>NC_136825.1:11108365-11130865 GCF_951394365.1 Tetrao urogallus | reverse complement strand
GAAGGGACTGCTGGGCCACATCTGAGTGTTTGAGGTCATTTCTGATGCCTAGAGTAACATGGATAGTGCAGTGCTAGTGTTGGGTGTCACCCTAGTTATAACATTTATAAAGTGTGTGGTGGTAACGACCAGCTATGTTTACAACGTGCTTGTAAGGACAGCTGTAGTTAGGATGTATATAATCGTACTTCTGTCAGTTATGACTCCTGCTCATCCCTGTCTTCTGTACTAGCTGTGTTTTCCTCTTGTATCATTTTAGGTTTCTCCTTCATTAAATTTCTTACAAATGCTTTACCACATATATCATAGGCTAAAGTGTACTCAACACCAAGGTGGGGTGTAGTCTGTTTATCAAACTGCATGATTTTCTCTTTGAATGACCTACCAAAACTATTCAGACGGGGACAAAAACAAATCTGAAAATGCTTCCTGGAATGTCTTGAGCATCCCTGTTAAGTGCTTCATGCTTTCCTGGGAGATTTATGGAATACTGTCTGTGGTCTAACTGAGACCAAAAGATAATTCAAAGATTTCTATGAATTAAAGAAAACCAACAGCTATTCTACATCATTTGAAAAAAATTCAAGGAAAGAACAGAACATTTTTTGATTTTGATAATTAATTGGAAATTGAGGGACATGTGACAATTTTGTATATATTAAGGAGAAAAATGACAGAAGTGGAAATTGGCTGTTATTGTTCTTTCCTGTATTCCAGTGCCCTTATCTTAATTGTGTGGACATGGATATCTAATTTTATTTGTCTGCATATATCTTTGATCAAGCAGATATCTGCTGTGATATCTTTTTCATGTTACTCTGTCACTCACAAAATAGTCAGAGTTCTGAAGGGGAGGAGTTTGTTTATCAAGTATTCTATTATTTTATAATTTTTATCACGTTCTTAAAATAATTATGGAGCTAGTAAAGTGAAGAATGTTAAGTTAACGTGCAGCCGCATTTACCACACTGTGGTATCGGGGTCACCACAGTTATTTCCTATTCTGTGCAGAAATAATATTGTGGCTGCTCGGATGCTAGCATCTAGTAACTTTGTGTGTCAACTTTGTGATGATGACCACTACAGTACAGTTACAATCAACTTTGCAAGAGGGATAAGGAATAAGACTGGAAATTAGTGAAAGGGACAAGCAGTAGCAGAGGACAAGTACAGAGCATTTCATAACGCAGCATTCTGACTTTCTCATTTAAGCCTTATTGTTTAACATACTGATACTTAGCCACGAAAAGGCAAACTCGCTTAATTCAGTGATACCAAAAGGACAAGAGGACCTGACTTGGGCATCTTGATAGCTCTGCGTTGGCTGTGAGTTGCAGCCAGAAGAAAGGTCTGAAATTTCAACCGTTGTACGAGAGAATCCAGTTTGTTTACTCTCTATCAGAATGTCCGAATAGTACTTTTTAAGTTAAAGCTTGGCACAGCAAATTTCTCTGTATTGAAGAGAATGTCTGATGGAGGCTTTCAGCACCTTTCTTGCTCTACTCTTAATTCTTCTAATCACTAACAGTTTTGGTACCTGCCTGAATATGGGAGAGAAATTGAAGTCAGTGAGGCTGCTGAAATGACACCAAGGAGTAGTCACCATTTCTTTTGCACTGAAAGAACTGTGAAAAGATGTGAAACAACGTTTGCAGCAGCCAGAGCTGAAGAACTCACAGCTGTGGATACAATTGCTGCTCATAAGTTCCCAGGCATTCTCCTCCTGGCTCCCTGATGTTGAATAGCTTTTTTTTTTTTTTTTTTTTTTTTTTTGCAAACATATCCTAAGGCAAGAAAAGATGCACAGTGTCGACCCTGGTGCAGGTTCTCAAGCATATTGAGAAGAGTGATGATTAATGTCAGCATTAGGCATGCTGCGGATACCTTTTTTTATATGCAGCAACACTGTAGTGATCTCATCAACTATCTGAACATTCAGCAAGTCCAAAATCAAACGCTTGTGTGTCAGATATACACAGCTGTATTTGTACTGTTGCTCTATCTAAAGAACATGCCAATTGCTTTACTTAGAGTGAGTTGAGAGAGAGCCTCATTACTAAGAGCATGTATGGCATTATCAATGAAAAACATTATTGTTCTTCTCCTCAGTGGTTTTAGTGTCCTCAGTTTTCCTTTTATAGGAGCCCATGCTAATGTATCTTCAAACAATATAGGGCCTGATTCGGTACTCCCATGCAGACTGTGTCATCATTTACACCTCTGCACAGTGTGTGGGAAATGAAGACATTAGAATAGTAACACTTTGGATTGTGTACATTGTTTTGCAGAAATATAAATGTTTGTGCAAGACTGTGGAGAATCTGGGTGTGTAAGGCAATGTTTTTATTTTATTTCTCCCCAAAAATGTGGGAAATGACCTCTCATCAGACAAATTTGAGCAGAACTGAATATATCATAGTAATTTCTTGCAGTGAAAGAAGGATGTCCAAGCTATACTTTCACATACCATAATTAGAAAGTGAGTGCATCCTTGTCCTTTGATGTTGTCTTACTGTGCACTTAGCTAGTTTCTGCCTTGATTGGCATGAAGTTCCTACAGTTTCTGTTGATTGATTATACACTTTTGTATTTTTTTCTTCCTGATGTGTATTTAAAAAGTCCTGCTGGCTTGAATTTAGCTTGATGAGGCTGGTAGGCCTAGAGAAGATGGCATATTTTTTTTTCCAAGTTAAATCCTCAACATGCTACACTGCTGTGCTTGGTCAACAGCTGGGTTTTCACAGCGTTAGTCACAATTTCAAAAGATTCCTTGGCTGAAGGAAACACCAGACATTAAGTAGTGGAGGGCTTTTTTAAATTTTAGAGTAAATTTGGGCAAGCACAAAGGCAGCATTTCAAAACCGTGTTTTCATTGTGGGTGACTTTGTTCAAGGAAAGGTCCAGAGGAGTTATACTAAAATAGAAAATGAAAGTTCTTGTATTAAGAATAAATATAGAAAAGGTCAGCGAAAGAAAAAAAAGGTTTGAACTGTTTAGCAGAGATAATTTCAGGCACGGGGTTCCATTCAGTTGTTTTCAAAACAGTCCCAGACGAGTAGGTAATATAATAGGAAGGATGTGGAATTCATCAGATGAATTTAAAATAATTCTGTAAATTCTTGAATGGAAATCATAAAAACTTCAACCACTTTTAGGTGATCATTGAATGTCATTTCTTCGTGTAATAGACAGAAAACAGCTTCTTTAGTTAGGTTTTTTTTTTCTTCATGTTTAATCAGATGAATAAAGCTGGTTAATTTCTGCACCTGTAAAACCCTACTGAAAATCAGAGACTTAGAGGAAATAGGTTGCAACTGTACAAACCTTAATGGCAAAACATTTTTATTTTCAAAATACCACCAGAAAATGAGTATCCTTCTAGTGCGACTACTGCATAGAAACACTGTGGGACAGGTGAGCTCTTTCTCTAAGGGATAATTTGAAAATCAGTTGACATTTACACTGTGGAATGATGAGTAAGCTGTTGAGCATCTAATAGTTGTTACATGTTTCATTTAAACCTTTTATTTTGCTGTATGGTTAATAGTTCTTTTTATTTTTTTTAATGGTAGAAATGGAGGAAATAGCTGTGAAGTAAGAACAGAATCATCTGCTGTTCTAATACCACTTAACATCATCTTTTGAAGTATATATATTAGAAGGGCATAAGAGTGAACTAGGAGTGTTCTAGGTTCGTGGTTGGTATTCTGTCAGTCTGGCCCTGTCTCACACTACTGATCGAACTCAGTAGGCTTTCAATACTGAGCTAACCAGGTTTGTCTGCCTTTGACAGTGCCGACAACAGTAATGTCACTTCTCTTAAAAACGTGCTGAAGTGTATGCCAGGAAAGAGGCACTGCCCTTCAGACTGATAGGAAAACTGTCCATTGTGGCATTCAAAAAGAGTGTGCACAGGAGTCGCATTAGAAACAGCTTTTGCTGTCACAAATGTTGCATCTACTATTTTCTTAAGCTCTTACCATTTAAAGATCGTTCTGCTGGTAAGCTGAATGCAGCCTACGCGTGGGGAGAGAGAGGTAAAAATAGATGACCTACCCTGAAGTATATAACCCTGAGGTCTTCCTTTTGATTATCTGTGTCTGGATGGGGGAACAAAATTCAAAACTTCCCTTGAGACAAGTAACATGCAATATTTACTGACATGTTTTCTTCCCTTTCAAATATTCTGCAGATTGTACAGACAAAAGACAGATTAGGCTTTGCATCAGATTTACTTGAGCTCTACCTCCTTGTTTTGGACTCCAGCTTGCATTTTACACTTCTGTCTGAAGTTGTGAAGAATTAAGCTTGTGTGTGCACTCTTTGTACATAACAGGCTTTCCCAAGTGACTATTTAGCACTATTAAAAAACAAAACGAAGACTGGCAATAAGGTTCTAGTAAATGTAAATGGATTCTATTTAGAAATGGCCCATGGCATCTCTGTGTAATGACCATCTTTTTGCTGCTTATAGAGTGTTGGTGGCATTAGCAAATTAAAAACTACACAGATTTTCAGAGATTTGGACCTGATTTGCATTTACAGTATAGATGTTTTGTGCTGCACCAGCAATGAGGTGGACTTACAGTATATGAAGAAATACATTGCAAGCATACTTCAAGCTTTCCTAATGCTGCATGATGTATAACACCAAGTTCTGGAATATCAGTGCCATCTACATTGTTTTAGTCAGTTACATCAGGTGTGCACAGTGACTTGGAGCCAGTCGTGAGAGTAGTGATAATTCCTTTGTGATCTTTTACTGCTCTGTTTCACTGTTACGTTTTCAGAGATATTTCCTTCCTCATTGTCCTAATGTGTTTTTTAAATCATCATCTGAGTTTTTATTTTTTATCAGTAGAAATAGAATCAGTGTCTCTGTTCCTAATATTTGACTGTGAGTGTTGTTTTCTAAAAACACCCAAGTTTCCATGCCCCTTTAAATTTCCTTCAGTAGTTCTTTGCCTCTAAACAATCTTTCATTACCAAGTTGTTTATCTGAGAAGAAAGTGAGACTGTCTCTTTGTATTGCTGAATAACATCACTCTTTTTCTCAAGAAGTCATTACACGCTGACATCATATTGTTCTTCATTAGATGATCTGTTGCCTGAAAGTATCTTGGTGACACTGGACTTGAAAGCAACAAGAGTACAAGTGCTAGGATGCCTGGAGAGCAGAGACTGGCAATACCTTGCTCAAGCAAATATCCGAGATAATTTTAAAAAGGCATTAGCAAATACAAACCACCCCCACAGAGGTAATTTTCACCTCAGAATTTTTGCTTGTTTCTCAGTCCAGCCCAGACTTCAGCCATCACTGTTACAATGCTGGAAGCCAAGTCCTACCTAGCAACGATAGCCACGTACAGTAATTTAAACTTAAAGAAAAATAACACAGCTGCTGGGAGAGTAGTGTCCAGAGATTTCTAGGTGCTTTTCAAGAATGGAAGGGTGGTTTCTGTCTTGAAAATGTATGTGTGGGCATAGAAAAGACCTTCATTGTTCACAAAAACCACAATTAGTGCTGCACTGTAATTGCTGTTCCCTGGCTAGCTGGAAACCTTATATACTCAACAGATATTCTTTATGTTTGTGTATACGCTTGCAATATCGTTGTGAAATTTGTGCCAGTATTTCTCTGATGTGT
Organism: Tetrao urogallus; assembly: GCF_951394365.1. NCBI lineage: Eukaryota > Metazoa > Chordata > Aves > Galliformes > Phasianidae > Tetrao > Tetrao urogallus. The sequence goes on along the minus strand of NC_136825.1, from coordinate 11,125,218 downwards.
GCTGTTTGACAACTCAGAATTTCAAAATTCACCCTCCTTTGCAGGATGCATAGCTCTGGTGATAACTTTTACTATGGAGACTTGGACAAGAGCAGTCTTTAAAGTCTTTGTAAAAGTTTGACCATGCAAATTAAAATAGAACTTTTCTTGAATGTACTGTAATAATCTCTTTAATTGTACTGCTCTGTGAAATAGTCCAAGCATGCACTTATTTAGCATAGAAGAGAGGAAGAAGAACACAGACCTCCAAAGAGGCTGAGAAAATTCTCCATATACTCTCCAAACCTAAAGCCTGTAAGAAAAAATTGAAAACACTGTGCTTGCCATACTTCAGTCCACAAATGGTGTCTCTTCACCAGAGCAGATCTAAAATGGCTGCTGTTATCTCATACACAGCTTCATGATAACAGGAGTTCATGAGACATGGGGGGGAGGTTGTTTTTTGTTTGTTTGTTTTCAGATTATTTATTTATTTATTTTACTTATAGTAAAACCCCAGTGAAAGAGGCAAAATACATTCCCTTCAGAAGCCTAGTGGGGATGGTGGAGGTGAAGGCAGAGCAAGAGCTGTGTGACCCAGAGCAGTGTTCACAGTCTTCCTCCTTCATTCAGCCTGTTTTAACTGTTGCTTCAGCCTCCTTCTGATCACCAGCTGTAGTTGACAAACTTCCAAATGAGCCATGCCTGTGGCATCTAAAAGAACTGCTTGTATTGAAGGTAATATTAGGCAAAGTTCCTACAGCCGTTACCCTTTCCAAGTACTTTTTGAATTACGTAAAGCCAGAGCCACATGACTCGTTAATTCTGCTCAGATTACCAGCAAAGGCTCTGCCAGCCATGGTGGTGCAGAGAAATTCCAGCTTGGGAATCCCTGGTACACAATAATCAAACATAGAGCTCGAACGGGTAATGCTCTGTTTGCAGATCCTATTGGATAACTACTGAAGTTGCATGGGTGAAATAGATAAAGTTGGGAAGTCTGCAGTAGAAGTGTTTGCCTTTATACTTATTTACTCACTGTTGTTGCCTTTGTACAATAATATCTTTTCCCTCAAGGCCTTTGAAAAATTCGATCACAAAATAGAAAAAGAGTATGTTTGTTCTGGGTAAAATTTGGAAGCATTGTTCTGATGACACCTGTAAAACATAATTATAACTCCCATAGCTGTTTCCTCACATACTTAGAGAGGAAAATTCTTTCCCTCTAATCTCAGGTGCATACCTGTGGAAGGCTTAGATTCCTTCAAGCAGTATCAAAGTAATGATAACAGTGTGCAGCTGCTGACTGTCTTTTCCTTGTTGTTACTCACCCAGCTGTTTAGAGGAGAAGAAAAAGAGAGAGAATATCTCTAATCAGCCATATGGCGCAAAGTTTTATTTGCCATAGTAAGTTAAAACACTTGTTATTGGTCAGCATCTTGAATGCAAATGTTGACATAGCTCTTCAGGAGTACCAGCTACAGTGGGAAAGAAAATCAGAGATCTTTAATTCACATTATTTAGTATTACGTACAGAAATACTTGTTTCTATCTCAGTGGAGTTTCCTTGACTGGAGTTTGCCTTAGCCAGAGGACCACATGAGCATGGAACGCAGATCTCAGCCTCTGCTTTCAGTGCTAAAAGGTAAATTAAGAACTGTTGAGGTAGCAGTTTAGCTTTCTACATTGTAGATTCAGTTTGCTTGCATTGTACATTACACAAATTAGTATTCTGGATCAGACCACTGGGCCATGAAATCCAGTATGTGTCTTTAGGAAATATCGATAAATGCTTTTAATGCATACAGACAGTAGTTCTTTTGGTTAGGAGAATTTGATTTTGCTCTGTTTTTAATTGAAAAAGCAGTGTACAGTTAAGTATGAAAAACAGGTTTTTTCTAAAAAAAAGCACCTTCTCAAATGAAGGTGAACGTTAGAGGAGGATTTAGGGGGATCTTCACTTTGAGAGTTCAGCAGGTCCTTTTTTTAAACTTCTGCTATTTCTTGTATGCATGTGACTGTAACTCATTTGGTTATTGACATACAGGCTTCAAACATCCCATTTGTGAAAGTCGTGATTTTAATGGTATGTAGAAGTTAGGCACGCATCCGTGTATTTGGCACCTGGAGCATGGCTTTAGAGGGCTTAAAGCTGAGGGAGATTGTAACCCCATTTATATTGCTTATCCCAGTATTACAAGAACACCTGATGTATTTCCAAAATATTTTAGAATACAGATACATTTTTTTCCCCTTTGTAATATGCTTAAAAACAGAAATAAAAAATAATACCACATTCTTTTCAGTATCTCTAATATCTCTAATGCATAGATCTCAAAAAAAAAAAAAAAAAAAAGCTGTCTTACCCGATTTCCTGCCTAATTGATCATGGCACTATTTATGTTCTGTATATTTATTTATGCTAAATACAGTTAAGCTGGAGATATTAAGCTACCAACCATTGAAGACAGTTTTTATACCAGTCATGTACCGTTTGGTAGGATGGGTGTTTCTGATGACACTGTGTTGAAGTACTGCTTTGCAAGGATACTAAGATGGGATAGAAAGCACTGTGGTTGGTAAACCAGAATGGTACTTCTGATTGAGGCCATAGAAAATCACTATATACTAATGTTATTTAAAAAATAATAAAAAAATCTATTTTAAAAATAGAAATACTAAATTTTTCATTTAGTTAATGACTGTGGATCATATAATCCAGATGAGTGTAGGTCTCCTCTTTTATAAAGACTTTTTTCTGTGATACTTCATGTCCTTCACATTGTACTTAATAATGTACTGTAGGGGAACTGTTGAGTCACAGCCTGAATCACTGATTGAGCACCTGGGGAAAGGACCGGGTCAGCCCTGGGAGCACAGGTGAAGGCAGTTCAGCTGTGTGACTGGAAGGGTTGGAGTCTGGCTGCACCTCTCTTAGACCTCATTTAAGGGCTGACTGCCACTGAAAGAAAGGTTTCTTGTTGGAGATTCCTCCTCTGTGGAGTCTTTCTTGTGAACGTAGATCTTCAGATACAGGTGAGCATTCCTTCCCTGTTTGTTTCTTTTCCCATTTTCATCATGATAATCTTTCCAGCTGTAACGCCAACTGTAACAAAGAAATGCAAGAAATGTTTGCTTGGATAAGGATCTTGTTTTCTAAGAATAGCCACTTAAGTGGTTTTGTACTGTCTCACAGATTTGTAATTTCACGTAGTGAGGTGTTATCTCTTAAAAAGTAAGACTTGACCCATATCATCAGTAAAGCAGTTGTTACCTTTTAGAAGCACTGTAAACACACTATTGTGAGAGGATTCTTAGAAAGGAAAAAAAGATGAGCAAATATTTTTCCAGGGAATATGACTGGTTTTTTCATCTGATGGTCCATTCTTCTGTTCTCACAAATTTTGTTGCTGTTGCTTGAAAGGGTTTGGCAAATATAATAGACTTAGTGTAATGACTCTGTTGTGAAGTCACATCCAGAATATGGTAGTGTGCAATTACCACTCTCCAGTGCTTGTGCTTTATCTTGGTACCAACTGAAATTAAGAATAAGAATATTCCTTCCTTAGCTCACCAATATGTTTTTAAGAAGTATGAATGTAAAAATAATATGGCTGTAATTTGTTCATCTAAATTTCATATTAGGCCTTTTTCTCCCACAGTTACTTCATTAGGAATTATTTTGTTTTGGAAACAGATATTGCTTTTTTTATATATATATATATATATATATATCAGATATATATATATATATATATATATATATATCAGAAGAGGAACACACACACACACACACATATATATATAATAATATATAATATTATATATATATTTATATATATATAATATATTTATAATATATATAATATATAATATATAATATAAAATATAATATATAAATATATATAATATAAATAAAATAATATATTATATATATATATTATATAACATATATATATATGTTCCTCTTCTGAGAAAATTACTGTGCAGTTGGGAGCATTTCATACGTGCATTTTCTCAGAAAACAAAAGAAAATCACTCATAGAAGAGACGCTTAAAATGTGGAACACAAAAAGCTGTACTTCATTTCTACATCATCTTTTCAGTACTTATCTGAAGTATTTGGTTATGTGTGTGCAGGTTCTGGATCCGTGCATGCCTCTGTGGCAGAACCTAGCTTTCTGTCTTCCTAACCTAAGGTGCCTGCTTTGTCAGTTACAGTGTGGTTATTTTTTCCTTTAGTAAGTAAGCAAGAGCATAAAGGTTTGGAAAAAAATCAGAAAACGTTTTTGCCCTATTCCTTATTTTCTCAGGAATAACAGCTCTAGGGGATGTATGTTCTGTTGCAAATGACTACCATGCATATGATGAGAATACAGTAAATAAAATGATATTATTATGGGCGTAAATAATGCAGTGGTGAAAAGACTAAGAAAACAATGAGGTAAGTGAAGTTATGTAACTTATCTGAAGTTGGTAGTATTTGCCAGTATTTCTGGCATTTCTGAGTTCTCTGTGCTCTCTGAATGGGTCTTCTGTATACCTTTGTCAGGCAGATGTGCCTACAGCCCTTGCCCAAGCACCTCATGATGCTCTTAGTTACTTCTGTGTCTTGACTGATTTTTAAGATCATGGAGATAATCTCAAACAACTGGCTTAGTGTTTTAACTTTCAAACAAAATTTCAGTCTTTATTTTTGTTTTTGTTTCGAGCCTTAGATGCTGAGTAGCTTAAACTTTACTCTGATGTACGTGTATACGTTGCTGTGTTGGCCTTGTCTTTCAAACCCGTAACCAGAGTTAACACAGTTTAAGATCTGGTCAGCCTTAGTTACCTAAATGTTTCTATTTCTGAGATGCTCAGAGTCTTTGGTCACACACTCCACATTTAATGCAATTTAATTGATGACCACCGTTGCCAGAATTAACTGAATATATAAAAAAAAAAAGAGTGAAAATTTTTTATTTCGCATTGTCAGAAATGAAATTGCATTCTGCCTGTTGTCTGTGTTGCTGACATTCTTTTTTTTCAGTATCAAAGGAAGCACGGTTCCTGTTTCTCTCATTGTTCGTGTTTTCAGTTTAAAATCTGGGAAGGTTTTTAACTTCCCCTTAGAACGTTTTCTTAGATCTTGTATTATTTACAGGCAGTAGTATGGGATACCTAGCAATCACCCAACACCTTGCAAGGCCTGAAGATATGATCTGTATGTTTCCAGTTGACTCTGCATGATGTCAAAGCTTCCTAATGTCCTGATCAGATGTGTTAGTTGGAATGCATAGTTCTTCTTAGGCTTTCTTTCCAAAATCATATTGTATCTGATGAAAGCTCCACTGGGAACTCTTTAGTTCCAATGAGAAACTAAATTTTTTCTGGTGTATCATCTTCTGATATCCTAAGGATCCGAAGGTGCTCTAGGGCCAGGAGGTACTTACTGCTAATGGGTTGTTGTTATGCTGTCATGTCCTGAAGTTATCCTACTGATATTCCCTAGCTACCATTTTCATTTGCAGTGGATTGAATAACTCATTTAAAATAGTCAGTATTTTTCTTTCTTGTTTTGTTGTTTCAGTTATTTCTTTCTTTTAGTACTGAAGAAGGATTTCAGACTGGAAGCTGTTGTTTGTAGCCTTTTATTTATTTCCACAGCCAGTGCAGTGCATTTTTCACATGACATGAAGCTAGTGCATTCTTAAAGCTGCCAACCAACTCTTGAGTGGTAATAGCTGTCTTTTCCAACCACATAAAATCACCTTCTAATCATGAATCTTTAAGTGGAAGACTCTTTATTATATTAACAGTTCTTGCTATCTCATTTGGATGGAACTGGGTTATAGGACAAATCTTTAATGTACTTTCATCTTGTAGTGAGTTGCTATTGTCTAACTTTGTGAAGCTTATGTTGAAGATTGCTATCCGTGTTTTGTCTCCCAACTGAAATCTCTTGATTCATAACACTTTTTTATTTTCTTTTACATATATTTTGTCCTAACTCTTCTAGTAAAAGCAACATCTACTGAGAAGCTAATCACTTACATGTCTGATAGCCAGGAGCTGTTGGGCAGGAAGTATTTCAAGATAGTTATTCTTGGAGAAGCATTAGCTAATGCAGTGATTAAATTTTAGGCTTTATGAATAACTACAATAGGTCTTAACAAATGTAGTTGATTTCTCAAATGCTAGAATACCTGTACAGAATGAGCCATTAGAGATGGGTGCGTCTTTATTCTACTGAAAAAGACTGGGTCAAGTACTTTTCTGTCACCGCTTTTAGAGCGTGATGGCAGGGGGAAGCTTTTCTGACTCTCTTGGGTGGTATGGATTCACAAACTTTAAATGTTTCTGTGCACACATGAGCCTTTGCAGATTATGTCCACTTCTCATCGGAGTACCGCATGTTTCCTTGTTCCTGATGGAATCTATGCCTCTCTTGTCTTTAGATGTCTTCTGCAGAGTTGTGCAGAGTTCTGCAGTGTTTTATTACAGAGTGGATAGATGATATTTATATGAACTTGTTTGCAACTATTCTTAAATTAAAAAATATTTAATTAGTATCATTTGACCAGCTTTTTTTTTTTTTTTTTTTGCCTAATGAGTAAACAACTAGTTTTTATCCAATTATTTTTTGTTGATAAATCTCAAAAGAAATGAGAAAAGGTAAAATGCTAATTCCATTAGATAAATTGCAAAACTGAGGCAGGAAAGACAAAGAATTTGCCTGAGGTCATTCAGTATTACAGTGGAAGAGTTAGTGGAGCATCTCCCATGTTTCAGCCCAGTGATTTATATGCTAGCCCATATTGAGTTTCTGTAGTTGAATTCTGTGGTTCTTTTTTTAGAAATTTGCAGATTTTTCTACAGCCAGCATTCATCATGAGTAGATCCAAAGTAAAAGTATTATTGTATCAGTCATCAAAAAGGTTGATAACTATATTTGCATTAGTCTTCTTGAACTGGATGAGACCATTTTCTTCTGTCACATAACACAAAAGTTGAGAACATTAAAATAGATGCAATTAAAATAGAAATTAGTATGATTTTTTAAGAAGGCAGCTTTAATAATTAATGGCTGCTAAACTATGGTGGCTGAAGCCACTAGTTGTTCACCTTACACAATTCACAGAATATCTTAGAACTGTTTTTCTTATATATGCCAACTTATGAATAACCAAAAACTATGTGTCAGGTAGCTAGAACACTGAAGTTTCCATTAATTAAAGGACAGACATTTTATATATGATATGCTGCACTTTGGAGAAGCCTCTAACAATTTTGGTAGTCAAACAGGCAGTTGGAGTGCAATTTCCTAATACCACCTGTAGATCATTTGCTCTTCTAGCCATCCACAGTATCAGAAAATACTTTGACAAAATCACAAAATACTATTTCATAGGATCACTGCCAGGTGGTTGACTGATAGCACATTAACATGAATAAACTTGATCATCTCATGATAAGATCGAGAAGAAACTGGATTGTAGAGATAAAATCAGTTGCTAATTGGCAGGATAGATTCATTTAGTCGCTGAGCAAAGAGAACCTCCATGGAAGACTGTGATGTCTGATGCTGCTTGGGTGGCCTTCCAGCCATAAGCATGACAGAATTCAATATTTATTCCAATTTACCTTTTAATTTCAGTTATCTGGGAACTTTTCTGATTTCCATTCTGGAAACTCAGGGAACTTGTTTCTTCTTTTCATAGCCTGAAAGGAACTGCATTGTAATCAAAGCTGTAATTTCGTATTAAAGTCTGTATCTGATTTTCTCCAAAGTTATGCCATATTTTATTAAATGAAAATAGTGGGTAACATCAAACTATGTCTCAGCCCATAGCAGTGTTTTAATCAGGGCTTTAAAAATCCAAGAAATTGTTATATTTGAGAATTTGTACTTGGAAAATGAAACATAATACCAAGTAGTAATGAAGGTCCAACCCAATCAACCTCACTGAAGTCATCAACCCAGTGACTAATGGCACTCCTGAATTCACAGAGCCTGATTAAATTTGCAAAGTATTCTTTTAATGACCTTATGCAAGCAGTTGGCAGTTCTGCACAGTTGAGGTAAATATGCATGTTTCAAAAAGGAGATACACGTTGATATTTTAAAAAGCACAGTCAAACGTGTTAAATAGTAGCGTGTATGTGCCCGTGTACAGGTAACAGTTCTCAAGAGTTCATACATTATTTCTAGGGGATATTGGGTGAACAAATTCCAGAACTTTGGGAGACTATCCTCTAAACAGAAAGAACATCACTAACGTTATTTACTTGGGTATCTATAGTTCACCTTGCATTTTGTGAGCCTTAAAATGATTCTTGTTGTGAGGGCCCTTTAATTTGGAAGATACCACTCACATGGATTTAAAACACTGGGGTCCTAATTGCTGGCATTACTCTCTCTCCTCGGAGCCTGCTGCTGGATTGAAATCTGTTGTTTGGTGCCATACCGTTCCTGCTGGGTTATCAAGTTGTGCTGGTGATTCATATCTAAAATTGTGCTCCTTTCTATTTCTTTGTTTTAAATCACACTTAAAACTATGAATAAAGCCACTTCAGATTTTCTTATATGTTTCACTTCAGTTGAAGCAAAACATCTCTTTTGCTGCCAGAACATTGTAGAGATTTAAATTGGCATAGTTCCTTTGAAATCAACAGCCATTCCATTGTACCAGAGATCTGGATTGGGGCCTTGGTTTCACAAATTTGACAAATTTAAAAATAAAAAGAGATGAGAAAAGAATGATAGACATAAAAGGTTTATGAGAAATAAAGTAGCAGTATATCTCAGCTAAAAAGGTGTATGTCAGTGGAGCCAGCTACAGCAGTCAAAAGAAATAAACAAGACAAAGCAAGAATTCCATAACTTGATGTGTTTGCTTGAAAGACAGTACTTGGAGCAGTTCTGCTGCTGCTGTAAAGTGGCATAAGAATAAGACTAGTGGGGATTTGTTGTTTGTACCTGCAGAGAATCTTGTCTCTGTTATTTAAAATAATGGTTGTCTTACATTCTTCTGTATATTTAAATAAGCAACCCACTTATGAATTAAAAAGCTCTTGGTGTGTTTCCATAAAATCATGCCGACGACAGCAAAGGTTACTGTTGAATCCAGGCATTTTTGGATTGTGAAACTTTTCCTGCTTGCATTTCTAACGTAATTTGCTATGGTTATATTTTAAGTGCCAGCCATAGGAAAAAAATAATACAATTATTTATTCTCTCTTGTGGGTCAGCCACCACTTAGGTGTTTATGGAAGAATTGATGTATGTAATGGCTAGAGGGGTTTGGTATAGGGAGTAGATTTGAATCACAAAAATGATTGTTATTTTACATAGGAGAAAGTCTTTTTTGTACCTTTTTCACATAAAAAAGATAAAATCCTGTGTAAATAATGTGTTTTTTCTGTAATGAATGTTCCTTTCATTCTGCGTTTCTGTATGATATTGGAAATTGTGTTTTTATTAGAAGAAGCACTGGATGGAAGCCAAAATTTTTCTTTTAACTTGATATTTTGGGGTCTGATCTTTGTTAAAACTACAATGGCATGTATCTAGTACAGTCAGAGGTCATTTCTATAGCTACTACCATTTCCTATCATTTCTGGGGAATGTTTGTTTTCAAAACAAAGAATTGGTTTAAAGCTTAAGTATCGTATTGCAGAACATATTTCAAACTGAAATTAAGAATGCTAAAACCTTTCCTTTAAAGGTCAGATGATATTTATTATTATTATAAAAATGATCTGTGATTTATGAATTTAACTTCTCGTAAACCTCCTTTGTAACAGAATATGCAGTCAGAAGCTTAACATTACATTGTTTTCCTTTGACAACGTATCCACGAGACCACTGCAGCTGTTCCTTTACTCACAATAGCAGATTAATTAACACAATCATATGCTGTTGGCTCCTACTCAATGAGTAGGTCTGCAGTGGGATAGATAGGTAAATCCTTTAAATGTGTATGAGATAAAGGATATACTATAGTAGTTTCATAACTAGCCAGTTTTGCTTCTGACTAGTCAGCCCTATCAGCAATGGTTCACTGACTACAGAAGCTGTGAGCTTACATTTCAAAGGCAGCCACACCTATTACAGAGCAATAATGCCTGAATCATTGCAAAACCCAAAAATGTAAAAGCACAGGAACGCTCAGAAATCACCACTTTTTGCTAAAATAGCAGGCAATCCGCTTCAAGTGTTTTGAGTTCGAGTAACCAGAGAGAAGAAAAAAAGGGTCATTTTTGTTGGTTGCTTTATTTTTTCCTTCATTTGAACTTCAGGTATGGCTTTCCTTAAAAATCTTAATCTGGTCTTTATGCACCTTTTGCCCACTGTGTATTAGAAATACTTGTAAGCAGCATCCATGGCATCAGTTTTAAGCACCGAAAGAATTTTTCATCCATTTCTCTCTGTGTGCTAATGAACATGTGAGCAGCTAAATCTCCTTTTCCTTAAACAAACAGTCATCAACAGCATGTAAGTATTTATTTGGCAACTTCAGCTGACATTTTAGCGGTGCTAAACCCACTGTTATCAGCATATAACTTTTCATTTTTCTTCATTTCTTTCTTTTTTCCTTTTTGACTTTAAAAAGAAATATACTCTTTTGAGGAAAGATGTTTGCAGCAAGTTTAAGGGAATTTCTTTCAGACTTTCCATTAACATCCAGAAGGAAAAATAATTGTATGCTTTGTTGCATCATTTACACAAAATCTGAGAAAATTGCGAAGTACTGCATTAAAATTGTCTCAATTTAGGGACAAAGAAAACTCGTTGTGAGACCTCTCTTCTGGAGCAGCTCTCACTAATTTAATTTCCTTGAGATTCTGTTGTCCGTGTTTTATTGCTGTTGAAGTTAGGTGCTTTTATATATTCTGTGCTTTATGTAATGGTATAAATATGCATTTTGATCGTTTAGGAAAAAAAAAACAAAAAATGAGGAACATGATTGATTTTGATGGGGGCTTTGCTTGCATAGGAACAGCAGCATCATACCCACAAATAACAGAGAGTGAAATTCAGATTTCTTTTGTGCAGCACATTATTTGAAAAATTAACGTGCTAATGACACCCAGCCTTATATATCTGAGAGGTTTTTTTGATAACTAATGCCATTTCTTTTTGAAAGGGTGGAACAGAGCTGTTGAGCTGTCTCCAGTTCAGTCATAAATGGTAGCAGGAAGATTTTTGTGGAGATGAGTTGTATAGATTATTTCCTTAACTTCTCCAAAGTACTTCTCCTTGATGCCCTGTGTTCAAAGCAGAACGTGTTCAGGTATTTCATTGTTAGTTTCCTGTCAAAAATAATTGCAGGAAGAGTTTCTGCTTCAGCAGAAGTGCTTGCATCGTGTTGCAGACCCATCCCCTGCAGAGGCGATGTCTGCAGCATGTTCTCCATGAGACTTACTGAGAAGTCCACATAAAACTGAATGCCTGCAAAACAAATACTACTTTTTAGGTGACTTGGAGCAGGCAGCGCTGTTTGGCTGCCAGTTGTCTTTTAGGTCAAGATTTTGCATGACAGCTGTGGAACAAATGTCTGCTTTGTGATTAACTTCCTTTCCATGACCTTACTGTAGTTAGTTATCAAGTTGTAGATGATGGAGCCCAGTGGGCCTTGAAAAGATGGAGGAGGTGCAGCAAATCGATGAATATGTTTAACAGTGTTACTCAACAGGCGTTTGAGTACTTCACACCAGTATTAATCATAGATTTATAGTACATTTCCCAATTTTTATGTATATGTATGTGTATGTAGGTTGCTCTGAAAGTACTGCCTCCCATTTATTGCCATGAAAGCTACAACAGATAAAAGGAGCACAGTAATACTGCTTGATAGAGCAAATTCTCAGCTACAAAATACCATTTTTCAACACAGCCACCACTATTAGCTATTCATTTTTGCCTGCATGCTACACTCATAAAAATCTGCATGGCCATCCAGAACATGGCTTGTCTTTCACAGTGCTGTTGCCATTGCTAAAATGCAACGCCCGCTGCTTTGCTGTGCTCACATCCACTGTTTGGTCTCTAAATGTTCAGCAAATGTCAGTGAGTCAGCGGGTGCAATTTTTTCATCACGGGAGTACTTGGTGATGTGCGTTTTCTTCATCCGCACTGCCATGTCAGATGCCGTTCTGTCAGATTGTGCCTCTGCTGCCATTTGTCACGCAGTAACAAAATGTAATGGAGTATTGGTGGGAGAGCTTAACCTCTACTGCCATACTACCAACATCCACCTCTACTGTCATGGGCTAATGTAATAAAATAGGAGGTATTACTTTTGGAGCAGCCCTCATATATATCTGTGTACATACATACGTATGTATACACACATGTTATTAGATTCATTCACAGAAGGAGCTAATAATCTTATTTTCATTCAGAGAAGTGTGAGCTGCCAGAAGTGAGCTCTTTTGAAATGCAGTCCCTTGTAGCCATCCTGCTGAACGTCACAGTCTTGTCATACCGCACTGTTGGATCTAGAGTGATGTCGTGAATTCTGATCAGAAAAAGAAGAGCCATCACGTAACATAGTGTCAGTGCTGGGAACTGCCCTCTGGTATGTTGTGATTTATGGAATGGTTCCCTTTCCTGTGGATTGAGCCTCTAATATGAGACACAGGTGCTACGGGAGGCTTTTTTTAAGCATGGTGAGGAATGTTTGACCACTGTCAGACTAAAGACTGTACAATGCCTTTCTCAGAAGAGAATTGTCCTTAATTCGATTTGTGTAATTGCGTTCTTTAAGCCAAATTTGTGCGTGCAGTTTCATACAATTTCATACCATTTTCCTTACTCTGTTTTTAAGCTGTCTCTTGTTTCAGGTTCTTTTATATAATTTTTGCTTTCTGTCCCAGTGACAGGTAAGGAGGTACCTGTGTAAACATTCCTACTACAACCTCTGTTGGACACTGCACTGTGTTGAGATAATATTTGTCGTAAAAATTCAAACGCTTTTCAAGCCCTTTGTGGAATTTATCTGAAGAACTCAGAATCTACCTGACTTCTGTCCTCCCAACCCAAATTTAGTATCTGAAGACCTTTCCCCTTTTGTTAGGTTGTCCTTGCCCTGCTTATATTTATTGCATTTAAGGATCTCTCTGAACTTACGTTAATTTTGCAGAAGTTGAAATGAAATATTCATAAATGTCTTTCCTTAGTTCTGTGATGCAGCAGCAGCATTTTTTGTTGTTGTTGTTGTGACTATTCATCAATGTGGAATGCTACTGGCAATAGATGGAACTTCCTGGCATTCCTTCAGGCTCTGGGGTTTGCTACATGAGGATTCCTTGAGAAGTATTTTGGAACAAAGAGGTGCTTGATAAGAGAAAGCAAGTGGGCAACTTAGAAATTAGAGTCACGCGGTTTTCCATCAGTTTGTACCTGCACAACATACTGTGAATTTATTTTAAATTAAGATGTTTATTTGAGTCAAGTCCACTCTGCAATTATAAATATTTAATTCAGTGTAACTTTGCAAGGGTGTTGCAACATACATTTCTTAGAACTTGGTGTATGTGGAGTGACACAGAAATATTGATGTGTGTGATAGCTTCTACCTGTGGTGTTTGTCTTTTAGTTTGCCAGTTCAGCTGTGCTGAAATGAGTTGTACGTGTGCCTTTAAATATTTAGGTTTACTGTAGACTACTTCAAGGATGTTGTTGATGCTAATGGGGTGGATAAGATTGGGAGTACATGAGATGAGTTTGTTTCTTCCAGAAACTTTTCTGTGTGCCTAGGCAAGTAATTTTGGCTTTATTTGCTCCAGCTTCTCCTGTTTGAAAACTCCGATGAGCTTTGTTGAATGCATTGAGATCTGCGGATAAAAATTTGTGCACTTGGTGGTGTTGCAGTGGTTTGTGGTGTGAGTTCAGTGAAATGGAGCTCGGCCTCACTCCTCTGCTTTTTAATATTTAAGTAGGGTAGTCTGTTTTGAACTGTATTTAATAATATTGTCTGAGTTTATGGCAGATGAAGTAGTTCACACTTTATCATTAGTTATCCAAACTTCAATTAACAGTAAATTTGTGTTGGGAATGATGTATGTTTTGTATGGTACTTTTTTCTTATGAATGGTAATCAGAACACTGAGTGTGTAAACTTTTCAGGATTCTTATTGGCCTTTGGATAATGAAATGTAAGCTTTTTCATTTTGCTGACCTAGAGCGTTTGTAATATGCTCTCATGTTGAAACAAGGGGATTTTTATTCGGTCATGAATTACGGAACTTGGTCAAAAATATATTCAGAAGTCCCCAGAAATACTACCAAAAATAACATAATAATATCCATAGTTGGCAAAATTCTCCATTTTCTTCAAATACTAAATGTGATGCCCAGACCTGGAAGGTACATCATGCAAAAACATATGTTTTTTGACATGTACTTTTACAGGAGATTTTGAAGATGACTATGGAGTTATTGAATCATCAATGGAAAATTATTAGATTCCCACAAAGAAAATGATTAGTATCTGGTGGTGACCTTTATTATAAATTTGCATTTTATCATGACACTTTTAAGATGCGGTACAGACTTGACCGGTTTACAGTCTATTCCTCACCACACCAGAAGAGTGTTTGCTGTAATTGATATCTTGAAAAGTAAACTTTTATTTTCTTAACATTATTTTTCCTGAAAAATAAATATGAAAGTTGTTTCTAAAAATGCCCCCAAATTATTAAAGTGTAGATTGGTAGTAATTCATTTGAGTCTAGTTTCATTAATTGAGGTTGCTCTAGCTTGAGAATGAATTTGTGCATGAAAAGCTGTCTTTCTTTTTGGGTAATGTTAGCTGTCTTAATGTTAAGTTTTAATATAATCTGTTGCTTCTCTCAGATTCTGATGTGCTTCTATCCTTAGATCGTCATAGCTTTAGCAGTGTTATCACTGTAAAATATAGTAGAGAATCACTGTAAAATATAGTAGGGAATTGCTGTAAAAATTTCTGGAACATGGTCTACTTTTACGATTGGATGGGGTTGCCATTGACATCAGTGCTTAAAAGGCCAAACTGAGAAGATGGCATTTACTGACACAGAGGAACGTTTTGCCTTTTTTCGTGATGTGTTATTAGTGAGGCATGCCTTGTACATGTTTCCCCAAGGAGGCCAAAATTTCCTCATGCTACTTCCACTCCCAGCTTCTGCTTTCTGGAAATCTCACTGTGTTCAGCCCAGGGACTCCTTAACAACTGTTGAAGCATGTAAGTTTCCCAAAACCAAATCCTTGTTTTGCTGAGCTCTAAGCAAAAACAGAACTTAAACATTCTGCTGGGCAGCGACTTGAACTTGAGAAGCTTCATCCAGTTGTCAGTGTTAAAAAAAATAATAATAATAAAAAAAATTGTTCCATTCCTGAGAAATGTAGTGGCACTGAGTATGTGAGCTTTGACACCTTTGTAGTAAAGAACTGGTGTAGATAATAACTTTGAAGTAGAAGAATTTTTCATGCTTGTTGGCCTAGATTGTAAAGGAGATATACCTGGTGATCGTCCTGAATGTACCTACAAGAAGTATCCCACCAGCCCTGCAAGAGAAAGAGCTGGCTGGGCAACTCATCTTAGGTTTGTTCCTTATTTATGGAAAGCAGGGCTTCAGCATCAGCTAGAAATTTTACTTCATAAAAAATTTTCTTGTGCCATGCTATTTTAATACATAGCTTTATTTTAAGGAGATTGTCATTGCAGAAGAGTCATTTTGGGCTAGACGGCTTGGCATTCTTACGTTAGTATTTCCGTCTTGCTGTGTGAACAGCAAACTGTTTGATGTACCAAATGAAAAACAATGTTTGCATCCAGCACTTACAGAGTGCTGCAGAGGTGAACAGCTTAGCTCTGTGGCTCGATGTGTGTACAGGGCATGTTCTAGAAGAGTGTCACTCAGGTTTCTTAATGGGCTTTGATAGGTTGTTTGTAGCTTAATATACAAATGAATTTGATTAAAGACCTCAATGAAAGAACCTGCATTCAAGTTTGGATTTGAGGTTGTGGTCTACTAAAATGGAAGCAGGGCCCCTAAATTAACACCGGGAAATGTTTGATTATGTTCTGAGTTTGTGATTGTTTTCCATGCATACAGTCTGTGAATTAAACAATGAATAAGCTGCTCCCTTTGTCATAATTATCAATGACAAAGTTTTTATTTCACTGTACTATTACCAATATAATCATAGTCTGTGGCATCTTTTGCTGAGTGGTATGCAGATCTGATTTGGAAACAGTTGGATGAAGGACTGCCTTTGCTCTTCCAGTTCCAATTCCTAACCCAGCAAAGATTCGATGGGGCCCCAGGCTGTGAAGGAACCATGCAGGGAGCACTGAGGCTACGTGTGTGAGAAGGCAGTGACAGTAGAGGCTTCCTTAAACACAGCACCACAAGAAATAAATGAATGGGATAGTGCAGATTTAGCTAGAATAACTGATCTGTGTTAAGGTGCTGGAAGATATCCCTGGATCTCTACAGCTGCAGCAAGAAGGAAGATTAAATTAAGGGGCCAGGAACTATTCAGGTCTGGGAAGCACACATGGTGAAAAGGGAGCGTGTAAATAAATGTTCTTGGGATCTGGCATATTTCACAGTGCTTAGAGATTTCATGTTTTTCAAGCTTTCCTTGCCTAAATTCTATCCTTAAATGATAAAAAGGAAAGCTGGTGAGGAACATGGTAGGAAATAGGCAGAGTTCATATCCAGGATTAATTTGCTAAGGCTGATGAAAGTATTGCAGTGTTTGATTAGAGCTGTGAATGATACAAAAGATATTTGGGAAGTGCTGCTTAGCTGAAATGGTTAAATATTCAGTTCCATCTTCCTCATTACTTGAGGATTTTCATTTTGTAATAGTAGTGGTCGGCAACAGCTCAGAACTT
>NC_136825.1:11060865-11103365 GCF_951394365.1 Tetrao urogallus | reverse complement strand
TCTTTTGAGAGGAAGCTTTGGGTTTTTTTTTTTTTGCTTCTGTTGGTGTGCAGGTAGATTCCCCATGCTGACATGTTGATCCCTTGGGTGCTTCAGCCCTGTCCCTGATGTGCTCTGTCCCTGTGGGAAGGCTTATTTTGCCATTCCTCCCTCAAATGAGAGTGCCCACCAAAACTCCTGTGGCAGCTTGTGATGTTGACAGTCCATTACTATTGTCTGACCCCATATAACTGGTTGTCTACCATCAGATATTTTAAACATTTTTTGTCCAGCAACTTCTGCAGATAGGTGAAAAAGTATGCATACAACCTGCTGTGTATAATTCTGCTTTGACTGGTCTTGAGTGACATCACTGTCATAGAATATTTTCAGTGATGCTTAATAGTATAAAGTATTCTCATCCAGGAAACTTGCAAAGTATTATGGCAATAATGATAATTGTATGGAGAATCACTATGTTTGGTTTCAGCTATTGTAATAGCTGTGGTTAAAATGTTGCTGGTTTGGATCTCAGTTTTAATTCAAAAGTTGCAGTTATCATAGTTGGATTACATCTGTATCTTTTCAAATAGATGGCAAAATATATTTCCATACTATTTTTTCCCTAAGGAAAAAAATGAGATGGCAGAGTGGAGATGCAAGTAACATTGCAACATTTAGTTGTCAAGCTATGAATGGAAATTGCCATCATAGAGACTGGATGTTTATACTAAAAATATATATATGTGTATGTGGTGAAAGTGTATACAAGAAAGGATTCTCTTACAAATCCAATATCTTAGCAGATGAGAGTGATTCAACATAACTAAAGCAAATACTGATTGAAAAGAACCCCGGAATATAGAGTATGAAATAGTTTGTGTTTTTGTGAACAGCACGTGCTTCAGCAGTGCACCAGCTATTTACTTTCAGCAGTTCTTTTCTGGAATGCCATCTCCCGTAGTCTACAGCACCCACCATTGTCCTGTCTGGTATCTGAGCTGCGTTTTGTAAGTTGCATCCTCCCATCACTGTTCATTTTAAATACATAATGTTACTCCCTGATTGTTATCATTTGGCTGCATTTTTATGATAAAACTTATTGTAATAGCAGTATAGAGTTACTGACTGTGAAGCAGTGACAGTATTCAGTTCTTCACCCTTTATTAAAACTATTTCAGCATATATCAGCAAGCTCCACTGCCCAGTAGTCAAGAGAATCCTGCTTTTGCGACAAATACCTATGACTCCCACGAGCAGGCACATATCTGTAGTAAAACATCACATACCTGTAGCCAGAAAAAGGCCAGTACTAGTGCAGTACTTGAAATTATTTCAGTTTCATTTGATCACTTTCACCTTTTCTCAACCCCACACGTTACTTTTTTAGGTTGGCCAATCTCACTGTAGACAGCTTTCAAATGTTAGCGGTTGCAAGCCAGTATGTTATGTACCAAATTCTGCACAGCCTTGCCAGCCTATTGGAGTGACTCCCACTAGTACCATCCTGAAAAGGCATGGAAACATGTGTCTCCACAAATGCAGTGGCCTGCATTCTCAGAGTTTAAATTAGTCTGTTGATTGAGATGGTATTTATTGCATAATGGCTTAATTTAAGCTAGTAGTTGGCCAAAATGAAAATCTTAAGTCCGTCTGAATTGTTCAATAGGAGTTTGTGTCTACATTTCTGTACTTATCTTCATGCTTTTGTTCATATTTTGCCAGATTTAGAGGTTTATTTTGTGCATTAAATTCATAGGCAGCTTTGTCACAGTCACACGCACACACAGACCAGTGTTTTGGAAGTTTCACTTGCAAATATCAGTTTTATTATCTGTACAGAGCACTTACTGGATCTGTTTAATGTTTTCATCTTACATGCTGCAGGTAATTTTACTTCAGAAAAGTGAAAAAATGGCAAAAACCTTCTCCTTCTCCATATGCTACAGATATTTCTAGTATATATTTGTGAACTCCTCTCTCTTCCAAATGTGACCTGTGTCTGTAATCCTTTCTCTCTAACAAATGCATTTTAAGTTACAAGTGTGCCCACTTTGAAAGATGTGATATTGCTGAGTCATTTTCTCTAAGTCAGCTTCTTTTAAGGGTTATGTTCCCCTGTTCTCTTGCCCTGTGAAGATCTTCTTTCTTGCACATCTTACCTTTCTGAGGTAAGGTCATTTTCTGGTGAACACTTATATGATGGTTACAAGAACGATCAGTGATTCAGAAGATAGAAATCGTAGTAAAGCCATTTTCAGTAAAGGGAATCAAGCACTCAGCAAAATGGAGACTGAAGGATTGTGCTTCATTAGGAAGACTTTTTGTATCTGCTGCTGCTTTGGGTCATATGGGAAAATGGTAACATTTCCATGAATCTGAAAAAGGAAGTTTCACTGCAGCCTCATTTTTTTTTCTCGCTGTTTGCCTAGAGATTCAAGAAGTTCTTTTGAACATTTTGGTGCTAAAGGCTAAGTAGACGAATTGGCTCTATTCACTTTGTTCATTCTAGCTGCTTATTGTTAGGAATTTTGGTTTACAGAAACCAAGCATTTATTTAAGATAGTTCTGTACATGTCTGACTCTCTCCAAGAGCATCAGTCAGTACCAAATGCACTCATCTGATTGCAGTTATTTCTTCTGGCATGGATTTAATTGTATCATTATCCACAGTTTTTTTCAGCCAAATATGTTTCCCGTACTTTACCATAGGCTTATTAATATATGCAGCTAACATCCACACGGTGGTCAGAATATTTCCAGAACGTTTTCCTGTATTTCTATTTTCCAAGATGGCCAATATCTAAGCCTGGCCCTTATAGGCATGGCAGAGGAGCTCATGAGAACATTTTGGCTGAATACCTGGCGATGTTCATGAAGTAAGGGAGCAGTGGCTGTTCTGCTGTTAACTGAGAGAGAGACTAATTCCAGGGCAAGGAAGCTTTCAAAATCAAATGAGCATCACATTGCTGAATGTGTCTAATCTAAAAGGAGGGAAAAAAAAAAAGGAAAAAAAAAAAGAAAAAGAAAAAAATGTAGTCTCCCTGCAGTGTAGGAGTGAAGCAAATGAATATGGCCTTGAATACACTTTTTAATTTTTCAGCACTGTATTTTGCCAACTTTAGTTCACTTTGTTGACTATTCAGTCAGACCATTTTTAAATTAAAAAGGAATACATGGTTGAATTATTTATTAAACAAAAGGTGCTTCTGTGCATGCAGACTACCTGTTTTTTGAATTTCTTTTACCATTGCAGTTCACGGAAATAGAGTTTGAGAAAGTACATTGCTAATAAGCAAAGGAATGGAATAACTCTCCTTCTTCTAAAATATGTCTTTCTCTGTCTCTGAGGCAGCTAATAAACGAAATTGTGTCTGACTAGTCACAGAAAGAAATGCTAGATCTTCATTCAGATTTGCAATTTTGACCTTATTGTTGTTCCCTCAGTCTGGCAGGCTTCATATAGACAAAGGGTTATTAATTTCGGGTAGAAATATAAATGTGGACGAACCATAAACAGGTGGAAGGAAGCAAGCAGAAAACTTTGTTCCTTGTTAATGGGCAGCATGTCCCACTGGGTCACTGGTTCCCATTAGGGTGATGATGATGAGCACTACATGCAGCTACCTCTGTCTCAGCACTACACATTGCTGCCTTTGCACTGGGGCTTCAGATTTATGTGCCTCCACTGTTTCTTCTATTCTGGAGGGAACGTGGCTTCTTTGTGCCTGATCTTTTCTCATCCCATTCTCCAAAAGAGAACACCTTCTAGCCTTCTGTCTGGACTTAAATCACTTTGCTTTTCACCTGAGACCACTTCCAATGTCAGGCTAGGAAGCTTTGAAAGACCTTCCATAAGTCTGCGAGCTTACTTAAAAATTAGTGGGCTATTTACCTAGTATGGAAAGAGGAATTAGCTCATTGAATCTGTGGGACCATCTGTCTGAGAGGTTGGTATTTCTCATCCCTAATGTGGCGCGTGATAGCTATGTAGGAAAACAGTGATACAGGAGCTGCAATAGGTGCAAAATTCCAGACGAGGCAGAAAAGAAGCTTTGGAGGTAGGCTCACAAGGCCAGGAGGCCTCTGAGGAGCTCCCAGTTGCACCGGGGTGGAGGGAACTGCAAGGCTGTGGCTGCCGAGCATTCAGCTCCGACATGGCCTGTGGCAGGAAAGCAGTGAGCAGCAGCTAGTGACTGGGCACACCCTGGCTTTCATATCTACAGATGGAGACCTAAAAGATTGCAGGGCCACAGTCCAACACCAGCACATGTAAAATAAGGCTCAGGATTTAGATAACTCTGTTCCAGCATACTGACGTGTGTGGCCACGGTCCAACTCCAACACATGCAAAATTAGTTTCAGGATCATTCCAGCATACTGAAGCCTATGCCTAAACACGTTATTGCCACTAGCTCAGCTAAATCAGAGGAGAGTGTTCAAAATAGTATTTTTTTCTCTTTCTTTACCAGGATAGTTTCATTGAAACATTGTATATTTTCATGGTAGAAAATGGAGATTGGATTATTGATGTATCAGCTCCATATGCAGCATTTCTTATTTTTTTTAGTGCAACAGTAGCACCAATAGTAATACATATTAGTGTACTCTAAGGCTATTTTAGAAAACGTGGGTACAAGTTGACCTACTAATGTACCTTTTGAGATACATCATTAGTATAAAAAAATTAATGAGCCTGCTCAAATGATACCATGTTTAAAGACATCTTGGTCCCAATATGTCTGCAATCCACTGTGAAACCAATGAGGAAAAAAAAAATACTGAGCAGTCAAAGGATTCCTTCTTAGGCTTAGAAGTAACAGATTTAATCAATATTTTCTTATTACAGTGAACCTCATGCAATTAACATATTTTTAGAAAAGAGGTGTGGTTAAAATAGACTCAGCAGCAGAACTACTTGTAAGCATTTCTTCAAATACAGATTTTTTTGTTTTGTGAAATGCGAAAGAAGTTATATACTTAAGTGGGACAAAAACCACCGGGCAATCAAAGCAGTCATTTAGTTTGATAGCACTGGAAAGTAAAAAGTAAGAAAATGCAAATAGTGAAGAAGTCTGTCCAGTCATAGTCTGTCCATGTGTTCTCTCATATGCTGTGACATTACCCACTTTTTGAAGACTCTGTCAGCACCCCTGTAATCAGTAATCTGTAAGCAGAATGACAGTCTTCTCTTTCTTTTTGTTGAGAGGAAAACTTGTAATTCAGCTATGCTAATCCATACAGTTTTCTTTATGTGACTGATTCTAGTGTTGATTTGTTTCTCACTGGGGTCTACGGAAAGATGATCCTGTGACATTTAAGTAATTCACGTTTTTCTTTATTAGAATAATTTTATATAAAATCTGATGACCCACCACTGGCTCTTCTGTCCTGATTTTTACCACTCTATAATAAGATAGCTATTATGAAAAGGGTTCTTCTTAATCAGTAGTTTGCAAAAACTTCTGCAGCACTACCCCATGCCCCAAGACCTACTTATAGTCTGTCCAAGTCTGTCATTCTGGCTTGAAAAAATTATATATATGTATATACATAGGATTTGTTTAAGCCCAGCAACTCAAGGTAAAGCTTGAGTTGCTGAGCTTTTAAACATTTCCATACAATTACTCAGCAAATTTTAAAATATGTTTATTGGATTTTGAACACTGTGTGGAGCTGTGTGTGAATTTGTGCTTTCTAGACTCTCATGGACTCCACGTTGTTGGGCCCATGGGGGAAATTTACACAGAATGTATTCAGTGCTGCTCTCTTCCACTTGGGTTCACCATCTTCTCTACTAACACTCTTGGATTTTTTCCTAGTGTAGCCTGTATGCTGTACCAAATGGTTCTGTTTTCCCACATAGTTTGGGGACGAATTAGAGGTCGTACTGAGGTACACCTTACCCGTTTGTTTTATAGGTATGTAGAGATGCTGAAATGTGGAAGCAACAGGGTAAGCATGGAAGCAAGAAGAAGGCAGTATATTCATTCACAGAAGTCCAGTTAGTGGTTATTTCAGTTGATTAGCTAGCAACTTATTTTCTCCCTCAGGAAATTGCCTCCACAGATCCTTACTTCTGGAGCTTAATCAGCAGTAGCAATCCATCCCAGGAGTGGGAGACCAGGAGTACTTAATTAAAGAGGGACTGTAAGGCAACTCTCCCAAATTGGATATCTGATCTAGCTTTGGCATCAGGAGAGCAATGCTGGGTAAAAGTGTTTATCAAGCTACATGTAGGCTCTCTCCAAATCTCAGAGATGGGAATATGATGCAGACAGCCTGTAGAAGCTGCTATAACCTGAGTACGATGGGCTTTAGGGCCATCTGGTACCTGAACACCTGCCTAGAAATAACACATACAAATCCAAAAGATGGTCCAGTGTGATAGCTTCTCTGCTTAGATTCCCCACTGGAATTTTCACCAAAAGCAGTAAGCAGTCTGTACGAAGTGTGGAAAGAGCTCATCCTATCAATAATATCAAGAGCCCATTTCAAGGTCAATATTGAAGCCCATTCAAGGTCAATAATCAAGAGCCCATTTCAAAACTAACTCTGCCGAGTCAAGAGTTTGGATAGGCAAATGAGTGAGATTTAGGTGTGAAACACAGACTGTTATTAGAATGAACATTGAGTGAGGATCCAGGATACTCTAAGCCTGTTTTAAAACTAGGAGGAAAAAACTGTGGAAAGGTCAGTTATGTAGACAGTTTGGGAGCTCAGATCCCTATCAAAACTACAAATGATGAGAATGAACATTGGCAGTATACTAAGGAAAGATCCATAAGTGCATATTGAAGCCCAGAGTAGCTGATCCAAAGAGTGTTTTGCTTGTGAAGAAACATGCTCTCTACAGGGGAGTACAATAAGGCGTTCTGGCAGCTCAGACGTGCACTTCTGAAGAAAGCAAGAACAAACAGAAGCTCATCATTGAGAGTAACTGATGTTACATTCAAGACAGCAAACAGATCTGTTTTTCAGTAAATGAGGTACATCCTATTCTAAAGCATCCGCTTTCCTGTGGAAAGATTATATGAAAACTAGTGGAATATCATGAACCTTATCAGTGATTAACAGCTTAACAGTTTTGATCTATAAATCCAAATTATGGACTTGGGTTGGGGAAGAAATGGTACTGAAATAGCAGAAATGGAGAGCCAGTGAAGGGGTTATGTGGTTCAAGAGACTTGCACGCATAGGATTTAGAAAAGAAAATAACAAGATTGTGAAAGAAAGTAGCAAAGATAGTATGATAGCAACTAAGAGTGATCCACAGCCATTTGCTTCAAGCTCAGTGCTCATTAGCTGGAGCTTCCAGGACTGAGCAGTGATGCCATGAAACTGAAGACCCAGCAACAAAAAGCAAGCATTGTCATGGCCACACTTGGTGTGTTCCTGATGCTTGTTTACTCCAGTGAAGGACTTTGCACTGGTCTGACTGCATAAGTTGCACTTTAATCATATTTTTAATTATAATGGTGCATGTGCATATGATTTCAGAATGGCCCTAAAAGTCAAGAGCATTAAAAAATGATGAAGATGTTTGATATGTTTGCACATGCCAATATTAAAAAAGTTTCTTCAGCACTCTTTCCACTTTCATTTTGATTAAATTTTAGCAACATTAGTATTTCAATAACATGTTAAGGTCCTGATTCAAATCTAAGTGTTGAAGCATCGCTGAATTCAGTAGGGTTGAAGAGAGATACAGCTGCAGGATTAAAGTTTAAGGCTCACTTTCTTCTTTTGGAGAGCTAACAATATGTGTGATGTTATTTAACTGTAATCTTCTTGGGGCACAGACTGCATTCTGTTTCTTTAGTTAACTGACATAGTATCACTTGTTAGTAAAGCAATACAAAAAAATGAACTCTTTTGTGTTTTATCAACAATTTGCATTTTACACAGTATTTCATTTTAAATAAGTATAAAATATTACCCTGAATGGTAAGATGTAATTGCTGATCATGTATCTCTTTGTTCCAGACACTTTTATAAAAGTGTATGTATTATGTATGATGTGACCTTCAAATGTCATGAATGCGTTGTGCAATAAACTGTCAATATTTGTGGCTATAAGGTACTAGATGACTTTTACAATAATTGGAACAGCTTTATTAAAAGCTTGGATCACTCAGCTGGTTAAAGAGAAAGACACAGGCCAGTGTTTATCTGTGAGTTTCCTTCTGCCAACTGTTAAATGAAAGATATTGTAAGGTGGCTTCTTTCTTTAAAAAAAAGAAAAGAAAAGAAAAAAAAAAAAAAGGAAGGAGTTAAAAAGGTCTGTTGGTTAAATAGTTCTCTCAAAAATTTTTTTTTAATAATATGAATTCTCAGTCTAAATAAAGCTTTGTAAGCTAATGAATGGTGAATAAGCCAGGAGGTTGGACTAGGTGATCTCCATAGAGCCCTTCCAACCCTTACGATCCTGTGATTCTGGTTTCTGAGTTCTCTGTCTGATTTTGGTCACAGGATTCTTCATGCAGTCAGACAACTCAAAGATGTGCTCTGAAACTGTGTTTGAACTTTGATTATCTCAAAAGGTTTAAAGATTTATAACCATTTGCAAAGTAAGACCGCTAAGAACTCCAAAACAGGAACTCCGTAGGGAAACATTGAAATAAAGAGGATAAAAAACATTTTGCGATAAACAGCTTAATTTTGGTTAAGTGTCTTTTGATGTTTCTTTATGCTTGAGTGTTCATCAAAATGCTCACCACAGTAAAAAAAATAAAATAAAAAATAAAAAATCCTTACTATAGTACCTGAGATTTGCAGACATGCAGTATTTGTTGTGCAAGTTGTGCAACCCACTGTGTGTGAAAGCCACCAATTGTCTGTGTGTCGTGTGCCCAGAATATGGGCTTAGGGTATGTGTGTTTCCCCAAAGTCCCCAGTTAATGAGAAAGTGCTTAGAATATTCTGACTCCTCTTCTGTTGTGCTTGAAATAACACCTGTGGAGCTCCCATGTAGCCAAAGGTTTTGGTGATGGCCTCCATGTGCCCGCTTCTGGATGCGGCAAGTCTTATGCGTAAATTGATGTGAGTCTTTTGCTTCAGTTTGTACGTTAGGTTTAGTTTGTTCTTTAAATCTGCTAATGCACTCATCGGCAGCGCAGGCAGTGCAGTGTGTGCCTTCTGTTTGCTTGCGCGGGTCGGAGGGCTAAGTGGGAAGTCTGATGTCAGAAGCAGTATCTCTTTATTTACCAGTGGAACCTTTGGTATAATCTTTATTTCTAATAATACAAACAATACGAATGCTGTTTTCTCACTAGTGGGCCTCCTTTCCAATTCTCGTCTAAAATAGCTCTCTGTTTAAACAAATTCTCTGCCAATCCATATTAATGCTCAACAGTTTAAGATTCCCATATATGGTCATTCTAAAACCTAAATCCTTGATGAAACAATAGAGACAGCAAGTTGTTCCTGACCTAAGACATTAGTAAATCTTTCCGGAGGCCTAAAATATAACTGTAATATTCAGTAATATTAGACTTTTATTTTAAGCCATGAACTTCACTAGCAAAAAGTGTAGGAACATCTGCTAAAAGGATTCTAATTTCAAATTGTGAGCACTGGGCCAATGTTTGGGCCGTTTTCATCTAAGCGTATTAACTAAAGATACTCCAGGTAGCTGAAAAAATATCATTAATTGTATCCCTGTTTTCAGTATTATTCAAGCTTTCTCTAAGGAAATAAAGGTAAAGCATCTTTTCCCAGAAACTTTTGTGTACACTTTACTGCTTTCCAGGGAACGAGGTGGTCAGAGTCCAGGCATACTTGCGTAATGATGACAGCAGCAACAGGATTAAAATGTTGAATATCTTCTAACTATCTTCTTAACATTAAATTGAGAATAAAATTTTTCCTGCGAAGGTAATTGTATACAAAGTGGGCTTATCTAAGTGGTTTATAGATCTTGAAAAAATTGCCTCCTCATGTTGCATCGTGTTTCGTTAACTTTGCAGGCAGTTCTAAACAACTACAAATATTTTGAAATTCTGAAATATACAAAAAATGTGGGATTATGTGCAGCTTTAAAAGCTTCTGGACATATTTTTAAACGATTCTTTAATAATGCCTGAAAAATGCGTAAGAGCAAACACATATTTGTAAGTGTGATTACCTATTTTGTGAGCTGATTACCTTTTCCACGTGATTGCCTGATTTTGGCTAATTTGGCAATCCTTGTGTTGGCAAATTCCAACTGACTTCACTGATAATTTAGTCTGTGTGAGAACTGCAATTATGAAAGTGCCTCTTTGTGAATCCCTGTGCTCGCACATACATGCAGCAAATAAATTCTCTTCCAGAATTTAAAGGACACATGTGGAGAAGATCCTTTGAAAATGTGCTGCTAACATGACTGAAATCAGTGACCAACTGAAAACATGCTTCTTTTTACAAAAGCAATCAGTCCTTTTCTAATCACTTTTATCATTTCATCCCAGAAAGGTATACCAATCTTGCAGAAAACTGGGGAAATCTCAATTTCTTTTTTCTTTGTGTAATTCTGTGTGGTTGCTTGATTTTCATTTCAGACCGTGTGGCAAACAGGTTTGTTAACATTTTGACCAAATTGGCCCTTTGGTTATGTAGCTTATTACTGCGTTCCATGATGGATGTTGAAGTGTTCCTTGTATTTTTCCCATTAGGACATGGGATGGTTAAGTGCACAGCCAGAGGATGCAGCTTTTCAAGGAAAAGTCACTGGCAGTTGTGTCTGTGTCCTTGGTAGGAGATTGTCACTGTTAAGGTGTGAAGTGCGTTTGACCAGAAATAGTTGCTTTTACTGTTTGTTAGTTTAAGGTCCAGAGTGCGGGTGAGTGGATGGCTGTTCTTGGGTCGGTGCGACCTGCCTGCCTCTAAGTGAGCCTCTGGCCTTGAGACTGACTTAGTTTTGCGGTCACCCAAGGTATGGCACAAAGACCAGCTTCTCATTTAGAACTGAATGAAGACTTTTCTTTGCAGTTCTGTACGTGATGTGAGGGAAGCAAAAGGAAAGCTCAGTGAAAGTAAGTTCAGATACAAGCTTTGGAAGCATCGCATCTAGCTTGTACATCTATACAATATTTCATACGTGGTTCTGTTATTTCCTGCAGTTGAATCAGGAAAGGTAGGAATGGGCCGGAAGACATTCAGGACATAGGCCTGCCTGTAATGGAAGTAGGTAGTAAAAAAAGAAGTCTTATCTCACGTGCATCATGTAGACCACATAACTCAATGAACCACAATGACTGCAAGATAAGTAACTGTTCTCTTTCCTTCCTGATCTTTTATCCTCAGAATTGAGCAGCCTGAAAACCATTGCTCAGTTCCCAAGTAAATCATAAATTAGATGGACTTGGTGGGGCTTATCCTAGTTGTGCAGGTCTGTAAAACATTAGCAAAGTGTTGTGTGCTTTAACTAACTGGGAGCTTGTACTTCAAAGGGGGTAACAATAGCAAGAGAGAGGGGCACATCTGAGGTGCAGAATAAGTAAGGTGGAATGTTTTTGTTTCTGCACATACACTGTTGTTGCCTTAGCCTGCATTCATCTGTTTGCCTCGTAACTCTTTCCGTGCTAATTATTTATCCTTTTCCTGTTTTGTGATTTTGTTTCCCTCACTTTCCGTGTGTTGTTTTAAGAAAGTGTTAAAATAAACTTGATAGCAGTGAGACATAAATGCATTTTAAAGCTAAGCACGTTTTAAACTTAAGTGCCTTGACAAATAGGTACACTTTGCTAAAAGAGGGCTTTAGTAAGACGAAGCTGGGGTAGCGTTTGATGGGGACAACAGCCTTAAACATATCTTTTCATTGTTGGAAATAAAAGGACTTAGATGTAAAGCTGTTCATTCAGGTAGTGATGGCCTCCAGTGCTTCGGTGGGCTTTGTAGGCAGAGGAATTCAAAAGAAAACCCCTCAGCCCAGCTTTAAAGTCTTAGGAATGCTTTCACTGTGGGAAGAAAAATTCTTCAAGGTAAGGCCCCTGTTGGAGTAAAGCCTTTGGAGCTATCTACTGTATGTCTACTTAAATCTAAAAGAAAACTCTTCAGACCACCCACATCTTTCTTTGCTTCATTGTTGTTTTCAGTTTGCTTTTTCAGAGGGATTAGTGCTAGAGTAAACTCCATCGTCTCGCTGCCTTGAAAAAATTCAATTTTGTGTAAAGTGAAAATTAGACTCTTAAATCTGCAAAGCGAGCTGTTTATCTTACAAATTTATTCTTTTTTATTGGGCCACACATATTCTAGATAGAAAGATAAAAGGCAAATGGATAACAGGCCATCATTTAGAGTGACATATAGCAAAACATAACCAGTCGACTTATTCTGTAAATTCCTCCTGAGTGGCTTGTTAGCTTTATCTATATATTTATCTATAATGCTCATATAGTATTTATTGAAAACAAAAATAAAATCCTGCAATTTATCATCATGCATTCTGTATTTTGCACTTCACAAATGTTTTTTGCAGTCAGGAATTCTCTTTCTCCCAGAGCGGCTTAAGACATGAATATATACAACTTTGGAGGAGAACAATAAAGTGGAAAATCTAAACTCTTTAGGAAGCTTGGAATTATGGACTGGCACCTATATCTGTTTTCCTGGGTTCTGAAAGACACAATGCACTCTGCATTATGTTCTTTCACATACTTGTGAATAATTCAAAATGACAATTACTAGCCCTGTAAACCTAAACAGTGCTCTGTAACCCAGCAGCCTAAGAAAAACTAGAAAATATTAAACAAGAATGTCAATTTCTAGAATCAGATTTTGACTTTTGAAAGTTAGCAATAACTTGATGACATGCATGACTAAGATAAGCATATGTACATTTTTTGTCTCACAATCATCCCTTATTTCAACTTTAACAAAATCGTTTAGAGTGACCATTTAATAATAAATAACGAAGTGCCTGTTTAGTTTTACCTTTTCCACCAGTGTGGTAGCTGGATCTCTGCTATTCTGTGAGCAGTTTTTATTAGAGCAGAATGTCTAAATCTTTCTTATGTCCATCACTTCCATTTAAAGGGAAATGCTGCATAAACTGCGCTGTGTTTCCTCACAGCTTTACTTACATATCAGCCGGGTAGAGACCAAGCATTTTCAGTCAGTAGTTCATGGTTGAAATAATCGAGACTCTACGTGCAGATTTAAACTATATGCTCTCTCCTTCAATACAGACCACGTAGCTCAGCCTTTGCATCCAGGACTGGTAATGTGCCCATGTGTATTGCATGCCCACAGTCGTAAATCCAATTCAGAATTTCAACGTGCACCGCGGTACATTTTGGTGATAATGTTAATTGATACTTGTATGTGATATAACATGACTCTGTAAGTACAAGATGATAGCTGAATCTTGTGTGGTATGAGTAATGACTTTTTAAACCATTGTGCATTTTGTAATTTCTGTGCCAGTTTTTTTTCTAAGTTATTTTGTCTGTAGCCTGCTCGAATAATAGCAGCTTCTTCAGAATGGCTGAGAATTTTGGTTTCTTCCTATGGTGAGAGAGATGAGATGTCCTGGAGTTTCACCCATTGTATTGCAATGCAAAGAGTAAGTGTAGCTGTGAAGATGGAAGGAGAAAGCCTGGTAGCTACGGGTGAAGGGTCAAAGGAGTCCCCTCTCATCCGACCGGATTTTCCATCAGCTTTCCCTTAATATGAGGTCACTCACCAGGTCACACGTTATTTCTCTAGTGCTGGAGCATTGCAGAAGAAAGTTCATTAGCTTTGCGTGTAGGCATTGCCATTTCTGTTGGTCTGCCTGTCCCTGTGATTCCATTTTTATGGGAGGTTTCAACATGCTGATGCAAACTTTTTCCCTCTAAAATCACGCATATTTTTACAATACTTACAAATTAAATAGACTCAACAAAACAACAATTTAAAACTTTTGGGGGAAAAATTAATAGGAACTAAGCAAAAGAAGAAATCAAACCAGCTGCTGACACAGCTGTTTCTTTTCTTGTATAATTCAGCTCAATATAAAGGTACCATATGCTGCTTAAAATGATGATAGGAAAGATGAAATAATTTAAGAGAATAACAAGAAAATACATGAATTGTCAGCATTCTGTCAGATTTAAAGAATGAAATAGACAGGTGTAGTATTGGCATGTTTAACTTTGTGTTGTGTTAGCAGTTTTAGTGAGAAAACTTCTGACGTGCTGAAGTGATGTGAGATCATTTCTGTGTTGCAGACATTGGAGAAGAAGCTGGGAGATCTGTAGGAGTCCAGCAGCCAGCTTTACTGAGAGACAGGAGCCTTGGTTCTGCCATGAAAGACTGCCCATATTGTGGAAAAACATTCAGAACATCACATCACTTAAAGGTCCACTTGAGAATACATACAGGTGAGAGGAACAACAGGAGCGGAGCGCTGTCTGCTCATGCGATGTGTGGGGGGGTTTACATACGTGCGGCGAGGAGCCTTAATTCCCAGGGTAGATTTGGATTCATTAGCTGGAGAGAGTCTTTTGAGAAAGACATATGACAGTCTTAAATAAAAGCACAAGGAATGTGTTGTTGGATAAAGACCACTTTAATAGAATCGTCTTTTCCCAGTTGAGGTTATTTCTGTCTCCTTCCCTGCTTCATCACTGTTTCCTTCAATTACCCTTGTCCTTCAATAGGCATAAGCCTATTGGTTTCAGACTTAGTTATACTAACTGCTTCAAAGGCCTTCCTTAGCATCTACTTAGGGATTCTGTATGTTTTGCTCAGTTACTATTTTTGTTCCATTTAACATGCTCATTTTTAACCTCTCACTGTTCCTATGAATACATCAGCTTCATGGATCTGCTTTTTTTTTCTTTCTGCATTAGAACTCACTCAACTTACTACTTGTCTGTTATAAAACTTACTGAGATTTGCAGCACGATAGAACAGATTTCTATGTTTTATTTTAATAACAAAACCAGATTTTCTGCCCTACGGAGACTTACTACTGGTCTAGATTCTTTCTTTGTTTTTGGGTATCACTGCTCTAGATTCTAGAAAAATACAACCACACTATTTTAATTATAATACTACGTTTGCTTAAAAGTATATATGTGCTTGGTAGAGTTCACTTGGAAACGCACTATAGATTTAAGAAGTGCTATTATATCTGTATTTAAAATCAATTATAGAATATTAGTATCCTCAGATCCTGTTGATGTCATTTTATATGGTCAATCTGATGCTGTTTCTTCCAATTCCTAGATGTTGCAGTAGAGCTTCAGGGAGCGTGCAAAGCTGGAGATTTAGGACATTTTGTGGGCAGGCACAGTGGGCACTGCAGATGTGCAGTCATTTTACTTTTACTGCATTTTAAAGACATTTCAGGGTGTTCCTGCTACTTTTCTGATCAATAGGTAAAATAAATTGCATGAATAAATACTTTCCAGTTGTACCTCTCATGTGAAAAATGTCACTGTAATTTTTTATTTCACGGAGATAGAAGGTAAGAAGTATTGGCCTCCCTTCTCAAAACCAGCAATCACATTTCTCTTATGTGCTTGCACAGGTGTAAAGCTGAGTATTGGTTTTGTGAATATAAAGCCTGAGTTTGAAAAAATGACAAAGAAGGCTGAAATTTATTTAAAGGAAAACATTTCACTGATGAAATGAAAAAGTTTCTTCGTTTTATTTTTCTCTTTGGAGTAGGAGTTGACCACAATGTTTTTACCTGATTTTTGCAATTGAGATTTATTATTACTAGATATTTTTTAAACTGTAGTCTCTGTTTGGATTGCAGTCTGTTTAGGGCAGGAATAGGCTTTTCTATGTCTTGGGTTTGGTAGGAAAAATTTAATGCAGTACAAACTCCATGTGTTCGCCAGCACTGCAAAAATAAAACCAGTTATTTTATTGGGAAATAATCCTATAACTATGAGCTTTAAACAATTTAACATTTTTACTAATGGAGAAGCAAAGGAAAATTCTTTAAAATAACCCGAGGATACCCATCTCTTTCTTTTATCTTATTATGTAGAGGTCATTTTGTTGTTGTTTTGGAGGTGGCAATGATCATGTGTTTGGTGTTTGTGGCTTAGAACTAATGGGAAGTGAATTAATTGCGATGGAAGTACTCCTTAAAATTTTATATTAAAACTTAATAATCAAAATTAAAACAAGAAGAACTAAAGCATGTAAAGTATCACATAAAAAAAAAACATCATACAGAATATTAAAACAATATTTGCAATATATTTAAAAGGCATTATAATTTTAAAATAGATAAAGATCAATTTCCATTAGGTTGAGAACAAAGTATTTGTAAATAATGACAAGAATATGTTGAAATGGAGCAATGTTTTACATATTGGAAGTAATCATAATAAATATTATAAAAATGTAAATTGGCAAATTACTAGAGTTATTCAATAAAAATTAAGTTGCATCGCTGTAAATGGAAATGATGTAATAGATATCAGTTATTAAACAAATATTGGTTAGCTCACACTACCAGGGACAGTTTCCTGCTTTTTATGTCATACTCTGTCTTTATTATATGCCTGGATCATATAACTGACTGATAAAAAACACTTTACTGTGTTTCTCCACTACATTAACTCAATTACTGTTCTTGTTCTCACAGCACCTGTTTGTTAGAGAGGAGCTCAAGCAGTTCAGCAGAAGTCAGGTTCCTTCGAACATCTGTGTGTTTGGAGGCACATGAGTAGGTTGGTTTGGTACGCATGCCAAGACAAGACCTGAAGTCTGATCCAGCCAGGAGGTGCCTCTGTGGCAATTGGCCCGAAAAAGCTAGAGAAGCTGTTTAATCCTTCATGAGCAGAGGGTGCTATGCTCTGTTTTAAAAGCATTGGCTGGTGACTTGGGTTGTTTCTTTTTTTTTTTTTTCTCCAAATAACCTTCTCAAAACCAAACCAACGCAAAGCAGCCACCAAAAACTCAGTGGAGTCCCAACCTACGATTGTAGGACTTTCTGTACTACTTTTGCTCTCTGCTTCCAGCCTGCCAGAGAAAAGTGTGGCTCCTCTTTTAAGAATTTCAGAAGAGTGTCAGTAATGGCATTCCAAAAGAGTCAAAGAGCCATCAGTCAGGATATCAGGACAAGTGAAAACTGGATCCAGGTTGTAACAGGCAGTAGACATGTGGAGGAGCCACTTTGTGATTCATCCTCATGGTTATAAACTAACCATAGTACAACTGTGAAGGCTGTAACACAGAAGGCTCAGAGGCCTTTGGATTTTGAGGGAAGGAAACTTGTCAAAGTATCTCAGACCAGTAAAATGCAAAAGTTCCCACAGTTTATGTTTTTCTCCTCTGCAGGCAGCAGATTAGGGTGCCACCATTCAAGGGACTGAGCATCTCTTCATGTTCCTTAGTGCTCTGAGTTCACACCAAAACCAGAGTCATGTATGTTTTTCACTTTACATACCTAAAACTTGGGACAGCATAGAAACAGTTAAGTGTTTTAAAAGTTACAATTTCGTATGCTCTGCTTTTGGCAAGCAACATATGATGAGAGGACCAGTCCCCAGATTAGCTCTAGCACCTCTTTGTGTCTTGCATTAGCGCTGAGGAACCGCTGCAGATGTAGTCCATTTGGAATTCTTGCGATCGTTAGGTGCTCAGGTATATTCCCAGAGTGACTGGCACAATTAAATCTCTTGTGTAATGAAAACACTTTCCATGAGTCAAGTATAGCCCTGAAGAAGGTTTAAATTGTGCGATACCAAAGAACCCTAAGGTAGAATAGGAAGAAGCTTAGCCAGGCTGCATCAATTAACGGAGAGTATGTTTTGATATGTGTCACATGTATCTCACATGTATTAAGTACATTTGTGGTGTTAACTGCATTTTCCCTTGGAAATGTGATTGGCCAATTTTAAAACGTGCTTAGAAGAATTGATGAACTACGATAAAAATGGTGCTGTTTTAAATGAATTCAATTCACATTTTCTTCCTAAAAAAAGACTGCCTGTTGCCATTCTCTGAAGGCGCTTGTAGTGGGATGAGCAATATGAATAATTAAGGAAAATGGGTATGTGTGCTCCGAGAGGAGACAATTTTGGTATTGAACATCCTTTATTCTTACATTTCTAAGATGAACTAAAAGGACTTTTCATTTCTCTAGATTTCTCCAGATTTCCCATCTTTAACGCTGTACAGCATGCCTTTTCTCCTGTCTTAATGACATCCCAAACTTTTGTTGAAAATAATTGATTGAATTTAAATTTCCTTAAAAGTTTAAGAGGTAATGTTACAGTATAAATTTCCTACCAAACACTAAGTAGGGAAATATCCATTAGTGAAATTAACTACAGTTTCTAGGTAGCTAACAATGTGCAGTATACAGTAGGGCATGGCTAATGAACACTGCAGTGGGTGATATTTCATTATACAAATTAATGCTCACATTTTAATGGGAAAGTCACATAATGAATCTCAGCTTCAGTGACAGCAATTAGAGACACAGATTGTCCCCTTCTGGACAAGGCACTGTTTAGCAATAAGCAGCTGTGTAAAAAGTCTTCAGTTTTACAACATATATATATATGCTTTGGGGGAATTAGCGTACAGTTTATATTAATGTACTGAATCTTCCCTGCAAAGGAACAACTGTATTTATCTCTCTGCATTTTAACTAAGTAAAGACATGTAAAAAGACTAAATAAATGTTGTGGATGAGATATAAATAAATGAGAATATTCAATTACAAAACTTTATAAAAAATAAACTATTTTATTGTAATACCTCATGTACAATTGAAAAATATTTAATACACGGAGACAAAAGCATCTGTCCTCTTAAAGGATAGGACAATTTCATCGTATAGAATAGAGAAAAATAGCTGGTAAAGGAAAGTGGCATCAAGAAGAAGTTAACTAGTATTTCTGACAAACAGATTAATTGTGTGGTGAAACATGTGCAGGATCCAAAAATAATCCTACAGAACCTTTGATATTCCATTTGGTTTAAAAAGTGTGAAGTGAATGATTAGAATGATAAAAGAAATTACCATGTAAGAATAGGCATAATAATGAACTAATTAAACCATACAGCAATTCATTTCTAAAATATCTACTGCACAATGGATAAAATAGGTTATCAATAACTGTTTCAATGGTAAAATAAAAAATGCTATAAAATGTTTTCAATATTTTCATTAGGCAGTATTCTCTGGAATTATAAGATGTTTGATTTCATTTGCTTTGCATGAAGGAAAACTATCTTGTTTAGAAATTATAGGATCCCATTGGGACTTCCATTGTCCCTGAGCGTCCATTGAAACCTCCCTACTGGCTGCTGGAGCTTTAGGTGTGGGGTGCACAGACCTCACTGTGCTGAGGAGCAGAGAAGCACAGTGCATAGGCAAACTCCATAAGAACAGGGTTTCTAAAAAAGGGGGGAGGGCATTAATTGGGGAATGGATGTATAGAAGGCATTGCAGATTTTTTAAAAGACGTAGTGTAGTGGCTATTAAAAAAAATAAAATAAAGAAGCTGATAGCAGTAAATGTAAATGGGCAGTTAAGAAGTCCCTTTGTAAGGGAAACTAAAAGAAAAAAGGCATGTGTGGATATTAGGGTTTCAGAGAACAGGATAAATTCTGTAGATCTGGCAAGTTTAACACTTGCTATCTTGCTAATACTGGATAAAACATGGATAAAAAAGTATCAACCACAGTAGGCAAGACTGAATACTCTTCTTCACTGTTCTCAGGAAAAAAAGCATTATGGATTTTATAGGTATTTTCCAGTGATGCAGTTCAGCCATTAAGTAGTGAGGCTGTTACAGTGTAGCCCACTACATTTTAATATTTTTTAGAACGATGAGACTGGATACTGGATCACCTGTAGATTAAGTCTTAAAAACTCTGGCTGGAGGGCCCTCTGAATCATTAAAATTCATTAGGAGAAAAAAAAAGTATTGGAAGATGGAATGGATGGAAGTTCCAGAGCATTCTAGTTTTTCCAAAAACAGAGACGAGGAGACCTTGAAATTATAAGTGGACTTACCCTATAAGTGGCCCCGCATGTGGCAGGGGGATGGAGATTCATGATCCTTGATGTCCCATCCAACCCTGGCCATTCTATGATGTTTTGGATAAAATTACAGAGCTAATTTGGTAAATAATAATTAAGATTTGATAACATAATGCCAATCAAATTTATTATATGAAAGTAAGTTTTGTCGAGTTCCTCGGGTTTCTCTCAAGTCTTGTGAAAGCAGCTTGTTCTATATGACATTCCCCTAAAAATCCACAGCTGCAGAGATGAAGTGGTATATAACCCATCAGTCCCACAGCAGTGCTCTCAGCTCAGTCAGTTTGGCATTTCATCATAATTTGGAAAAGCGTATAAAATCACTGTTGATAAAATTTACCAATGGCACGAAAATGGTAAAATGCTAAAAATCACGGGGAGGGACTGATGGGTTGCTTAGTCGAGTGGGTTCTTCTCAAAGATATGAATTTTAAAACAGCAAAATGTAGAGGAACAAATACTAGAGCTGTTGATGAACTGGGTCTGGGATTACGGTAGAGAAGCAACAGAATGTGAGCTGTTAGCTGATTGCTATAGCTATGGATGTAAACAGTGTTTGTATAAGAATAGTATCTTGTTGAAACTTCATCAAAGCTTTAGTGGG
This sequence comes from Tetrao urogallus, assembly GCF_951394365.1. Classification (NCBI taxonomy): domain Eukaryota; kingdom Metazoa; phylum Chordata; class Aves; order Galliformes; family Phasianidae; genus Tetrao; species Tetrao urogallus. The sequence continues at coordinate 11,082,795 of NC_136825.1, read as the reverse complement.
TACCTATAATTGAAAAGGACATTTGATAATTGGAAAGGGTATTCCACTCAGGAGCAAGAGAAGTTGGTGAGATGAGGGCAAGTACCTTTCTCAGGGAACAGATCTTTGATTCAAAAAAAACAAATCATTTAGTGTCGCAGGGAAAAGGTGCTGTGAGGTTTGGTATAGGAAACAGACTTGGGACAAATAAAAACTGGAAATAAGGCAACAGTGAAAATAATTAACCAATCAAACAGTTTACATAAGGACGTGTTGAACGTGTTGATTGCTGTGAATAAAATATATTTCAAAATAAGAAAGTATGGTTTGTGTCAAATTGCAGTTGTGGTTTTGATGCAGGAATTATCATGTGAGGATCTTTGGCCTGTTTGGTACAGCCAACAAGACAGGATATTGTCCCTTCTAGCCATAAAATCTGTAAATGTATTTGTAATCGGACTGTGGTCTCCTTGCACAGGTGATTCGTATGACTGGTGTTATTGGACTGCATTTTGAGCAGGACTGGTAGTAGATCGAGCACTGCTTTGTTTATGCAACCTGCTATATTGAAAGACCTCGTGCTACTGGGTAGCATGTCTGTTTCCAGTTATCTCCCAAGATTTTGTGCAGATTTTACAAGCAGCGTTGAATTTTATTGTTTTATTGTATCCTGATATGAAATAGTTCTTGTGAGATGCCTTGTGTCTTGTAAAATCAGAGTGGTAGATAGATCAGAACTGTGATTATGTTGCCTAGATAAGTTACTCTCAACAAGATGCTTTCTTTTTTTATTGTACACATTGGGATATTCACTCTTTCTACTCTACTGTGAAAGGGTTTGCAGGGATGCAAACACGTCCAGAAAATTAGCAAGATTAGAATGATCGTTACCTTTGCAAACAGTGAAAAATGACTGTTGGATATGAAATGCAAAAAACTATTTTGGAAAAAGTCAAGTTCCCTCACTCTTACATGGCAACCTTAATTTATGTGAACTGATATTAAGTGATAAATAACTCATCCAGACACTGCTCTTGGCAGTATTACCCGGGTAGTCGTTATATAGCACGAGTTCTCTGAAATGCTTTCCCCAAGTGCAAGATATGAACAGGTTGTCTTCTGATGAGAAGTGTGCCTTAGCTGTCTTATCCCCTTTACTATTCTTCAGACATACACAATTACAACTGTTGATTGGAAATTAGGAGTCCTTTGGGTTTTCCATTAAAACCAGATTGGTTTTTGGTTTGTTTGGTTTAAATTAGGTTGTTCTTTTTTTCCATTGCAGTTTATAGCTCTGTTTCGTTGTTTGTGTGGTGACTTACATGAGCATTGTTTGGTGTTATTCTGAGTGGATGAAATAGTGCAAAGTACTCTTCACAATTCCACTATTTAGGAAATGGTGAATCTGTAAATTTCAAAGATCGACAGATGATTTACTCAGTCCTTCTCCCTTCTGCCAGTGCCTGCCCTTGAAATAGCAACAGTTAAGATTGCTTTGAAGTACACTAATCACTGCCAACATTTTGATCTAAAAGAGAGAGAAAAAAAAAAGAAAGGTTTGGAGTACTTCCCTTTGAATGATGTTATTTGGCCAGTGCTGCAGTGTAAAGGTGGCACAGTGTGTTGCTACATGTTGAGTCCAATTGCAGCCCTTCAGTGTTAGAATTTATTTCTAGCCATGCAAGAGGTGGGAGCACCACAGAGACAGTGAAGCAAGGTGAAGAGATGCTTGCACTTTTTATCAATCCCCCTCAGTCAGTGGCTTATTTCAGTCTTGTGCGTGTGGCATTTGGGCGAGCTGTGCCCAGGTCTCCCCTGCTGAAAGGAAGCTCGCTCAGTGGAGAGGCCTTCTAAAGGAATGTGTAATAACTTCAGGGCTCTGCAAGCAAAATAAGAATACATTGCTGTGCCCAGTACTTCAGACTGGGGTTACTTCACATATGCAAAAGAACCATAGTGTCTCCTCTAGTTAGCTTAGATTAACTCACCGAAACTCATTTTCAAATGCACCTATTGCCTTGAACAGCTTCTGCATGTTTTAGCAGCGTTAGCAGGTTGGAGTAGACGATCTCCAGAGATCCCTTCCAACCCCTACGATTCTGTGATTGAGTGATTAGAGCAGCTTATATTATGGAATCCTCTGTGCTGTAGATGCATGTTATCCAGCAGTTGACGTAGCACCTGCAATACTGGGACACACTTATTAGTGGTGTCACTTGATGTGCAATGCCAACACACACCGAGCTATCGTTAGAATAAAAGCAAGTGATTAATACAGTTGTGTTAAAGATTTCCGCATAGGGGATGCTGTGGAAGAGCTTTTCAGGTGAGAGGAGTGAAAACTCAAATGTGAGAGCATTTAACCTTATAAATTTCTCTGTTTGTTTTTCACCAGTCTGACTGCTTCTCAGATGGTACTCGAAGTGCCTAGGCTGTGTCAGAGGTCACTGGTGGCTGTTGTGTAATCGGCAGTAACTGGTGGGACAAACAAGCAGCTCAGAAACATTGCAGTATGTGCATGCTGTAAAAACAGCATTAATATTTGTCCACATTCTGACTGGCAGCACAGCTGTCGAGGTTTACACGCTCCCGAACAGTCCTGCAGGAACGCAAACAAATAGACAGCCGATGTCTTCTGGCCCCTTGTCCCAGTGGCAGGGCTGTGAGTTTGTGTGCACACTCACCTGAGCAGAGAGAAGCCCGAGCAGACGTGACGCGTCTCAGGTCAGCGGTTCCTGCCCATCAGGAGTTTGTCTTTGTGTGGCTCCCACTGAACACAGCCGTGCATCTTCTTGGTGGAGCAGTAGAACTTAATAAGGTGATAGCGAAAAACTCAGAAGTTGCACTGAAATGTTTAATTCTGATTTCCACCGTTAAGCTGTGTGGACCCAGGCCTAACCCTGCTAATTCCTACCTCTGCCTCAGCTCAACACCTCCTGTTCGAGGTGCTGCACTTTCCTCCTCGAAACAGGTCGATTAACGTGGTTGATGTAAAGCTCTCATGTCTCACCGTTTAGCTTTGGGATTACATATGGATTTAGGATTTCTGCTCCTTGTAATTCACTTGAGCCCTGTCTGAGTTACAGCACGTAACCAGCCACTGTATGGCTAGTTTGAGGGTTTTGTGGTGCATCTCATTAGGAAGTTCCTGTGATCAGTGCAAGGAGCAGCTTCCCAAGTATCCAACAGCCTTTCAGCTGAGCCTGCAGCTTACACAAAGAAAGTTGGAAAGCCTTTCAATTTTGTTTTAAGCAGATTTTGAGGTTATTTGAAAATGGGTGACTTTCCAGCTGGTTTGGTAAACTGCAGAATATCATACAGCTTTTTTTCTTTCTTTTCTTTTTCTTTTTTTTTTCCCCCCACTGTGTAGAAAGCTTTTGAAGCATGTTTTTCCACCAGCATTCAGGAGAGGTTGGTCATTGTCTTTTGGAGAAAAAGCTACGTAGAAAAAACTATTTCTTCTTCTTGTTCAACTCCCTGGTAGAAATAATTGTCAGTATCAGCAGCTTGCAGGTCTTTCACATTCTGTCTCTTCCAGTGAGTATCTCCAAACTTCCTTTTAAAGGATCTCTGCATTGCTCACAGGTGCTCTGTACAAGTTTGGATGTACGTTCGCTTAGGCATGCATTCTTTTTGGATTTGTATTTATGTCTGTATGTGAATATTTATTGTGTGTGTAATATCTTCTACCTCTTTGAAAGTATAGGAAAAACAATAAAAGTTTATATGGGACTCAAACATTATTTAATTCATTGAAAATCATCTTATATGTTTTAAATCTCTATTTAAAGTAATCCTAGAAAAGCAGTTATGATAGTTAAATTACACATTTTACTACTTGAGCATTAGAAGTACCTTTGGTACAAATTTAAAGGACTGCAAAAACCAGTAGATAGTTTCTATATTTGAAATTAGCACTGAATTTATTTTGTGTTTTATTTCTTTTTTGCTTTTTTTTTTTATTTTGAGTGCTTTTTATTTTAACTATATGTTCTTACATGCTGCAATCATAATGTGGTATGATGATATTAATATTTTATAGAATCCGTATTTATAGTTCTTTATTTAGAAACAATGCAGTAGGTCTGCAGATCTTTGAATCCTTCTGGAATGGTGCCCTCCAAATAATGATAAATTACTTGTGCAGTATGCCATTTGCTAATTATATCCATGATTTACTGCAGAGCAAGACTTAAATCATTCATTTCAGTCTTGCGTAACAGTGCCATAAAATTTTTAGGTTTAAAAATGGTTTCCATGTGTATAATTTAAACAAATTTTAGAGCAATTGTATACACAAAATATTGCAACCATCCATTTGTTACATTCTTCGTCTGTTTTTTAAAAAAAAAAAATTTTGTACTTTTAATGATTACTGTGGTTGAAATTGTTATGCTTCATTTTCATAATCATAGCTTTTAATTCTACAACAGTTTTTTACATGTTAGATTAAGAAGAAGATGGCTAATTGTGTGTAGTTACCATGTCATTCCAGAATGGCCCCACATTCTGGAAATCTGCTTTAGAAATATTCAGTTTTTGAATTACTCTTCAATTAAAGGCATTTCTTTTTTAAAAGCCAATTATTAGCTGTAAGATCTTGTTTTCAGGAAGCTAATAATGATTTTCTTTTTCTTTACTCATCCATGCACCAAAGTGCAGTTAACTCTCCTCCTTTGTACTTGTCTTTTTATGCATACACATAGGTGAGAAGCCTTACAAGTGTCCGCATTGTGATTACGCTGGTACTCAGTCTGCGTCCCTCAAGTACCACTTGGAGAGGCACCATCGGGAGAGACAAAATGGAGCGGGACCACTGTCGGGGCAGGCTGCAAGCCAAGAACACAAAGAAGAGACATCAAGTAAAAGTTCTGTGTTTATTAGACCAGATATACTGAGGGGAGCCTTCAAGGGGCTTCCTGCTATTGATTTCCGAAGTGGCATGGTCTCACAACAGTGGGCGTCAGGAATGCTGTCTTCTGGAGATCAGCAAGGACAAGCAGCTGGCATGTCATCTGAAGTATCTTCAGAAAACATGAAGGGTTCTGACTTATCTTCCAAAGGAACACACTTCTCTGAACTTGGCCGTGCTTACCAGAATATGGTTGGGAACGGCGTGAACTTTCAAGGGTCTTTGCAAGCTTTCATGGACAGCTTTGTCCTAAGTTCTTTGAAGAAAGAAAAAGAAATGAAGGATAAAGCTCTGTCAGATCCACTTTCAGCAAAAGCTCTGGGCGCAGAAGGAGGTGAGGAAAAGATCAACAGCAAATCCTCCCAGAGAAAAACTGAGAAGTCGCAATATGAACCTCTTGACTTATCCGTAAGGCCAGATGCAGCCTCCCTTCCAGGTTCATCTGTTACTGTGCAAGACAATATTGCGTGGCACGGCTGCTTATTTTGCTCCTTTACCACTTCATCTATGGAACTAATGGCTCTGCACCTCCAGGCCAATCACTTGGGCAAGGCTAAACGTAAGGACAACATCATTGGGAGCAACAAAGAGCAATCTAGAGAAGCTTCAGCCTCAGTCAACAAAGTGAGCTTGCTCTCCGCTTCTGTGCAGTCCAGCAAAGAGGCCGTAGTTTCAAACATGCTTAGCCAGCTGGACTCAGCTTCTGAGAAAATGACCCAAGGACAAAATAAAGAGACCCTGGGAGAGCAAAAGAGTGCTGCCTGGCCCAGCCACATGGAATCCACTTTTTGTAATTTTACAACAGACTTCTATAAGCAGTTTGGTGTTTATCCTGGTGTTATTGGCACAGGAACACAAAATTCTTGCACCAGTAATGAATCTGAAATAAAACCACAGTCTGAAGATGACCCAAATATTCTGCTCTCTGACTCTGTAAATAAAAGTGCTACTGATGACCTTTCTGACATAGCTTCATCTGAGGATATGGAATCTTCCAAGGAGGAAAACATTGAAGATGAGGACATTGAAACAGAACCAGATATTATGAATAAGCAGTTGTCTGCCCTAAACAAGGAAAGCAGTGAAGGAGGCGACAACATACAAAGTGCAGTCACCTCACAACCAGCACAAGGGCTCGTATCGCCACTGCCACAAGCATCAGAAAAGCAGTGGCACAGTCAGAATCTTCTATCCTCCCATGAAACTGCACAAGGAGTGATGAAACCCGAACAAGTTCAGGGTCCGCAGGTCCTGGAGAAGCAGATGAACATGTTGTCAGTCCTAAGAGCTTACAGCTCTGATGGCTTAGCAGCCTTTAATGGACTTGCAAGTAGCACAGCAACTAGTGGATGTATCAAGAGACCTGACTTGTGTGGTAAGTTTTAGACCTTCTTTTAGACCGTTTCAGAAAACACTTGTGCAGAATCAAGAAGCTGCTCTTTAAATATACTTAGTCATGTTTGTTAGTAATACATTTTTTTTAAATGTTAAACCCTGTGGGCCAAATTCTAGTCTTATATGTGGTCTATTTCATTGAAATCAGCAGTGCTGCATGCATATACTTACACAGAATTTTAGGAAGAACTTGCTTTTAAACCATAGTAGCAGCAATATAGACTATCTGTGCTAGTGGCATCTGAAGGGGATATTTACTGCTTTAGCATACTCAAAGGAGGAAAAGGTTTTTAAAAAATCACGTGGTAACTTGCAAACTTTTCAGTATTCTGATACAAGTAAGAACTCAAGACAAACACTGGATGCTCTGCCAGGCAAGCTTTGCGCGTTCTCTGTCTGTCTCTGTCTCTCTCTGTGCTTTTACTTGGAGTGCATTCAGTTTCCATGATATACATTAAATCAAAGGCCAGGTGGATGGAATGCATCTACCTTTAATGAAGAGATATTCTTTTCCTTTATCTCCCTCTCCCCTCCCTTATTTTTTAATAATTATGTTTTTCTGAATTGTTTCAATGGCAACTATACAATAGTCGCCTTTGACAATTTTCACTGTCCTAATAGAGGTTGTACAAGTTGTGGTTTGCCTAATTAAGAATATGCCTCTGAGTAATTAAAACAACAGTGCACCAAACAAAGCCCCCCAGTTTTTTACCCTTGATATAGAAAACTGACAAGAAGGAAAGCTAAATCCGTTTGGAACAAGTGAGACTGAGGACTTTCCTATTTATCTCCTGTTTTGTAAGCATAGTGCTCGCTTGAAAGAGATTTTAGAATGTAAATCCGTTGAAAAACAGTATCACTTTAAAAAGCAGAGTCAGCAAAGGACACAAAAACTTCAGTAATGTTCTTGTTTCATTTAACCTTCAAACGAATCAGAAAACTCATTGTCAGAGCTGAACGTGCATAAGAAAATGTATTCAAGTTTAAAATAAAAAAGAAAAGAAAAGAGAATGTGATCAACAGTTATAAAGCTCAACAGTTTAAAATGAAACCCTAAACCTGCAACCTCTTGTGAGTGGTTACCCTGGTTAAGTTCAGGTTGTTAGGAGCTTTGTTTGACTCCACTGCTTCTTCGTGCCTCTGCCTGCTTTTCCAAGTGTGTTGGTTGGTCTGATAGAAAAGTACAATTTCTCCCAGCAAAGTTTCACTCGCTTGTATTCTTAGAGAGCATTTTGCCTTCACACTACTGTTATTACCTAAGCTGAACCCCAGGTGCAGGTGTTTGCCAGTCCGTACTGTAAATTCCTGTGTCTCTGTTCACTGAGAGCCAATGAGGAGAGTTAGAAATAGTTCCAGATTCTTCAAAATCAGTAGTTAGATTTCTGGTGTTTTAACATAATTGCTACTTGCTTTCAGTTAGGAGCTGGTAAAACCCTTGGATTTTTTTTCTCTGTGTTTGAAGATTACAAACAATTAGGTACCAAAAATGCATCAGAGAAAACAACTAAACAAAAAAAATTGGAAAAATAAGATCAGTTGCTTTATACAAAATATCTTTATACTTCTTCTCAGACATAAGATTTTTAAAACGACAAAAACAAAACCTCTCACAGAATTATTGAAATGAGGTCATGTTACTTCCATTAGTTTTTTGTTTCATCTTCCAATCAATTCAGCAGACGTTTTATGATGGCTAGAGTTTATGTGATTTTAAAGACCATATCCCTTTCACAAGCTCTGCCCAGTGATAATGCGTTTGACTTGAAGTATGAAGGGAAAAAAAAAGCCAACAGAAGCTTGTCTGTTCTACTTTTTAAGCCATTTTAAAATGGAAAATGCAGCGCGAGTCCTCCTTTCTCCCCCCTCCAAAAATAGCTTTTTAAAATTCTTACTGACATTCTGTTGAGTATTTGCAGAACATAAGTATTAAGGTTGAGTATTTAAGTATATCATTTCATTTTTCTTGATATCTCACAGCAAAAACGGATGAATACGAACAGTCCCTCTGTCAGTAGTTCTTATTCATTTCATTGATTTAGACACCACCCTATTGAAAGTAGTGTTTTTAGGGAGTTTTCATTTTCTCAGTGACATTTTGTACTGTGAAATCACACTCCATCTGTGCATGCTAGTGTGGGGAATCTCACCTGATGTTTCTGCACTTGCAGATTAGCCAGCAGGAGCGCTTTGCTAATTTATTAGCCTTCCTTCCCTCTTGCACAAAGCCCATGACCCGAGTGGTGGTTCCCTTTGTTTCCCCTACTCAGAGAGATCAGGAAGCCTGAGGCCCACTTCCAGCACCCGGTCCCGGGGCATGATTCTTGTGGCTGTTTGTGTTTTGGGGGACTCCGTGTATTTGCCTTTCTTTTCACAGCCAATGGTGGGTGGGTGTTGGCATCTCAGGAGAGAGCACTGATACCCTTGATAACATTCCTTGCACAATCTCTGGCGCCCTTTCCACAGTCAGAACACAGTTGAAATAAGATTCTCAGCCGGCTGAGATTGCATCTTTGCTTGGCCATGTTAATTGCACTACATTTCTGGCTTCATTACAACAAGCTGGGATTTTCAGTGATCTGTGTAGATCGTTTTTAGTTGGCAGATTTTACCTTTAAGAGAATGGGTCCATTTTTAAGCACAAATCTTGGTTTAATTTCTAGAGGGCAATTCCGCCAATACACATTATTGTTCTGAGTAGTCACCCCTCATGGGGAAGCAATCCTCAGTTTCCCTGTATATAGAGCAGGAGAGTCTGGTGATGTGCCTGTAATTTCTTTCTGCTCCTGTCATGCTTTAGGCTGTAGGGGTGAAAGGCACAATTAGAAAAGAAAGAACTAGCATCACTTTGTAATAGAGAAATTTCCATGCCAAAATACTGCTGAGAAAAATCACAGCAAATCTCCTTTACACATCTAGCAGAATAGGAAAGAACAAAAGGAAAATGAAAAGTATAATTGATGAATTTTTAGTCTCCTGACCTTTTCTAACTTAACTGTATTTGTTTCCAGAGTCTTAAGTGACTAAACCCAAGAGCTGATCTTGTCAATCTTTGCTACCATGCAGCCTGTAAGAACAGGGATGTGCCTTTCACTGCTGCTTGCAGCCAGCAGCCCAGGTCGGGGAAGGAGCCGTCATGCTGGGCTTCTGGCTTTGGCAGCTGTCTTGAGCATCCACGTAGTCTGCTTTCACAGCTCTTGCTCATTTGAGAAGTAATGCTTGGAGGTTGTAGATCTACTTTCTATTTAAGATTTAGAAGATGCTTTCCATTTCTGCTCTTCTGTTTCTCTGCCTGGCTTCCGTTATACACATAGCTGTATTGCAATAATGTTCCAGCTCCTGGTCTAAGTTGCTAATTTATATGATTTGTAGAGCATCTGTTTATGACAAAACTCTTTCTTGTCTCTCCTTCCCTTTCAGTCTTCCTGCTTTGTGGCTAAGACGGTAAAATATCCCTAGCATTTTTTGCTTGAGATGTATCTAGGCTTTCAAAGAACTGCCGGTGGACTACAGAACTATTGGCCAGAGATGGTCTGGGGCATTAGCTGGTTGTTTAATGGATTAGTGCTATTGAACCCACACTTAATGATGACCAAAAGTATTAGTTCCATCTTGTCCCTCTAAATCTAATTTGCTTCCATTCATGCTTGCTTTCCTCTGCAATTAGTGCTGTTTTCTCCACGTAGGCTCCACCTCCCTCACTTCTTTCACTGTATGAAAATAGGGCAGGGCCCTTCTAGTGCACGGCAGCAGCTCTCAAGTTCTCCCGCGAAGGGCTGAGCACTTTCAGTTTCCTTTTGAGCAGAAAGTGTTCAGCTCTGCACAGAGTTATTAAATTGTTCAGCATTGCAACTTTCTGAAATACCTTCCAAATGTGGAACTGTAGCACAGACAAGAGGGCTGGGCAAGGGGAAGATTGACTGTGGCAGATTATTACAGTTTTATTGTCACATAATTATAGTGCTGTACCCCAATGTTGAAATAGTGAATTTAGTCTTTGTAAATTGCTTCTTGCCACAGGTGTCAAAACCAAAAGGATTGTAATGCTAACCCCTTCAGAACTACCACAACATGTAACATGCAGAAAAAGATTTTTAATTGTTTGTGTGCCTTCACCTTATTGCAGCTCTTTAAAATTATAAAATCCACATTAAACAGAAGCAAAAGTCCTATATATCCGAGCTGTAGGACAGCTCTGTGGTCAGGGAAGGTCCTCGGGGCTGCAGCAAAGCGCAGTGCTCAGAACCGTTCAAAGTATGCCCTAATGCGGTGAGTTAAGTAACCCAGCATTTCTGCCTTTGAAAGGGTAACCAGAATATTCTCCTTCAAGGCAGAAGGAAATACCGTGGAACCTTTGCTGCGGTCTTTTCTGTACCCAGTGTGGTGCCTGAGGAGGCTGCTTCAGTCGCAGCACAGGGCCTGCTCTCGGTTTGAGCCACAGTGCTCAGGGATCAGTGCCTGCCCTCGTGCCGGGCTGCAGCCACTTCTGGAAGTCGCAGTGCCATTTGCATGGCAATATCAAACCAAACTCATATGGCTTGCTTCCTTTTTTTAATTAACTGGGAATGCCAGTGATCCAGTGAAGTTTGTGTTGCTGGATAAAAGGGCCGGTCTGTGAATAGCATTGTATTTGCCAAATGGTTCGCTAGTCATTTCAGTACAAACAAATGGATGGTGTCTGTAAGTCTGCAAACACTGTTGACATTTAGCCTTGTTTATGTTACTTTCCTTTTGCTGCATATTTTTGGCTAGAAAAGATACTGTCTGAATCAACACTGACTTCCTAAGCAGAAGCTAAGGACCCAGTCTTGCATCCCTCATTCTCGATGAGTGGGACTACTTACATGACTAAGGATTGCAGAATCAGGTCCTGTGTTTATTTGACTTTAAATTTTATTGCTATTTTCATGTAATTTAATTTCATTGTATTTTGTTGTATCAGACATTGGTCCGGCGATAAGTTTGATGTCACTGTTTTTGTTCACTGTTGGAAACTTATTTCTTAGAGTTTTTCATATTGCAGTGTAACACTCCCATTCCGTTAATGTTTCTGGAAGTTAACCCCTAAAATATCTGATACAGCTCAGTTCTGAGTACCTTCTATTCCCAGTGAAAGTGGAGGCATTCAGTCCCTCCCAGCACCAGATCTGAAAGGGGGATTGTGTTTGCAAAAGAAGGCCTCGGAATGTGCCTCGATTTCAGACATCAGTGGCCAGCCGCACCAGGGCAAATCCCCAGCACAGAAAGGCTTTTCTTTTCTTTGCAGGGACAAAATAATGATGTAAGCCTAGAGCCGTATGATTTTGCTCTAAGTTTCATCTCCCAAACAATATATTCTTATTGTTTTTGTCATATCCAGGTCAAATTTAAATTATAATTTAGGATTAGGCAGAGGCATAGAGATGTTTCCAGATCTTTGCAAAGTGAGACAATGCTCTGGTTTGTGTTTCGGTTCAGGAATATATATGCTTGTGCCTGAGGTGTAGTATTTCCTACATCTACACATACACATACACCTGAGCAATTTAGGCATCCTTTTAAGTCAAAACTAAGTGTACGATTAATACCTATTACGAGGCCGATTTTAAACAATTAATTTGACAGCAATTATAATTTTATTTTACAGGCTTTCAGAAATAAATAACCAAATTCATCTTTGTAATCTAAAGAACTTAGAATATCTTTATGCTGAGGTGATCTTGCTATGCATAGTGTTGCATATCTGGGATTTCTGGGGTTTTGTCCCTCGTATCTAGATACTTGTAGTGCCGGGGATGAATAATTACCTGAGGCTTATTAATTGTTTCAGCAAAGAAAAAATATATACCTTAAGTGTAAGCATTAATATATGTATACACAAAGCATCCACAATATATAACAAACCATCATAATAGTACAAAAATAGAGGTCCTGAATATGTTCTGTTATTTATGTGTTTGGCAAGCTTAGGGAATGGACTTTAGTATGAGTGAAAATTCTCTTAACATTTTTAAGGTTATTTATTGTCATTTCTATTTGAGTTTTTAATGGTCCTGTATTTTGTAATGCTTTAGCAGGAAAAAATACTGTAGTTATCTTTTTTCATATTCTTTAAGCAATATTTCTAGCTTAATATATTGTGCCAGGTTTTCCAATATTAACCAAGAAAGACAGTAAAATTCAATGAACAGCACTCTGACATCCACAATTTAAAACCTGTGACTGAAGTGAAATGTGTAAACTTCTAGTGGGTTATCATGTGCTTTGGAATAGAGTATTGTTGGAAGTAATTAGAAAATATATTAAGGTTTCCTGGTAATGAAGGTATGTAAGTTTTAATAATTGTTGCTTTCTGAATAAGTGTCAAACTATATCTTTAAATGTATATGGAGTTACAAGTTAGGTCACTTCTGAATGGAATGTAAAACAATACTAAAATGCTTCAATAACTTATCTCAGTGTTGCTAATAAAAAAAAAGCTGTTAACCATTAGTGCAGTTTTGAGTCATTTTGTTAACTCATTCAAGACACCTCTGCGCAACTGTTTTATCTTTTGGTAGACTGAGGACCACTCGTGCAATCCACGGTTGGCTCATGCTGTGAGAGGCAAAGCCTACAAGGCAGCTCGCTGGCCTTTTTGAAGCGTATTCATTCAAAGCGCAGTCTCTTAAACGTGGTTTGCCATCAGAAGAACACGATGCATGGTTAGGCAGGCTAGGTTTGTTTCCTTCGGCACAGAAAATTCCTTGGCAGTGCGGGAGCTGTGCCCCCTCTCTCGCTGGTGCAATCCAGTGAACGTTTCCATGGGGGCCTGTGGGTTAAACATGAGTGATGCTGGGTGGGTGTGTAAGTCCTGGTGCCTGGCTGGCCAGGGTGAGCTGCCGTGCGTGGGCCCAGTCCTGCAGCTGGGAGCCAAGCCCAGTGAGGGACAGGCGCGGCCCATCTGTGAGTGCACAGCCCGCCTCAGACCTTTCCCAGTTCATCTCGTCCGGTCTTACGTTGTTACAGTCTACAGCACTGCCCACAGTGCTTAACTCTGCTTTTCATTTCCCATGGAAGGAATGTGTGGTAAACGTCCTGAGACTTGCCTCACTTCTCTCCTTCACGCACAGTGCTCCCAAGGTAAAGGGAGCATAGGATAACAAGCAGCCAGTCGCGTCGGTGCCAGTAATGTCGCTCAGGCCTCTGGTAAGTGTCTCCAGGATGGGACCCATAAGAGGTGGCCTATTGTTTGCTGCACCAGTCAGTAGGCAATGGAAGTTAAAGGGGGACTGGGGTTCCCAGTGTCACATCTTCATTAATGCTGTCAGTTTTGAATAGCATATTGGTACTTTTTATTTATTCCACCGGAACACCATGAGTCAGGACCTGACATTTTAGCGTTCTGTGTCATACTGAGAAAAATCTGTAGTTCAGCAGTAGGACAATTATATTATTTTGGAAGGGCTAGAAATAATGCAGCATTTGTGAGACAACTGTAACATTTATCCAGACTCAGTGTGAGATCGTTCTTCCTTTTATTTGGAGAGCACTCCCAAAAAAGTATCAGCTGGGAGCAAAGAAAAAAAGACATGAAAAAGTGGCAGTTATGAATCCATTTAACCCCCATAGGGTATAATCTCATCTTGTGTAGTACCGCTGGCTGTTACATGCCAAAACTTCTACACAGTGAGCTGTGAATGTAGTCCCTATTGTCCTGTGGGCAATATGACTAAGGAAAAAATATCTCTCTGATACAATGGAGCATTTGTCTGCATGGCATAACCTAAGGTCCATAACATCTAATCTAAAGTTGTAATTATACAGCTGCAGTCACACCATTCAAGTGAAGGCTGTGTCAGCACTTGTATTATATAAGAAATCCTGTTTTCAAGGGTTGATGAGTCATATGCAAAAAACATTTCTCACTAAACAATTGTTCTGGTTGTTCCAAAGCAACATCTAGGTACTGGCCTCCCCCCTGTAGGATGTAGTCGTGCATTCTGCAATATGCTGTGGTTTAGCTTGGCACTCTATTTTGCTAATGAATGTATCTTTTACAAGCCAGGAAAATGCCTGAAAGGTTTTGATTTCTGGGCATTTTTATTATTGTCAAAATATAAACTAAAGAGCAAAGAAGTCCAGGGCAGGCCAGGTTTTCACTGATGAGGATTTCAGTAGGTGAAAGTTCTTCCTGAGAAATGTAGTTAGGATTTATTTTCCATTTTGTTGTCCCCCGATGCTGATTTATGTCTCTGATCTGAACAATTTCCTACAAGACTCCTACTGCTATTTTATTTCATAGACAGGCCTTAAAATGGACCCTTTCAGGCTAACTGGAGCTTGTGTTGCCATTTGAAGCAGCCATGCATTTGCTGGCAAAGAGGAAAGAGGTTTGGTTACAGCAACAGCACGGGTGGATGAGGTGCATCCCTCCAGCACAGACGTCATGGGAACACTCTTAGGTTTGAGAACAGATATCAGAGGTCACAGCAGTTTTCTGAGTACTTGAAATTTCTAGATATGTATTCTGGATGAGAGTGACCTAACATAGCAGATGCATCTTCCTGGAGCATTTCCTCTTAAAACTGGAGGAAATGGGGCTGCTCCTGCACTGGCTCTGCTGTAACGTCTGTGTTTCTTTCAGCCAATCTCCATTGCGGGGTTTCTGTTGCCTGCATAGAACGGCCATTGTTCAGCAGTTCAGAGAGGGAATTGTGCCTTAATTATCTCTTACAGAAGGAAAAACCCAAGGCATATCCCAATATGTGCCATTAGTGGTGGGACGCGAGTCTTTTAAGTAAGGTTTGAGGAGGGGAGCTCACACACAATCTGGCAGTCCTCACTGCTGCTGCCAGTCTACCTGTGGTTCACCCTCTGACAATGGGAAAAAATAAGTTTTCCTCTTTGGATTCTCCATTGTGAAATGGAAAATCATAGTACTTGTCTCCCTGATGGGAGTGCTGTGAGGATAAATGAATTAATTAATGTTTCCAAAGCACTTTGGAGATGAAGAACATTTATATATGTCCTCAGTGTGTAAATGCTTCCTTCCCTGATACTACAGTAAGTTATAAAAAAAATGATGAAAATGAACACACATAAAAATTATGCTTTGGATGTGGATATCACTGTCCTCTGCAGGTCCTGCTCGGGTCTGGGGGCCCGTTACACTGTTTGCTACTTTCTGTCTCCCCTGTGTCATTGCCAGAGTTACCCTCAGTTACAGTTACCTGGCTGTGCTGTGGCCTTGGCAGATGCTGGGGCATGTAGTCATGTTCATGGATCTGAGAACTGGAAGTGCCTGTTGTAAAGTTTTCTCTGAATGGCAGTGACACCAAATCAATACTTCTCAGTTCAAATTCTTACTGCTTGTTTTCCAGCATTACCATCCTAGATTAGGCTATGCTGTTTGTTTTGTTGTGTTGGTTTTTGTTGTTGTTTTTTTCAGTCAGGAAGTGCATTTGGTCCAGACCAGTTCCTATGTATAATGGGAAGCATAAAAGGGATTCAGGGAAGGAAGACCAACACCTTAGCCATGTAGAGATGTGACATTTATCAAGAGAGACATATAAGAAAGCTTTATGCATTGAAACGAACAAGTTAAAGACCAAATCCAGGCTTTCTCTAGGGCCATGTAGATGAGTTTGTGAACCTTGTGAGAAAGGTTTGTTATAAGACACATCAGCACCAATTGTGTCTCATTTTACTCATCCCTTTGTACAGCCAGCCCCGCTCCAGCCAATGCACTGGCTTTGGTTTTACATCCTTTTAAGACCTCCATGGTAGGTTTCTAGCTGGTTCAGTGGCACGAGGGCCAGCCCCGCTCCTCTCTGCTCTGCGCATTGCCACGTGCTGCAAGGGGCAGCTCCGGCTGGGGGAAGCCAACGACTGCCAGCACAGCCCTGTGCCTTCAGCTGGCAGCTGTAGCCATGCCAGGTGCTGGCTGACACTGTTCTAGCCAAGAGCGTTGGGAGTCTGATCTTCCCATCCTCTTTCGTGGGGCCAGTTCAATAACTGCAGGGTTTATGGGTGTATCAAGAAGTGTAAGTGTACGTGGTGGTGAAAAAGAGAAAAGAAACAAAACAGAAAAGCTTTCCTGCAGGATAGAGGTGGCAATCCCGTTAACATGACGGCTCCCTCTTTAGTTGCCAAGATGACTGGCAGCTGGATAAGGTCAAAACATGAAAACCCAGCCATGGGGGACAGAGCGGGCAGGGGAGGGGCCCAATCAGTTGAATAAAAAACGGAGTGTTAGTGCTGGGGAAGGAGAAAACCGGCACTCCCATCAGAAAAATCCTCACCCTCTGCTCCCCTACTGTTTGTTTGGGGAAAATGCTGCAGCTTAATCAGAATTATTTACAAGATAATGGTCCATTGTTTGTAGTAAGACAGATGCTGTCTGTGGGAATTTGGTGTTTTATGCTCTGTGCATTACAGTGCCATTGCTGTGTACAGATGGGATCACAGTGGTATTGTTGTTATCCACTTTTGGGAAATTTGGAAGATCCTTACCGTGAAAGGAAGATCCTTAAATAGGAAAAGAGTTTTCTTTGGCCCAGAACTAGGATTTCTCTTAAGGTAGAATGGTGTTCTTACTTGTATGGCAGAGGAAGAAGATGAAGAGGCAGAAGCACTGTGCACGAGGGTCCCTAGCTAGCTTGTCTTGATGGTAGATGTGATGGAGCGTGGGGATGGAGCCTGTGTGCCTGCACAAAAGGAAGAGGTTCTAGTGTAGTATGTATGCCAGTGTTGCAAACATACTTAAGAAAAAAATCCTAGAGATAGATCTTTATTTCTTTAGATCAAAATGAGAGAATTTAATGTACAATTTTTTTAATGCCGGCAGAAACTCCATCTCCCATAAACATCTCTTTCTGGCCCAAGCAGGCAGTTCAATGTGGAGGCCCAGAAGCTGGCAAAGGGGCTTCTGGGTGGGTGACCCATGGCACATCAGGATCGTTGCACACAGGGAGAAGCATCCATGTGTCCGTCCCACCAGCTCTGTCTCAGCACTGCATGGGGAACAGCAGCACCCGCAGATCTGCCCCAAACCTGGGATGAAGAGACAGACAGCACAATTTGGAGCTCTGCAGGCTGTGTGCTCCACAGGGCTGTGCCCGATTCCCACCCTTTTCTTCTCTAAAACCGGTGGGACAAGAAGTTCCTCCTTGGGTCGCTGCACTTTGGGGCAGGACCTGATGGCACGGTGCAGGACAAGGGGGTGGAGGGCTGTGTGTATGCATGTGTGTGTGTGTGTGTGTGTGTGCACTGCCTCTCTCAAAAAAATCTGCTTTTAGTGTGAAATAGCTCACATATTACCTCGGCAGAGACCGGTGTGCGCCAAAGGCAACCAAGAGACGACAAATCACCAGAAAGGCTCCAGAGGGGATTTTGAACATCCACGTCTGGTATTCCAAGATCCATTAGCTTTCAGGTAAAACGGAAAACAATGACCGTCTTTTTTTGTGTGCTAGATAATTAAGCTGTCTTTCCATCATTGCAAAATATTTGAGTTTCCCTGGAGAAAGCAGAGGGAGTGGGGATGGGGAGCGAGACAGGGATGGGAAGGGAATGGCTCAGTTGCATTCTTCATGGCACTGTACCCATTTTTCGTGAAACAGAGTTCTCCAAGAATCCCCTTAAGAGCCAGACTGGCTCGTGAGATGTAATTCTGAGTTATTTCATTTTTCCTACATGGTTCCAGTGGGATCTGTGTGGGGAATTCCATGGTTTTTTTCTCCAAGTCAGCATTTATTTGCAAAATCTTAATTTTGTATTTCCTGATGTTTAAACGTTCCAGTCTAATGCTCTAATAAGGATTCTGTCTGTCTGTCTAAATAAAGCTTTGTCCTAATGAGGACACCATCCATCTCCCTAGATAGAGCCATAACGACCTCCAGCCTTAGTGTAATTTTAGCTGTGCTCCTTCCCCACCCTCAGCTCCCCACAACTCTTTGTTTGGGGTATAAATTATCTGTTTTGGGACAAAGTTGTACAGAATTTCATTTTGGGTCAAGTGACTGAGCTATTGTCTGAGCCTCTGCTTTCTCCCTGAAAAGGGGTTTTCGCTTGCTCCCAGTTATGTGTTCAGTGCCTGCTTACTTGCAATTTCTGTTCATAAGACTGTGGGTTTTCATGCCAATGATTTTCTGTTTGAGTTATTGGAGTAGGGAGGTTGTGGGAGCATGCCAGTGTCAAAGGTTGTCGCTTGAATGATAATTAATAACATTATCAGACTGATTATGTGTTTAGATGTCCAGAATCAGGAGTGAATTGAACTTGTTAAATTTAATTCCTACCTCCGAATATCTGACTGTTTTCCGGGGCTGGGAGACTGGCGTGTTCACAAGTCTCACATTTGCATAAAGGACAAAATCGTGAATTTAAAAGGGCAACAACTAATGAGGGTTGCTGAAATTCCAAGCTTCTGGCTTGCGTAGGGCTTCTCCTACCGTGTTGCTCGCCAAGCTTTCGCTGGGGGGAAGGAAGCCCAGATCGATTACACGATAATATTTACGGACCCCCGCCTCATTGTGTCAGCCTCTGACTGCGACGCTGAGGCGTTGGAGATTGGAGATTATGTCTTTGGAGGTCTCGAAGAGTTGTCTCACATGTGACCGATTACCTCTGTCAGAGGAGGGAAAGCCGGGTCCCACCTCGGTGGGTGGGATTTGAACTCGTGCTTTCAGAGGTCAATAACAGGGTTTTTAGACCTTTGTGCCTCTCGGTCCCTTATAGCCAGACCTTTTCTGTTAAAACTGTTTAAATTACAAACCAGTAATAAAAGGATCATATGTGTTTCCCACTGAACAGGTTCTTTAAGGCTATTATGATAATTAAAAACATATGGTGCCTACACAAGTCAGAGGGAAACCACAGATGTACAAATTAGGTATTATATAAGGGTTTGTTTTTTGTTGGTTTTTTTTTTGCCCTTTTAAAAACAAGCCAGAGAAGTACAAAGAGAAAGATGGGGATTTTTCTGGAGGTGGTGGGTAGCGCTTCGGATTTTAATCATGAAATATGTAAACCTCTTTTCTTATACATAATCAGAGCAAACTCTGATACACAGGAAGAAAAAAGCAGTAGCATAAGACTGCAGTATTTATGGAAGGAATAAGGAAACACTTTGTTTCATGCAAGTTATTGGAGACCAGGAAACCTTTTGCATTTTTTATGATGTTTCCCTGCACAGACATGGAGGATTATATTTATTAAATATTGAATTATATTGAAATTGGATTGATGCAGCCAAAGAAGGACATTTCTTTGTATTCCATTTTTTTTTTCTCCTTTTTAAAAGGGAAATGTACTAATATTGATTGCAGCACGAGTAGTCATTTGTTTTAATTTAAAAATATAGGATTGATTTTGAGAAGGTGATAAATACTGCTAATAAAAAAACTCAAAATGGGGATTTATAATGATTCTCTGTTAAGTCAATGGTTTAGCGAGGCTAACTTATAATAAAAGTAGAGACGTGCTGAACTATCCATAACTAATGGGTTATTTGCCATTTGCTAGCGCTGCAAACTTCCCCTGGCTTGCTGGCTCCTGCTGCAGGAGGTGAAATTTACATCACCTGGCGCTCCTTCTCTGCCTGCCAGTGGGGGATAGCCCCCAAATACAGCTTTAAAAGAGCACGGAAGAGTGGTGAGGAAGGAGGAATGGGAAGAGCCTGATGCTCGTCCTTCAGGCTCCCAGCAGCTGAGCAGGCTCTGCTGAGGAAAGGCTTTTCTTTTATCGAGTGAGTGATAGCAAACTCGGTGTTATTTCGCATGTAGGTATTACCATTTTAACTTTTACTGAGGTAAAATAACACCTTGTCACTCAGTGCAAATACCAATCACAAAATGAATTAATTGTAATAACTGTTGTCAACAGAACAAAAGACTTGTTGCTTTCCTAAGCAGATTTCAGTGCCACTGATAACTATATACAGGGTTTCCCATTGGGCTTATTCAGTATAGGTAGTCAGAACATAATTTCATCTGTCTTTCTCTGCACTTTGTTGCAGAAGTCTTAGAAATTGAGTTAAAAACCTGTATTTTTTACATTTCACTAAGTATATGTTTATTCAGTACTTACGCTTTCCTCTTTAAAACTCCCTATACATTTTTTACTAGCCAGCTAATGCTTTTTCTTGCCTAATCTATTAAAAATTAAGGAGCTTCTAACAGGCTATAGAATCTTAGTTCACCTCATGCTATGAGGGGCAGTTGCTTTGAGCGAAAGTAAGGGCAGTGTTCATACCACGCAAAATGCAGTTGTGCTGCTGTTTCTTCTTTAGCCAGTTGTCTTTCTCCAAAAGGAACACTGCTGTAGATGAGTGAAGTTTCTTTTTTTTCTTTTTTCTTTTTTCTTTTTCTTAAAAAAAAAAAGAAAAAAAAAAAAAAGAAGGGGGGTGGTCAGGAGAAAAAATGGCCAAGAAAAGCAAAATTCCTCAGTCTTGTGTTAGCCACAGATTTATTCAGGCTAAGTTTGGGGTGGGTGGAGGGAGAAGTAATTAAGTAATTTCACAAAGAAGCCTCAGTACAGCAGAAACCAGTGCCGATATGCTATCCTCCTTTTACACGGTTATTTTGCTTATTAATCAAAAGTACTTTAGCATATCCTCTGTATTTTACTGCAAAAGCTGTGTGTTTTCCTAAAGGAACACATGTTAGTATTACAACCTGTGGTAGCAATGAAGAGCAAATAAAAACTAATCAAGAACTGACCCACAGAGTGATCAAAGGTCCATTTTGCAGCCCTGTTTTGACATGTGTGCTTTTTAGATTGCTTCCCCCCGTCCCTTTCAAGCAGTACTGACTCGCTTCTGTACTTTCTGCCCTGCTCAGGCACGATCCCGAGCCCAGATAAAATACAGGGAGAACTCATTATCTGTGCATCTTCCCCCAAATGCTGCCCAGGGAGCAGAGCATTGCGCAGAGCATTGCACAGAGCATGGCACAGGCAGTAGTCCTGGATGTGCCAAAGGGATTTTTTTCTCATGCACTTCCCATGGCAGAGGGGCCTGGAAATACCAGTGACAGTGCAATTGTGCTGGAGCTGAAGCTGTTTTCTTTGAGCAGCCCTAGGCCAGGCTTGTGGTTGCTCTTGTGTAGATGCACAGGAACATGGGAACTATGTGCAGGAATCTGCCTTCTCTTGGGGCTACAGGTTCAGGTGCTCAGAGAGAAGGGGCTGTGGGAGCAGTGAGTTGGTGGCATCTTCTCTTTGACTCAGATGCAGTAACAATGAGGATGAGCTTATGGCCCTTGGGCCTGCCTAGCTCTTGTCCCTCTGGACAGGCACTTTCCTGTTTAATGAAGTGTTCTCCCTTCCTCTGGAGAGGGCAGGGGCCACAGCCATCCCTCTGTGTGGGATGGAGCAGCCCCTGGTACCAGCTGGTGGGATGCTGGGGGACTTCAGTGTAGGGCTGCCTTTGGGTAGTGCTAATGGTGGTGCTGGTCTGCAGGCTGTGTGCCTCCCCTCTCCTCCAGCAGCAATGCCCACACTGCTACATTTTACTATCAGAAGAGCTGGTTTTGAATTTGCTTCTCAGCTTCATCACTCTGTCTTTTTTGTTTCCTACTCCTTTTTGGGCGATTAGCTGTGTAAAGAGGCATTTCTCCTTGCTGCAAGCCACTCCTCTCCCTGCTCCTGGCACTAGTTGCTACTCCAAACAGGACTGTGATAGCTGG
>NC_136825.1:10983365-11058365 GCF_951394365.1 Tetrao urogallus | reverse complement strand
ACCACCACGTCTTCTCAGATCTCGTATTCAGAGTTTTATCACTGCTCTGCGATAATGCCGAGTGAAATTCATTAATTACCATCATAATAGTGATCTTAACCTCGTTAAGTGCACAGCTAGAAGCAGGTTTGGTTGCTTCACACAAAAATGAGACACTGGGCAAGGCTGCTCCCCTTCAGCCAGAAGCATGTGGCACCTTTCCTCCCTGCTCTATAAAGTATTTACTTTCTGACTGCCGTTTACAACTCATATGGAAGCGAGTAAACTTTGTGGCCTGCTAAGGGCCACTTTATGAAGTGCTAAAAGGCTTTAAACCTCACAGGGCTGCCAGGCCGAGGACCTTCCTGACAGGACGGGAGGCTCTTTGGGGTGAGCCTTGGGCAGGTTCTTCTCCAGGGTGGTGGGTTCTGGGTGGCGGTGCTATTTGAGCTCCCTCAAGTGGCCGTGTCTTCGGCCTCCCACGCCTCTTCCCATGTTGTAGAGAGCCATGTATCTCCTCTTTGATCATTGCTTCGTTTTTTGACCTCCAGCGTTTGGAGGTGACCTCAGAAAGTGAAGAGCAATAGCTTGTATAAAATAAAGCTTGAAATGCTTTGCTCGTTCTGTCTGGCAACTGTTAAACTGTGCCTCTCCTGCTTGTGGGATCAGTAGCACAGTCCCAAAGAACAGGAGTTGACATTGCAGCACTGACTGCAGTGCAGTTCTCAGGTCAAAGTCTGAGCTATAGTAATTGGTAATGATCATCTGAATCTGCAAGGAAAAAAGGGGCCATTTCTAAATCTTGGGTAATCTTGGGAAGAAATGAGCAAAAAAAAAAAAAAAAAAGGAAAACCAGATTGCTTTTCTCCTTTAACCCAGCTTGCACTTACTGAATCCATAGCTGATATTGAAAATACTTGAAAGGATTAGAGTATGTTATGAGGCATGCTGTGGCATAACAGTTTCTGAGCAGGCTGAGCAGCTACTACAGCTACTATACATCAACCAGGAGAAGTGGAAAATACTGACAGCAAAATTGTGGAAAGGTCTCTTACAGGGAACTTTCCTTAGCCATTTCTCTTGTCTTCTGGTCAGCCCAGACTCATGGGAGACTATTCTGGTTTGTGTCTTTTCTGCTCACCTTTGTTTTCTTTGCATTGCTGATTGTTTTATAGACTTTTCACAGTGTGGAAATATAGGAGGTCTGCACTATTACTTTGAGCCAAAACTTTGGTTCAGTCAATCCACAGCTGTCTATTTTAGGATGAGGCATTTAATCTTCGTTTTCTGAGAACTTTATATTTACATACTTTATTTGCCCCCATTTAATTTTCTTAAGCAAAGTCTATAGACAGATATATCTCTTAGGACCAGGTCTTTATTATTTCTCATTTAGAACATTCTGCTGCCTACAATGGGCACCATTAAAAATTCAGCATTTGCCCTCATCGGTAATTACTCTGAATAGGAAATAACATGCTATTGTATAGCAGGATGCAGTGGTTACAAGAAGCCTAAGAGCATGGCATGGTACTCCTCTATGTATACTTTTAATAATGGTAGTTCTGCATCTGCCTTTGGTCTGTATTTTCTACCTTGTACACTTTAATAACAGGAGATGCAAATGCAGACAGGCAATTTCTTTTGGCTTTAATAGGCTTTTCCCTGGAAAACAGAACTTCTTACATTGTGTAAGCTTAGGCTGCAGTAGGTGCATTAACAGGGTCAGCAAAGGTGTTAAGTCTAGAGAGTGCATAAGAATAAAGTTCTAAAATTCTCTAATAGGCAGAAAACTTTCAGGTGTTATGAATGGAGATTTATCTTGATGAGCATAAATACATTTCAGAAAGAACTTACTGTGTGATTTATGTTTCAGGAAAACAAAGAGCTGGTATGCAAGCAAAAGCGCGTTTTGGGAGAGGGTTGGTTTGCTCTTTACTGGTTGTTTCATTTAAGGAAGTTTTTGCACCTGACATTGTAGAGGGAAGGAACTGTTCTGCTCTAACAGAGAAGGCAGATCTGCATATGCATTTCAAACTTAGGATTGTATGTAGTGGAATGGATTGCAGAAGAACTCGAAAAGCATTGAAAATACAGACTTGCTAACTTGAGATCCAATACCAAAATTAGATTTGTAACTATGTAAGGCATGCACTGAAGTATTGGTAACTGAAATCCTTCAGGTATGCAGGATTTTGAAATGACAACAACATGCTGCTTGTACACCATATATCTGACCATGTTTCTGCCAGAGAGGAAAAAAGTCTACTGATAAATGCTTCAAAGTCTTCCCTGTCTGTTCAGGAACCCAGAAAATACTCAGCTCCTCCTGTCCATCCCATATACCCTGCTTATTTTTTAGCAGAGTAAACCAGCTGGGGCTTCCAAACTTCAGTTTGGTGAGATGACTGTGGCTGCTTGGAGCATGGAATTTGCTCTCAGAGACGACGTATTTTCTAACAGGAGATCTGATATGCAGGGAAGACTTGCATAAACTGGGAGTGAAAAATCCGGTAGGAATTGCAAATGTGGCCCCCACTGATGTTAATGTAATGTAACTGATTAGAGCTGACTCATAGGCTTTAAGGAGAGTTCAAATACAGAGCAACTGCTGAACTGAGTTTTAAACCGAGGGCAGCTGTGGTAGAACAGAGCAGGAGGGGATGTGTGTGTGTATGCGTTAAGGGCAGGTGGGAATTATGCGATTTTCAGAGAACATAGCAGACATTTTTTCAGTCAAATCTTCTTTTCCACATTTAATTTTGAAGTTCTGAAGTTGTGTAGCAATTAACTGAGCAGCACTGTCCGGTTAGAAGCTCAGAGAAACAAGGGTTTATTGAATAGCAAAAATGTGACTTTTCGGAGAAAAAAAATGGTTCTGTGCTTTTTCTCTGAGTATAAGAGCATCCAGCTTAAATAGAGTATTCAATTTTTAATGAATTGGGCTCTTAGTGTCCTATGATCTATGGATGAAGAGCTAAAAAATTATAAATGTGCATACAAAACTGATTGGATTATACAAGGCATAGTTCCTTTGGAAGATATCCTTGTTTGTTTTTTCAATTTTCTGGTTGGATATATTCTTGATTATGGACATAAGCTTATAAATGAATTGCAGTCCTTTTAATCATTTTCTCAAACATCTTTACCTATTTAAATGAACTGTATTTTAACCCAAGTAGGTATGCCTCTCTCCTACTCATGGAAGAGTAAAAGGTTTTAAAATGATCTAATATGGGGCGGTATTTAGCATTTATTTAGCATTAGTATTTTCTAGCCCAAGAAACATTATATAATAATCTATAATCAAAAACACTAAAAACCCGTTAACTGCTAAAGTCTGTTTCATTCTAACATTACAACTAAAACTCATTTATAAGTAAATGAAAGTCAAGAGGATTAAATTCAATTAAAATTACTTTGAAGTATGGGGGGAGAATGTTTCACGGTGATATAAATCAACATATTGTTATTGCCTTCTTTTCCTTATCCATTAAGGGTCTCTAAAGCAAAATGTAGTCTAAATTATACATAGAGAAAAAATGGAGAGAAAAGAATGCCATGCACCCACAAGCACAACCAAGCCCAAATGAAAGGTTTGGGTGTACTTGTGGATGAATGGGGGGCTTTTCTGTAAGCTTCACAAGTCAGAATTGTGGAAGGTTTCTCCCACTTGCAGCCTCCATACCTTTATTGAGTGCAGTATAAATAGAAAGCCAATTAAAGTACATCTTTGTTACAAGAAAGGGAGAGACAAACAAAAAAACCAACATCATTTTAGTGTACATGCATTTTTTACTGAAAGTAGGATCTCAGCAGAGAAATTAACTTTAATAATCTATGGATTACGAGACATATCAAACCTTCAAAGCGTTGCAGTGTAAGATCTATTCTCGAAAGGGTTTAAATTGCTTTAATAGTTAATAATAATTGATATGACTCATTTTTCCAAGTAAATCAAAATCGTTTGTCATTTGTTCATCCGGTCTCCAAGCCGCTTAATTAAGGCAAAGAAATTCCTTAGAACCTATTGAGCACCTCTGGGGTGTGTAATGCTAAAATGTACTTTTTTCTACTTCTACTTCTGTTTGACCTGTTACTCTTAGGACATAAACCTAATGAGGAGCAGAGAGCAACATTTTCAGTATCTCTGTAGTCCAGCAAAAGTCATGCCCCATGTATGACAGTCCCACAGCTTAGTTCGGTGCACATCTTGCACTGTCAGTTGATCTGTTCATCTTAAACGTGTATGGAGCACTCGGAAATCCACCCATGTGCTCACAGGTATGCAATTCACTAACACCATGTTGAAGAAGTTTTTACTGAAGTAGTTCTATGACCATCTTGGAAAGTGATTTCTGTCATTCTAAATCAGCAACCGAAAATTTCACAAACTGCTTGCCATGAGCAAGATCAGGATCATAGGAAAACAATGCTATTGTTTTTTAAGAAAAGAACCTCACTATCTGCTTTAAATCATATATTGTTCCCACAGGTTTCAATTACTTCATGTAATGAGATAGTGCCAGTTTTTAACAATGGCGCAGCTCTCTGTCTTGATGGCTCTGGTACAATACTTTTAAATGAATTATCAAATGGATCAAAACAAACATTGTTCCTCTCATTATTGCACTGCAACTTTGTCATTAGCAGAGCTAGCATCCCCACAGTGAAGTATCAGAGGACACGGATACTCTCCATGCCCAATACTCCTCCAGCAGGCACAAGTTACTTCTTGGTGAGCCCCACCAGCAGTGTGTGGTGCTGGCAATGCTGACTTCTCTTCTTAGCTGAATTTCTCAGGGCAGGCTGGGTGCCCTTCAGCCAGCCTGAGTCCTGCCTTAATGCATGGAAGTGTGGGAAGACCTGGGATATATTTGCTTGGCAACGTATATTGTACAGACTTCCTACTACTTCAGCCATTTCTAAAGCAGCCCAAACCTACTCAATTTTAAATTCGTAAGATTCAATATAAACAAATGGAATGGATAGGATGAGAAGGCTTTGTTTTTTGATATATTTTCAAGAAGGGGTTTTAAAATAGAAGAGAAATTACTCTTTAAACCTGATCATCTGTCATAAGAATTGGTCTACAGAAAGCGTCGCTAAAACTAACAAAACTGAGCAGCAAATTTAAACTGTTAGACTATTGGAATCATCTCTTCAAAGTCCAGAAAAGATACAGACAATTCACTCACAAACTCTAGTGCAACCCCTGTTACTTTTCTGTCCCACACTGAAATCAATAGGGGTTTTAGGAGTGCAGTAGGGTTGGGCTGTCGGTGCCAATCTCCTGCTCAATAGGAGTCGTATTGCTGGTAGAACCTTCTAGAGTAGTATGAAGTCTTGCAATTTTGCTGTTGCATTAATTACATTCTGCAAGTGTTAATTTAGGCTAACTGCACCTTAGAAATAATTTGAATACTTATACATTTATTTATTTTCATAGTAAAATTAAGACTCTATTGTCTTGTTCTAACACTTCAAAACCCTGAATATGATAACCCTTATTTATAGATAGCAATAAGCATATTTAGCAATTTTATTATTCATGACCCTTGCACTAAATTTCATAATCAGAGTACAGATGTGTGAGCATTTCTATATGGAATTCACTGGATTAATTCTTGTAAAATAAAAATAGCATTGTATTCAGAGGAATAATATGTCCATATTTAAGAAGTGTGTCTTAGTATAAACAAAGAGACCACACAGTGGTTTTTTGAAAAGCCCTACGCTAATAAGAAGCTTCATGAATAGAAACAAAGCTCTAAAAATGTGATTTTTAGTGTTAACATTTATTTTCTGCTGCATGCTTATATTCTTCCATATATAGTTCTTATATTTTATGACGAATAGGAAAGAGGCTGCTGCGTTCTTTGTGTGAACACATAATCAGTGAAAGTGCAATTTGTTGAACCAGTTGCTCCCAAGAAGTTAAACCCAATCCTTTGTTAATAGCCTCTTTATTTGTGCCTGCACCAAAGATGCAGATTATCAGATAAACATCATATTCAGACTTCGCTCTCTAATTGACTGAACAAGAATCGGTCACACTTTACGTACCATTCCATAATGGATTTTCATGTTTGTGAACCCTAACTGGCTGTGGAAATGGAAAGCAAATGTCGCATAATCACAAATAACGTTTTTGTTTTTGTTTCTGTTTTCTAAGAGAAAAAAGAAACAACTTTTTTCTTCTCAGTCTGTCACGGGCTCATCATTACAGGCAGGTGATGAATGAATGCTTAGTGGTCAGATCAGCTGTCGTGCTACTGTTTAGAGAATTTTTTAAATGATTGCTAAGAGTCACATTTTTCAGTTAGATTTTACATGAATAATTGATACAGTAAAGTGACAGTGAAAGACACAGGTATAATAGCTGAATCATTTTTTCACTTTTTAGAGGGTATATACCACTTATTGAACATCTCGCTATCACCGTATTAGGCTAGGTTTCTTTTTACTTGTATATCTGAAGCAGAAGCTCTCATTAAACATATTGTAAAAAGATTCTTTTATGAAAATGCTATCAAGTATTTATAACTACAGCACCGAAGATCAGAGGAGAATATTGTTTAAAATCTATGCAACATAAAACTGGTCAGAAATTTCAACATCAATCAGTGTCAAAATTAAAACTGACTCAAATTTGTTTTCTTTTTATTTTTTATTTGAGTGGGTTATAACAAGCACATACTCATTTTGACAATCTTATTTGCTGGCCCCACATTGCAATAAATCAGAAATATGCTGGTAATAAAGGGAAAATGTTGACACTGCCAAACTGGCAGAAAAAAAAAGCTGTACTAGAAAAAAAATAAATAATTAATCAAGCACCCCACTAATATGCACGAAATAAGAACCTTATTCTCACCTGGAAATGAATATAGAAACTGGGGAATTGTCCATGACCAGTTCTACTGCTTTTGGCTTTTTGAGGGAAAAAGAAATCCTCTCTGGATTAAAGGTTATTAGATACTCCCGAGGCTGAGCAGTAGAAGTGCAACTGTGTATTACATAAGAGGACGCTTCTTCCCATACTGTAGGTGGAGAGATTATCTCAGATCTCTTGAAACCAAAAGAAGGGATAGCATATATTCTTCTGACATTGGCACTCTTCCAAGAGAAAGTTGTAACATGCCTAACAAAAGAGAATAAAAAGCCAGAACAAAGGGTGAATGGCATATGGTGGTTTTTCTACAATATGGTCCTCATCCCTTTTAATACATCTTTGGAAGACATAAGCGAAGCACTGTGATGTTGTTTCCCTAAGATATGACAGGTCTGCATTATACCCTAGGATGAATGACACTTTATTAATAGTATTAATATTATTATTATTTATTCATGAGTACTGTTGCTCCTGGGAATGCACATCCAGGCTAGATTCCTGCACGAGAACTTTATTTCATTCCGGTTGTGTGACTGGTCTGTGCTAGCTCTTCTCTGGGGCGTTTCATCATCTTAGTAGTCTCTCTGGCCACAAAAAAAAAGAAAAAAAAAAAAAAACCACCAAAAAAAGCAAAACAACAAGTTTCTGCATGGGGAAATTCAGACTGGAAATCAGTAGTCCAGCTCATGGGCTGACCGTGTTGTGATGGTTGTGCTTTACCTAAAAACGTGATGTCCAGAAGGATAGGGGTGAGCTTACCTTCTGCTGACTGGGGTCCTCACTTAGATCAGGCAGACTGCCTTGAACCCTAATCTTTCTTGCTTTAGCATGAATATTAGTGATCCAGTGGGATGGCACTCAGCTTTCTCCCTCTGTACCACCACTCTGTGCTGGACATGTCATGTTTACCATATAAAGCCCCATGCACTTCATGCAACCCCATGCACCCTCTGAGATTTTCTGTGTGAGATCACATAACCCCAGTTCAGATTTACTGTGTCAAAGCCCTCATTCAGAGCAGTAGATACTGGGCAGGAATACCTGTATCTCATTGTTACTAGCTGCTCAGGTATTAAGAACAACTAAATTCTCTCAGCTGAAAGAATACTGGGAGCGGATCCTCAAATATTCTCACTGTGGGACACCAGATCACATTTTATCTAATTCTCCTGACTGCAGTTAAAAAAAAAAAAAAAAAAAAAAGCATACAGAAATGTACAGTGAGTATAACAAAGTAAGTGCTTTGACAGTGTTTTAGTTAAAACATGATCTCAGGAAATGAGTACGATAATGAGCAATTGGCTAAAAATTCCAACATATTGTACCAGGCCCTGAGAAATAATGCAAAAGCAAAACCCTTTGTAATATAATCGCCAGTTCTAGACTGCTGACTGCTTATTAATTGCTTCATGACGCTGGAATTGTTTGACCAAAAATGAGGCTGCATTCTCTTAGCCATTACTCCTGGCCCTACCTCCGCAGGGGATTAAGGAAGTTTTGGGAGATGCTACACTGCCCTGACATTGGCCTGCTCTTTGTACACTGTACTTGAAAAATAAACCTCTTCCGACTAAAACACTTGTAAATAAGTTATTACTTTTTTAGCCTCCTTAGTGCTGCTCTGCAGCAATGCTATTGCAAATTAAAAAAAAAAAAAAAAAAGACCAAATCTTTGTTTTACTGTTTTTGTAATGAAATTATATGGCTCTTGAAGCTCTTCCATTGAGACTCTGCTTGAGAAACCACAAAGCTAGGGATTTGAGAATGTACTTAGAGGATGTTGACTTTATTTTTCCTAAATCTATCTAAATAACTAAAAATATCATAATTAATTCAGGAGTCTACCACTGTCTTTTCCTTCTTTTCCAAAAGAGCTCTACATTCACATGATTCACTGTGAAATACAGAAGAAGTCAGGGAAGTTTTGAAACTCTCTAGAATCACAAAAAGTTGGCTGTATCTCCTAAATGATATACAACTGCAGTACCTTTGAATTATGATTGATGACTGGAAAAAAAAAAAAAAAAGGAAAAGAAAGGCAAAGGATGAAAATACTAATTTTGCATCTGACTCAAAATATGTATATTTTTGTCCATTTGAATATAAAACTCTTTTTCTGCATTAACATATTAGGATCTTTCCTTGGGACTGCACCCCGAATGAGTCAGATAGTCTGCTTCAGATAAAGTTAACTAATTATATTACCCTTTTATCTTTGCCTTCAGGTAACTTCTCATACCACCATCACATAGAGAGTGGTAAAACCTTATATAGTAGTATAATTTATTTGGAGCCTGCTACTAAAGGGCATAACAGCACCTGAAAGAGAACTAAAGCCAAAATGTTACTAAAGATTAAAATCTCATGGGGAACGGTTTTTCCTCTTGATGAGCATGCTTGAGAATCCAGGTGGGAAGGATGGATGTAGGCCCAAACAGTAGTGGTAGTAGTGAGTACCATGCTGTTTCAAACATATGCAGCTGGGAAAGTCAAAATACAGGCTATTATAGAGACATCATCTTTTTTTCACGTTGTTCCTCCCCCCCCCTTTTTTGTTTGTTTGTTTGTTTGTAGTGGATCATGGCTACATGGATTCAGGAATGCAGTTTGCCCTTTCTAAGAGCATTGCATATCTTCTTTTATAAAGAGAAGACTGAATTTGTTGCCTCTTTTTTCTATTTATGCATGGGTAAAAAAATGAAGGCCCTGTCACAGGCTGTTCCAGAGCACTTGATTTCAGCTGTGTTCAGATCCTGGTAGTGGCAGCACTACTTGGTCCCTTGGCATTGGGTTGGTCTCCACTTAGGAAGGAGATTGTTAACGATGAGCTGGTTTTTGGTTATTTTCTATGTTCAGTTATTTGCTGTGTGCATTTGGCTGCAGCTGAGGTAGGTCCCTGACCTGCACCTTCCTGGCTGTACAACTAAAATGTGGAGGATTTTCCAGCATTACTCTATCTTAATCTATATCCTAAAATACAAAACGCAGAGGCCGCTCAGTTGTTATCTTTAGAGTGTTTATTCAGTTCCGCCTGAAAAAAATCAGCAGTTTGATACTGAGGTGATATTAAAACTAACACTGAGGACGGATCTGTAGAAGTGCTATGAACCCAGGCCATCAAACATTACCAAAGATATTCATAACCTCAGCAGCTGATGTCGAATACGCCTTCAAAGACAAACAAGCACATCGGCACAGGCTGGGAGGGAGGCCTGTGACTTACCTCACAGAATCAGGTCAGCTGGTGGCTGTCTGCTTGCTATATTACAGCAAGCTTTTTTCCTTCAACTTCCATCCCATGCTTAAAATACCACCAGGATTAAAAATTAGAAGCTCTGTCCCATTATAGACCAAATTGACCTCTATATTTCAGCAGTGCTGCTGAGGTCAGTGTGCAAAGGACATTGCTCAGGTCTCAGCACAATTCAGCAGCCCGTGTTTTGCATTAGCGAGCCACTGCACCTGACACCTGACTACTTACTCTAAAACGTGCTGTGTTTTCACACAGGTAACCCTCTGCCACCATCCTACTTCTCAGAGATTCCTCTCCTTTGTGTGTAGATCTTGTGCAAGTGCTAATGGCAGGCGGGGTGATGCAGTGCGGGGTGGGCCTCGGTGCTGGTGCTCTTGGAGGGACCTCAGAAGGGACGTGCTTGGAGGGATGGTGCTGCAGCCCGCCAGGACACCCTGGCTCACCAGGGGCAATCCTTGGCCTGGCAGCCAGCAAACTCCCAGACTTCTTAGAGTGCACTGTGCTGGCATAGGCAGGCAGAAAGGCAGCAGCGATGGCAGTTCTTTCTGGTGGCTGTGAGGTCTCTCCTGAGCTGAGAAGGACGGAGGCCTTGCAGCAGTGCGTACCCCAAAGCCTCACTGCAGTAAGCCTTGTGGAGACCAGATGAGGTCCCACAGAGCTGCCACTCAGTGCCGCCTCTCCTCTCCTCCAGAAATTTCAAACTACTGGTAAGAGAGTTTCCAAACAGTTAATTCTCTGTCTTTCTTCATGCCTTGCAGCATTTAACAATGCTATTGTCATCCCAGAAGACAAGAGTACAGAAGTAGGAGTTTCCTTTCTTTCTAGCGTCTATATTTAATTCCCTCTACAGTCCATTTTAACTCCTTCCTTCCTGGTCAGATGTTGTCCTCTGTGGAGAATGGCTGTGCCGTAGACCTGTCCCTCCTGCCTGCCCAGGCTCCTTTCACCATCCCAGAAATTACATCTTCTGAGTAATGTCCAGAGCCCCATCTTCCTTCATGTTGTCCAGGCTGTCCTTATGAGCAGAGCACGGGGCAGAGGGCTGGAGGAGAAGAGTGGCCCACAGGCCAAGCTTGAACTCACAGCTCCAAAATCTGGTTCAAAGGTCTGTGTGTTGTGCCCCGTGGGTGCCATGGCTCATACCGCTGCCCTGCACCAAAGGATGACTGCTGTGAATTTGAAGATGCTGCGTGTAGCTTGAAGGACCATGAAAGGCCTACAGATAGCTCACAGGGAATCACGTTAAGATACTTCTCCCAGTGATCCCTCTTAAAAAAAATCCCTTTTCCTTGATCCAAAATGCTGTTTCACTAACTCCAAGCGTCAAAAGGATTTTATTCTTAGTCTTCTGTTTCGATCAGTTAATTCCCACCAGGGCTGAGGTAAAAATTGTCTGTGGGACACACTGTTCTTTCTTCTTATGCACCTAATGTTGCTGTGCTATTTTGGGCAACCATTTAAATAAAAGCCAATTTGACTAAAGAGCAAATATATTCTGTCGAATGACGGCAAAAGGGCAGAGCTTGGGAAAAAGAAACAAGAAAATGCAAGGCATTCATTTTTCCTTTGTACTTTTTAATAAAAGAAATTCTCTTGCAGCTTAAAGTGACACATTAAAAGATGTATGTATCGTGGCTTTTAAAAACACAATTAGATAACACCTTGTCAAATACTTATATTCTTTGTTGACAGCCTTGAGTACAATCACAATAACAGCACAGCTATTTCAGCATGTTTCTTATTCAGTTGCCATTGGCAGAGTCAGCCATTTTATAAAAATGTTACTGTTTATCACTTTAATCATCAATCTACATCTAGTCAAAACAATAAGTCAGAAGGAATAGTAAATTATACTTGTGCAGCCCTGATGAGTTTGAACTGTTTTGCTGAAATTAACTGCAATAATTATCTATTTTTCTAAAGCTGTTAAGGAGTTTTGGATTAAAAAAAAAAAAAAAAAAAAAATTGGTTCAGAGGGGACTTGGCTTTTGTCTGTTTTATAAAAAACTTTTTGGTAGGCTCAGAAAAAATCAACAGCAAGACTTGGTTTTGCTAAAGGTGGAAGAAAAAGCACACACAGCTCCCTGTTTTGGTGCAGGGCAGGGTTTAAGGGCTTCTTCCTGCAGCAGAAGGTGCCCCAGCTCAGGGCAGTGACAGTCACCAAAATGTTGAGTGTCACTTTGCTGTCATCAAAGCTCTGCGTTTTTTATTTCATGCCTTTTATAACTTTGAAATATTTTATTTCCTTCCTTCGGAAGGACATAATTATCTCTTTTTTTAGCTGGATCCCAGCTTCTTAGGAATAATGCCATAAATCCTATGAATGCATTTTATATGTCATACATGTATGATCAGTAGGTTTTTTAGACTTATATACCATAGACTATCAATATTACACTTGCTGCTCCAACCAAGAGGCTTTAATAATACAGATCTAACTTTTTACTCTTCTACAAGACAAGGCAGCAAATTTAGATTCCTTTAATCACATGAAAAATGATGGATATAACTAGGGGATTGAATTTTGGAAACAATGCGAGGACAAAAGAGTTCCTGATGGGATTCTATAAATATTAACAAAGAATATTTGTCTTATCTTCTGCTAGCAACCATTAAGTATTTAACCCTATTCATGGAACATTTTCTATGTTAAGAAAGCTTTAGTTTTTGTCTCCCCAAAAGGTTGTCTGTCTGTCTATCTGCCTAACATAATAGCTCTACTGCATTGCCATCAAACTTTGACTGTGATTGTTCATTACTACAACATATGGTGATTTACTGAGCATTTATTTAATACTAAAACTGATCTTTATGAATTTGTTCTAATTAGTTACTAAAAACTCCATAATACCTGAGAAACCAGAATTTATCAAATCCACAATCACACCGACAATCAAACCCCATATATCACATAACTTATTTTTGTGGGAACATGGCAGAACCCAAAGAAAAGCAAAACAAAAAAGTCAAGTGGTAAGCTTGAGGCATATTGCCAGCTTTGCATGGGTGTGAAAATTTCTGGCTCTAGACAAAAGTTTATTTGCAGTTATTTGCACCCTGGATTGCTTTTCCTGCCTGGTGTGTAAACAGTATGTATTTTTTCTTTTTTCTTTTTTTTTTTTTTTTTTTCTTTTCCTGTTTGGGCTCTATGCTTTATTGCTAGCCTAGGTTTCTGACCTTATACAATTACTCCCAGAAGCTCAGCACCTGCCCTTTGGGTGGAGATGAGGGCTCAGCTTCAGCTGAGCTCTGCCCCCTCAGCTCCTCAGGGAAAGCAGTTCTCCCTACATGGAATGACTGATGGCATTGGAGGGGAATGCCACCTCTCCATCTTCAGCACAGCTTAATTTCCCCCATCTGGCAGCACGAGCCTGCTGGGAATGTCACCAGACGGAGATCATCCGTGCACGGCAGCACCCGGTTGCTCTCCAGGAGCATGGTTTCCACGTGGGGTTGCAGGCAATGGCACACGTGGGCCCCCACTCATCCTGTGAGTACTGCCATGCTCTAGGGCTGTCCCCTGAGGTTTGTTTAGGGTGTTCTGTAAGGAACCTTGCTACAGCAAGCGTCAGGGTCCAACTGAGATACAGAGAGAAAAGTAAATACGTTTTGTTAGTGGAAGTGTCTTGTGCTGTATGATTCTGATAAGAAAACTGAGTTTAATTAAGGACAGTTATTTAAAAGGAAACTGTTAATTCTTTTAGGCTGAAGCTGAAAGATTTGTTAAATTCCTCTTGTGATTGACTGGGGAGCAGAAGGAGCGCTCCCCACCTTGCTTGAGTGCTGGATTGCAGCTAGGAATGGGGAGGGACCTTGCCTGTGCTTCAGGAAGCTGTGGGAGCTACTTCAATAGCCAAAAATAATTTTGAGTACAACACATCCGCATACAACAGAATAATTCTTGTTTCTCTGCTGACCCCCCTCTCTTCAGCTCAGGAAAAGGGAGAACTAATTTAGCTTCTTAAACGTAGGTGTTGTAATCATTAATAAGGAAAGTGCCAATAAAAAAAATCTGGTGATACTATAATGGGGGAGATAAAACACTGCAAAGAATAATTAGATGCTAGCATCAAAATACTGCATGAAACAAAAACAGTAGGGTGTTTCAGAGAATCAACATTTAAAGCATTTTTGAATTTTATCTTTACCTGCACTCCTTAATCTCTTATTTTGTCTTTTGATTTTCCTGCTATGTGCCATGTTCCTCTTTTGTTTTATTTTCGTTTGGCTTCTTTTTATTACACCTCCCTCTAGCTTATCCCACCCCTAAGATTTTTGTACTTTCAGCTCTTTCTTTGTTAATGTTGAATGCAAATGTAAGCCTGTTGACAGATTTTTGGGAGTTGGGAAAATGTCTGAAATCCTAAATAGTCAGGATCACAAAGCCGAGAGATGGGATGTGAGTCGCTGCAATTGGAACCCATCTTAGTTGGCTGCGTGGGTTGCATGAATCCCAGCAAGCTGTGTTATTTGCCTGGGCATCAATTGTAACTTTACTGGGAACAATTGTGGGGGAATGTGGGCAGAAAAAGGCATGACCAAAGCTGCTCTTCAGGTGACAGGTGTGTTGTGAGTTTGGCAGGGGACTGTTCTCACAGCAAGCCCTGCTCATTGCCTACTCTATGCAACTGTGCGTGGCTGTGGAGGGTGGAAGAAATACTGCAGTCTTTGCTGCAAGCTTTAGCAAAGAATGGACATAACTTGGTGCTTGTCTTTTCAAATTCATGCTTTCAATTTTCGGGGGGAGGGGTTGGGTGGTTTTCCCTATGGAGGTGACTTTAAGATTCTAGGGGTTTTCTACTGAGTTAAAAGGCAAGTTCTCAGCTGAATTGCATTGCACTGTTCCTCATCCTCATTCTAGTGAGATACTGGAGGTGATGTTCCGGCAAACTGCAGAGGAGGTGTACATGCATGTACGATGTGGTGTCTAACCAAAGGCCCTGTAGTTACGTACTGCTGTTGGACCAGGCTGTCCTGGAACTGAGGAAGGAGACAAGCAGTCAAGCAAGCTGTAGGAGGCTGCTGTGAACCGTGTGTTGAATACAAGCTCCTCATTAATGGAGAGTAGGCAGGCACAGATATGGGTAGCCCTGGAAGCAGAACTAACACCAAGGTATTTGTGATACAAACTCTGGCCATTTCTGAGACTCCATGCTGCTAGACTTGCCAGATGGACAGACCTGTTACACCATGTCTCTGTTCAGTGACAGTCACTAGTTAAAGTATTTCTGCATAAAATGGAAATTGACAGGTGCAGATGGGGCAGTATTCTGAGGTTTTTGGTGTCTGATCAACCCGACTTAGAGTGCTCATCAAGAAGTTAGAAATGGGATCTGTTGCCACAGGATGGACGTGGACTTGCGTATTTTTATCCTGTTGAAGGAGAGGCATTCTGGTCTTGTATGCTGGCTCTCATGCTGAAAATAAAACTCACAGAATAGGGCATAGTACTAATTAGAAACATTGAATGGAAAAAGATCATCAAATATAGAAACCTCCTGAATATGCTTCTTTACATGCTGAATGTGTTGAAAGAGAGAGAGTTTTGTCTTTATGAGCATTTCTACGTGCTGCAGATAAAAACTAAGCTTTCAAATAAATATTTGAATGCAATTTTTTTTTATATGCAAACTGTGTGTAATACAATCTCTAGCTAAAGGAAGAGATCTTGGTGTCCTGTAGCTATGTGTTGCAGAACAGAAACTTGTATTCATGGGCTAGTTATTTAAATGCACACTCATAAGCCTGTGTATGAATAAAATTGTGGTCTTTGTTCACTCCCATTTCAGCAAATGTGGTATCTTTCCATCATCGGTCAGTGCAAGCACTGCATAGATGTGTTATGCACCAAACTAGTTCAGTGGTACGAGTGAGCATCTAGAGCTTGAAAAGAGAAGGGAAGGGGGACAGAGAACAGTGTGGTCTGGGTGGCAGTGTGACCAGCAGAGCTCAGGTTCTGGCTGGAGATGATACAGCCTGGTGTCAGTTGTGGAAGAGGTTCTCAAAGCTCCATGAAAAGCTGAATGTCCCCAAACTGTTAAAGGTGATTGAAATAGAGTATTTAAATCATGACTAGTCCCATGTCTATCTGTAAGTAATAAACCTGAAAGTTAAGACAAGGAATTCATTATCCTAAAGCTATCAGCTGTTTCCTGCGCTCCATTTTTTCTGGTGACTGATCTTTTCTCCTGTTCTCATCGTGCTTGCCACATCTCTGTTGCATGCCAAATAGGGATCAGTGACTTTATTTTTAAATGTGAGCTCTCTATCAGAGCCTAGATTTATTTTCCCTACACAAAAATCAGAACTTTTAGGAAATTGGTGACCCCCTTACAGAGCTATCTGATTTGGTCACCTGATTTTTTTCAAGTGTCAAACTGCTACAACCACATTAAGTTATGACAAAGTCAAAGTCAAAGAGCATCGGAAAGTGCTGATTTGTTTAACGTTGTTTCTGGAAGTAGTTGCAGAAGTAGTTGCTGTGCACTTATGGCACAGTGCAGGCTTCTGCTCAGGAGCCTCTGTGTGCTTCAGAGCAGAGATTCGATGTGGGACCACCGATCCCATCAGTCTGTGGCTGGAGGATATTACCTACTGCATAAATCACCGGCCAATGTGATTTTCACATTTTCAGTGAGGAATTATTCCAGGCTTTAGACTGTGTACTGTAGGTCTTAGGGGTGAACGAAGCACAATAAGCAAAAGGCCAAGAGCAAATGCTGGCGGTTCTGAAATGTCCCTCAGGTGGGAGGAAGCTGTAGGCATCGCAGTGTCTCTTCTCCAGCCTGCCTGCATCATGGGCAGTCTCCTAGGGAACGGGCCCCATGCTGCATTTTCTGCTGAGCTTCTTCCAGTGGTACCTTCTACCTGTTTTTGGCACAGCCTGCGTGGTGCAACATCAGCCCGAGGCAGGAATGAGGACCGGTGTCTCACCATGCAGGTGGGAGATGTCCTCTACTTGCTTGTGGCACAGAGAGGTTTGGATTTTTTGTCCATCCCATGTCTTGCAAGTGGAAACTTCTGCATTTCTAAAGCATGCTGTGGTCCTTCGTTTTTCCTCCTGTTTCCCATTGTGGTCTTTTTTTCCCCTTAAATTGCAGTAAATTGTTGTTGGTACAATTTTCCTTTCTGTTATATTGAAAATAGCATTTTATCAATGTCAGATGATTTCTTTTTTAATTGAGCTAAAGTTCACAGATTTTGACAGAAATGTTACTGGGCAGTGTATATTTCATGTTGTAATTTAAATCCTGAACCCTTTGCCGTGAAGCACCATTGTCATCTGTTAATGTATGTGGGATGCTAAGGCTGTGGTCAAACTTCTCTAGAGAAAATACTGGTCTGATAGTGTTAGAATGTTAGATAGTGTTAGAATGGCTTTAAATTAAAAGAAATGAGTTTTAGGTTAGATGTTAGGAGTAAATTTTTAATTCAGAGGGTGGAGAGGCACTGGTACAGGCTGAAAGGTTGCGGTTGCCCATCTCTTACAACACTGAAGGCCAGGTTGGATGGGGCCCTGGGCCACCTGATCTGGCTGCTGGCAACCCTGCCTGTGGCAAAGGGTCTGGAGCTCGATGATCTTTAAGGTCCTCTTCAATCCAAACCGTTCTATGAAATACTAACACATATCCTTCGTCCCTCTGCTTTCCTCCAGGGAGGCCTCAAGAAGCCTGAAGGCACATTAGCACCCAGCTTTCCGCTGATGGCAGTAGAAAGGGCAGGTGCTGTGCGCTCTCAGTGTGGCTGTGTGCCCTCCCATAGCTCTGTGTTCCTGGCAAGAACGAGTGCAGAGCAAAGCCGCTGCAAAGAGGGTAGCTTGGTTGCTAATCTAAGTCTCAGTAAGCTTCAGCAAGGAGGCTTAGCTGGACACCCCCCATCCAATTTTTTCCATTCATTTATTTTAATTGTTCATATGATTCTGGGTGTGTTTGAGGTTTTGAGTAAAAAATAAAGAAGTAAAATGTTTCTGTAGCACCTCTTACCACGCAAGCCTCTCCTCCAGCATCTGCATTGCGCTGTCTCCTGCAGGCATGGCCCTGATGGAAGCCCTGCTTAGCCCCACGGCAGCAATGCTGACAGTGTGTGCTTACAGATCCCCCCCCTCCCTCAGGCTACCATTATCTCAGTTAAAGAGTGTAGGACCACGCAGTGAGTGTGGAGTGAGGATGAGTAGAAGAGGGAGAGGACCTTGGGGCCAGGCAGTTTACAAACAGGCATCACAGCCATGCTGTCCTTTGCCCCCTCTTACATTTCTTATTACAGTACATTAAAACCCTTTGCTCTGTCAAATTGACAAAGGCAGCTATAAAAGGGGTCCTTTCTAATACACAGTAATATAAACTATGTTTGTACACTTACCACATAATCCCTAATTACTTCCATACTTTCATGTGTGGAGAGCTTTGACGCTCGCTTTGCTGGATACTTAGTGAATGAAATAAAATCAGAAATTATTTCTATATAAATATGGGGTAGTATGTGGTATGTGGATTAGCTTCTAGGCTGGTGACACAGCTCGCATTTCAGAATAAATATACTAAGTGTCATTGATCCACTAAGTGTCAAATAAAAAACTATGACACCAACAAAACTCTCCTGTGACCCTGACATTCCTCCAGTACTTAAAGCAATTACCCTACTATTTAATAACAATGTTTATAAAATTGCTTTTTGATTGGCTATCATCTATGTCATACCTATGTCAATAATTCCCAGTGAATGCCTGCATGTGACCTTTAACTTTGCGTTACAAATAATTTCCATCTCTTAATAGCCAGAAGACTCTTTTGGCAGTTGTAATGGAGTCTTCTCATGAAGACTCATCACTTGCTTCTTAGGTTGGCTGCATATTAGAAGGCAGTGCTTCCCCTCCTCCCTAAAGAGCTGCACAGCTTACTCCCTCCCAAGGTCCATAAGGCTCTGTGAAACACAAAGAATGAGTTTGTTGTCTTTCTTTGGAAATACCACTGCATGATAGCTGATGTGATGTGAAGCCTACCTGACATTTACCACTGTTTCTCCATTATCCTTAACCACAGTGGGTTGTTGCGATTTTGGCATTTTTTATTTTTGGTGCTTTCCCTTTTCCTCCCTGTTTCTA
This sequence comes from Tetrao urogallus, assembly GCF_951394365.1. NCBI lineage: Eukaryota > Metazoa > Chordata > Aves > Galliformes > Phasianidae > Tetrao > Tetrao urogallus. Next base: position 11,039,138 of record NC_136825.1, on the reverse strand, counting down.
TTTTTTAAGCAAAAAATGGATCTAAGTGATGCACAGTAAATATAAACTTAAAGCTATGTCATTGTGGAAATGGTAATGAAGTGTGTTCTTTGGTCCCGCGAACCTTGTCCAACAGTAATATCCCAGCAGAGCTTAAAGTTCTTGAGGTACATTCTGGGGACTGTTTATTCACCTGGCTTTGCTGTAGTGATTGCTATATCAGAAAAAGTACCAACTACATACAGCACTGTTCTATGCGGGAAGCACTGCCCATCTCAGATTCTTGGCCTCTGAGCAGGTACGTGAGCAAAGATGAATGCTTCAGAACTTCTCCCCATTGCCATTGGCAGTCCTGCTCTTCCAGCTGGATGCAGATGCAGTGACGTTTCCCAAATGCCACAAAATCGGAATAGCAATATGTGATGTGATTCTGTTCCCACGCTCTTTGCCTGAAGCCACAGAAAATGCTATACTGTTCTTAGCGTGATTCTCGGGAGGTATTGGAGATTCTCTTTTCTGCATGGGAGAATTAGGAATACCTGGCTTACTTCTGGAAGTGCATTTCTCAGCACCAAAGAGAGGTGCAGTTAACAGTGTATGCATCAGAGTTGGCTCGTGACTTGACCACATGTGAGACAGAAAGTGGTCGAAGATCTTGCTAAAAGTTATGGTCATACCTGGTCTGCAGCTGTGCAAACCTAGAGGCTTTCTCCTGGTGGGAAAACTAGAGCCAGATGGGAGGCTTATTGGGGCACATAAAGGGGAGATGCCTATGATCCCAGGGAGTCCTGGCACTGGCAGAGGTACCTCTCTGCTCAGCAAACCTGTATATGTACCTGTAGAATTCCTGCTGTATTTTAAATTGATGGGTGCTGAATAACTTTGGGTAATGCGCTTTCATAGACAGCTTCAAAAACTGAATGCAATCTCGGCAGAACATCAAGAATATCAGAGAAAGGTATCCCACTCCTCACCCTTCACTAAAATGAACACAGCCAAATCTATACCTGCCCAGACTTAAAGCAGGTATCAAAAAAGCTCCTGCTCTCGGGCTGAAGGTATGGGTCCTGTCAATCTGCCCGTGGAAGCAGCACTCTCCAAAGCCCCAGGATCTGGTATGGTTTCCTATTGAGCTGCCTGGGGGCCGACAGACAGCTCTGGAGCAGGAGTGCTTTCGTGTGTGACAGTAAAACTGGTTTCATTTGATTGATATATGGAGCTTGGAAGATCAAAGTTTGGAGTGTGAATGGTAACATCTCGAGAACTGTATTTTTAGTAACGATCCCCCAGCACTCAGGAGAGAAGGCAGGCTGTGCTGCACATGTGGGGGAGGCAAGAGGGACTTTGCTTTCCTGTACGTGTCTCCTAAGTGCCTGCTGAAAGATGCTGGGTATCACGGAGAGCGGAGCAGGAGTAAGCAGGCTGACCCTAAAGGAAGAAGGGCTGTGCTTTAGCTCTTTGCTTGCCTCAGTGTGCAACCTTGATCTCCTGCTAATAGATTTTATTTTTGGAATATGCAAGTGCTTGCAGATTTCCTCTAAAATATGATGGGTCTCATGATCCACACTGACTGTTTACATTTCCCAGTAGGTACGTTTTGTTTGTTCAGAGGGGCAAGTACTTCTTCTGATCCTCTTCTGGAAATTTGAGTAGTTGATGAAGCTTTTTCCTCTTCTCAGTTAACTGTTCTCCTAGATTCTCCTATTAATATGCCGTGATGTGTTGATGTAAAACACTTAAATATTTCCATATGTAATAAAAGGTCAGGGATATTATTCTTTCATTACCAACAGTCATGTATCAAGTACCTCACAGGAAATTCTACTCTTTAACAAAATAGGAAGGTAAATATATTGATTACAGGTTATATGTCAAACTAGCTTTGAACCCTTTGTTAAGAGTATCGTTTTTTTTTTCCTTTTGAAAATTTACAGTAGCTGAACATAACTCCTTCTGTGTGGTTTTTAGTGGAGATGATATTGTGGCTGCTTTCTTGCATTTGCCTCACTGGGGTAAAGGTCCTCCTTCCAGGAGGGCTCTCCCTCTCCCAGGAACTAAAGCAAAAGCCCTCAATAGCAGTGGCTTCTCATGGAGAGGGAGCAAGACCTGCCCAGCAGAAATCCAGCTGAGCCTTGGTGCCCCAGCCAGCACTCATCTTCCACCACTTAAAAATAACATTTCTGAAAAGTTACAATTAGCTCTGTACATATCAATCAATCATCAAACAGGCTGAAGTCGTAGAAATCCAGCCACCTCGGCAAGGGGAGGATGCTACAGCTGTGACATAATTACATTATCAACTTAATTAAGGAAGTGAGTGAAACGAAAGAGAAAACAAAACAGCCAAAGAGAAGGCAAGAGGTGGGAAGGAAAGGTGGGATGGGTAGCATAAGGAGGATGTGTTAAATTTAGCTCTGAGTGGTTTAAAAAAGGATATAAGATATCATAAAAATCTGTGGGTTTTCATCCTGTGCTCCTTGCTTCCAGAGTGGCTGCTGGGAGGAGGATGGGGACTGGGCATGTCTGCACCCCTGGATCACCACTGGAGCCCCACATTCCACAGCTAGCCAAGCCACGTGCCACAGCAAAGCACATATGCCTTAAACATGTTCATATGTCAGGCTTCAGGAAATCTGGTTTTGTGGAATACAAGCTCAGCCTTCTTATCCTTGCAGGGCAAAATCCCCCATTAACTTCCGTACGAGTTCTGGGCACGCAGGCTGAAGATCCAGGCTCCTAATCTGATTACACTCACCCAAATATATTAATTCTGCAAAATCAAAAATGCTTTTCAAAGACAGGATAGCAAAAGCATATCACTGCTCAAAGTACGCCCTATATCTTCAGCATTCAAACCCAATGTACTTTTCAGTATCAAAAAAGGAAGAAAAAGATTCTTCGAATCCTTTATTTGATTTCAGTGTACAAGTGTGCTTAGTTAAAATGTCACCCATGTGTAGAACAGTGGTTGCACCAGAGCAATCATGGCAAGATGTCTAAAGGGGTGTCAGCAAATTGGACAGGGTATAATTTTAGTCAATGTGTTCTTGTCTTATTTTAGTTCAACATCATTTCCCAGTTGCAATTCTTTTGAGTGACACATGGAATGCAAAACAACATAAAAGGTCTGCCCTCAGGCAGATATGTGTCCATGTAGGACTTTAATTATTCTTTTTGAATCATGTGTAATATGCAAGCCCAATTTCTTGCATAAAAGTCTGATGGAAAAAAATGTGCATCACCTGTATAAGTGTTCTTATGCTAGTCCTCATTTTTAGAAACAATAAATTCTGGGAGGGCCCTTATTAATCCGTGTGCTCTGGATTTTTCAGGCGGCATTTGGGGGAGAAAGCAACTGCTCCCATGGCGTTTTGCAATGATGTTTGAACCATTGTTTTTTCAAAAGGCATTCTTTCATTCATTCAACTGCTGCATGCCTAAACAGCGCTTGCAATGTGTGTATGGTGTGCTGCACATGTACGAATTTATGTGAGTGTATTTCTTGTACTCTATTGCCTAACACCTGTAAGCTGATCCTGATCTCATTTATATCACTTTTATACCAGCGTAGCTCCAGTGGCTTCTTGGAGGTGAATTCTGATCAGCACCGGTTGAGTGAAATCAGTCCGATCTTCTCCTTCTAAGGAAAAATATTAAACTGGCTTTTAAAGTAGCACTTGGTGTATCGTTTTAGATTAACTGATAAAAAATAATGAAAAAGTAGTGTGTGAATGAAAATGGAGATGGTAATGATGAAAAATGTTTCTCATATTTAAAAAAAAAAAAAAAAAAAAAAAAAAGAAAGAAAGCTGGTGTGAAAGCAAATTAACAATGTCCTTGCATTCTTGCTGCAGACTGTGGACCTGATTGAAAGGCTCCTGAACGCAGCCAGCAGCCTTTGATGGGGAGCAGGGAAACCTGCCAGGTGTTGTGGAAGCTGAGGCTCAGGCGGTTAGTGAGGGTCTGTGCACATGGGTGCCTTCACAGAGGGAAAAGAGCCTTTTGGTGCAGACTGGCTATAAAGTGAGCTGACAACTCGTACCGAGTCAGGAAGGCAGTGGTGTGCCTGATGGTGTGCCAGCACCCTGCGCCGTCCCGTGAGCTGCACTCCCTGCTTGCAGCGAGCCTCCGGCTTGTCTGGGCACTGCCTGGGGGGCACTGTGGTCACAGCAATAACCCGTCCCCAAATCAGGGGGGGATGAAAAGCTCCTTGTCTCTAGCTGCTACTGCTTGAATCGTTCAGGCTTGATGAATCTGTGCTTCCAGTCCTGAGCGTGCTCTGATCTCCCTGCAAACACGTGCTATGGGATTTGCATTGTCTGCCGTAGGAGTCACACAGAGGGAAGGGAAATATTTTTGTCTTTTTTTATTATTATATTTTATTATTTCCTCAATTTGCCATGTAGAAAAACAGGCAAGTAGAATAGCTGCTGGATTTTAATGATGAAAAAACATATCAAATTATCCTGCCGCATGCGAGTGATGAAAGAGGAACCCAGAAAACAGCAGCTCGGATCGGGTTTCATTCAAACGATGTACACCAACGTTGTTGAGGCAAGTTCAATTTTCTTCTCAATTGTTTGGTCACTGGAACGTACAGAGTTCCATGCGCGCCTGGGAGGCTCTGCTGGCCCGCAGCCCGCGGACTGGCAGTGACCTTGTGCTAACTGTCTGTCAGAAATGGTCACTCACAATTCATCGCTACAAAAAAAAGGCATTTGGTGCCTTTCTTTAGAAACATAATAGACAGCTTTGCTTTCACACCTCCTAATAGCCTTTTTAAAAATAGTCTCTCTGGCAGGATGCTTTTTTAGCGTGTGGAGCTTTGCATTTCTACATTTTCCAGAATTTATTAGGATTATTTTTACGTTGTATATGTTTTTATCTTAAATTTCCCAATGCCATGCTGCGACGCTGCCAGTTTAGCAACTCCAGCTGCCGCGAGTCAGGAGGGCGGGCTGGCTGTGGCAACTGGTTTGCACAGACTGGGGAGAAGATATTTGTGAATTCGGGGCGTTAACTCTTTGGGGCCAGCTTGCAGCACTACCTGCCTGTGAGAATAGCTGCACGGGCATTTCCCATACAGCATTTCCCATTTCCTTGTCCTCAGAGTGGTGCCTGAGTGCTCTCAGGTTGGCACCTCCTTCTGTGCCCAGAGACGGTGAGACATGAAAGCTATTGAGTGTTGCTGGATGTATGTGGCTTCAGCAGCCACCATGCAGGGAAGGGGCAGAGCAAGTTCTCCATCTGCAGCCCTGAGGCCTCCAAATTCCTGCTGCCCTTCAGGAAAGGAGTGCCTTTTTTTACAGGAGCCCAGTGTTATTCAATAGAAAGACAGGAACAATTTTAAGCTTCCAGGTCTGTATAAGCTCTATTGAGAGTGGAAATTAGTTGGGGCTCCCCGTGGTGTATGTGACTATGGAAGCTACAATGCTCATTTGTCCTGCTGAGCAGTTCTTGTATGTGCCTTACTGGCTGCAGAAGTTACTTTTATTTTCATTTTTTTTTTTTCTTTAAGATTGCAAAGATCTCCAGTGGAGAGCTATGTGGTAGTAGTGAGGGTTACTTTAACTCTCAGTTGTGGCACAAAAATACTCTCCCCAAGACAGGTTAGGGAGGTTTGGATGTACACTGAGTTAATGCAGTTGCAGGGCAGATTAACTATCTGTTGCGGCCAAGAATCACAAGTCTGCATTTCAGGGTCTTGCAACAGGAAGGGGGGGTGGTAGTGGGGGTGGAGGGGGGGGAAGGAAAAAAGCCAATGCACATTCAAGCAAACCCTTTATTTTAAAGCTACTTTTAAAATAGGATTAATGGCTCTTTGATTGAAGGCCATGCGCGCAGCTTGTCCCTCTCCATTTCTCAGCCACATGCAGGGCAGGTGGAGCCCTGGGATAGCCCTGCTGTGCCATGGGTTCCTGTCCCACAGCAGGGGATGGCCGTGGGCTGAGACCTGTGGTGCGCAGCACAGGGCAGCACTGCTGAACAAAGCCCAGGGTTATGGCTCTGTTGCTCTGGAAGGCTTGCACCAGTCAAATGTGCTCACAGCATCACCCCTGAGCCACCCTGGGTGCAGAAACAGCCAGATCTTTTTATTTGTGATTAACTGACTCACGCTTGGGCATCGTCATTTTAAACCCATTATGGGCGAAGTTACTGGAACGTTCTTTGCGTGGACGTGGCTGTGTGTTTAAATTACAGAAGTCCCCAGAAGGTGCTTAAACATCCCTAATAATTTTCTAAGGGTGTAGAAAATTTGGTGCTTGTTACCGTCATTTGCATCCCCTTCCCCCTCCAAAAAGGGTTTCTGAGAAGTGGAAGGAAATTCAGATACATAATTTGCACTGACAGTTCCTACGGTGTGATGGGGAGGGACGATTTGAGACTGTCACAGGGCTGCACTCAGCTTCATAGAGATGGGATTTCTCTACATGCTAAAGGATGAGGAAGGCTAAATAACTCACAGGTGTCAAAGGCACCAAAGAATTATGTGTGTCTGACCTATGAGAGAATAAATCTCATTTCCTGCTCAAAGCTGTGAGACATCCCTTTAAGTGCAATAAAAATTTAACATTTCCCCCTCCTAATTATCTCTTACAATTTTCTCAAATTTATAAAAACAAGATTTTCCAATTTTAATTTTTTTTTTTTTTACTGGTAGATTGTGCTCTTTAGTATCATTTTACATAATTTAATACAATTTGTTCCATCCATTGGTTTTCATGGAGATACAAGCTGTTCGTTTGTGAGAAAGCTGGCATAGGAGTGAATGTTGGCAAAGAGTCACCTCCAGGAGTTTATTCTGATTTCAAAGTTGCATGGGGGCACCGGCCATTTTGAAGGAGATAAACGCTAAGGTTGCTTTTTCTTTTTTTCTTTTTCCCAGTAACATTTATTTGATTATTATTTTCCTTTAATGATAGGGTTGATAGCCTCTCCCCTCCCCTCTTTCTGCATCCTTGGCAAAATGAGTCTGTTATTTTGTCAGCTGAACCACAGTCATAGAAAATAGTCTAAGCTTAAAAGAGCGGCTCTCGTTGCAACATGCATTATTGAATGGAATGAGCACAGGTGTTTCTTAATTATTTGTGCAGAAGGAAAAAGTGATGCTGAGCGGATGTGCCGCGGTGATTAGCACGTGGGCGAGCAGCGGCCGCGTCGGTGGGATCCTTCCCTCTGCTTCTCAGGGAGATGGAGGGCACTGCGCCTTACAAACAGCACAAGTGCAGTTAAATACATTCTGACTGCACTGAGCAAGTTGAATCAAACATCCATTAACCTATTCTAGATGTGCTCTTTTTTTTTGCAGAGGCTGGAAATGTGAGTCTAAGGTTATATTTCTGAATGTGGCCTCGACCCGCTGCTTTGTTCGGCCGCAGGGGAGTGGGTGAACTGGATGCTGTACTTAAGTGCTAGGCATAGTTGCAGACGTGCCTATATCTTTGCCATATGTTTTTGTAGTGCATGGGTATGATAGAACCAGCCCAGTCGTTTGTGTTGCACATGAACACACAGGCTTCTACCTATGTGCCACTCCAAAATACTGGAATGGAGTTGTGGAAAGTAAAATACAAAACCACAGCAGCAGAACAGGGATTGGTGCAGAAGGTTGGCCAGGATGCCTGGCCAGAGCCTGCTCCTGAGAAACCTGACCTGAGGAGCCATGAGGAATGCAGGCCAGCAGGCAGCCATGGGTCCAGGCAACGCTTTCAGGCTCTGTCCACCACATCGATAGGGTTGTGGAGGCCAGACGTGCGTCTTTGACCACAGGATTTGCCCAGCTTTTTTTGAGCTGTTTGTCAGGGCAAAACAGAATCTAATTCTTCAGTTTCTCAATTTTTGTCCTATGTGGTATGAAGTTGAAATGCTATTTCCCAAAGCCTTGCCCCTGTCTTCCAGGATAGATGAACAAAATAAGCGTTAATTTTCCTGTATAATGGTTCTCTGTTACAAGCCCAGGCACTCCTGGATGCTTGCAGAAGAGCTGGTTTCCAGTCCCACTGAAAGGCATATATTGACTCCTACACGCCAAGATCAACACATCCAGGCAAAGTCTCCTATGAAGAGAACTCTCCAAATAGGAAAACCCCAAAAATAGCAGCTCTGTTTTCCACATAATGGAAGCCTTTTTCTTTTCTCTTTCTTTTTTTTTTCCTTTTTTTTTTTTTCCTGAACCCCATTTCTGAATGCTTTGCAGGTGATATTTAATCAAAAGCCTGATTCCGGGACTCAGCTCCCAGATCAAGTGCAAAGTGTGCAGTGTTTCAATGGCCATGTTGATCTGATACCTTGTGCAGTCAGGGAAGCTTTCTTTTTTTTCTGCTCCCTGGTTTTGGTGCTTTTTGTAACCCTATCAAAGCAACCATGAGCCTTGTTCTCTCCTCTCCCTGGCCATCTGCTTGAAGCATCTGGTAATCAGGTGCAAGCCCCCACATCCAGAGCATTCATGCTTAAATTTGCAGCTACCTTGCCACCCACATTGGCTTTTGTTATACTGCCAAGATGTACCTCTTTGTGTACTCGATATGAGAGTGTGACTTAAATTCCACCATCAACGTACTGAAATGGTGATGGGCCGGGGTGACATTATCACCTTTGAACATCGATATGTATCAGCCTTCTCCCATTTTTCTCTGCTAGAGTCTCCAGCTAATCTCTATTCCAATTGCTCAGAATGCCCAAGCCAAGGTATGACTTAGAGTTGCAAATAATTTCTCAAAGAAATATCTCATTTTAAAACATGATGATGCTTAATGTGTTCTTGTCATTTCTGGAATTCTTCTTATATCCCTTTTTCCATCTCAGTAATCTCTGTGTATGTGTCTCCATATAAGAGACAAATAGAGTCATTGTTCTGCTCCATATTTTAATTCAATATCTGTATTTTAGGGACGTTGCTGCCTTCCCAACAGACTGACTAAGTATTACAAACTGCCAAATTTAGGCTTTGGGAAGTGACTGCGACTGAAATTGCCCATTGAATTTAAGAGCAGACAAATAATTTTGTCAAAAACACCGAAACCGATGACCTTGAGCACTCTCCTCCTGTCCCTTATGAGGGGATCCCAAAAGGAGAAAAGCTGTACTGCTTACGATTTGTCTTTCTGCAGATCTAGATTAAAAAATGAAAAAAGATTAAAAAGAATAATGTCTTGATTTCTGGTTTTTTTTTTCCACCATAACAGTCTTCAAGTGTATTGATCTATTACAGGAGAAACATCGAAGTGAGGTCCCTCATTGCCAAAGGATAAGGAAATGTAAAATATTTACTAACTCCTGCATTTGAATGGAAAGAGTTGCCCATCTGTTTGGACAGGGTTGGCTTAATAACTTGATAGAAGACTCGTATAAAAGTCACGGGGCAAAGTGAGCCCTTATTTTGGAACCACCTCACATGGTGACAAGCTAGGAAGTTCATCCATTCTATGGCTGCCACCTGTGGGCCAGCACCCTGAGGGATGCTGAGAACACACAGAGATAAAGCACCTTCAGCTCCACCCAGGAGACATCCAGGATGGCTTTTTTGGCCTCTGGAAATCACCACGATGGGCTTGGAATCCTGTGTTTCCTGAGCCTGGTGGGGTCAGCTCAAGCTTGCTGTTGAGCACCAGCACACCAGTTCTAAAATTTGGTGCCGTGGTTTTCAGTGAACAACACATAGCATTGACCTGATGGTCCTTACCTATATATTCATAAAAAACAAACAACAACAAAAAAACCTGCAGATTTCATCTTTGAAATTCTTTTCTGAAGTATGCAGCATTTCACCAATTAACTCCTTCAAATTATTTTGAAGGTAATATTGAAGATAGTAAGTAACTGAAGATAGTAACTTTATCTTTATTTTTTTTTTTTAAATGGCATATTAGAATCACTGGGTCTAGGATTTTTTTTTTGTCATTTTCCTTGTGTTTCCTTCCAGATAACTGAAATGTGTTCCCTAGCAGCTATTTGTATACATGAACAGAACTTGTTAGATCCACGTCTGATTCCTCATATTTGGAATTGCACTGTCATCCATTTTTTTTTTTGCTGTATGTAAATCTCTTACAGTTGCAGATTGAGAAAATAATGCTGTGGGGGTTTTATGTGCTTTTTCCTTTTTTTTTTTTTCTTTTTTTCCTTTTTTTTTTTTACGAAATGCAAGAAAAAAAAACAGTAAAGCATTAAATATGACATCTCAGAATTGTCTAGAAAATAATGTGTAAAATTAACCTAGCTGACTTAGAGAGATCTGGGAAGCCTTTATTAGCTGTTGCAAAAGTCAGAAATAAATCCTTAGGGACCTTCCCACAAACTGATAAAATAGAACAGCATTTAGAAGAGGACTTATTGGCTTGAGTCATGAAGCTGGCTTTCTCTGAGTGTTGTGCCGTAAGTTTAGTGGGAAAAGTTTGACAGCAATTTAATTTTCATTGACAAATACTGTCATAATATTGAGGGAAACTGTATCAACAGTAGTGGTCGATGCTCAACCAGTCATATGGACTGGACGAGCTTACCATATGCTTAACTACAAACTTCTCTTGGAAAGCTCCTTTAAAACACTTGACAGGCTTAAGATACTAGTCAGTAATGAGCTTGAACAGAACATGTGAAGTTTTACATTTTGTGTAGAAAATGGATTAGTGTTTATGTATTTTCCTGTAAAGAAGAAGAGATTTGTATGCTCATATCTGTGTTGCTACAATGCCTGTGTGCATTTCTATAGCCTGAGGTTCACCTACTCAAAGGAAATTTAAAAGTGAAAACGCAAAAAAATTACAAACATAAATGAAAAGATTCTCACCTTAATACTGTGCAGTAGAAATAAATTATGTTGCACATACAGTGTTTGAATTTGCAGCTTCTGGTAATAATAGAATGCAAAAACCACAAACTGAGGCATCCCCCCATATTAGCATGATAATTATTGCAGCAGGTGATAGGTCCAGGCTTTCATTAATGTACGGTATTAATATCTTCTGCTAGCAAAGAATCTTTCGGGCTGATCAGTGTCTCTAGCATTCTTTATTTTGAACCTATAGATTTCTGTCTACGGTTTCACACATCCTCTGCGTATTTGAGCAGGTGTCTTATCTGCCCATTGGCAAAATCAGGTACCTGAATTTGTAAGTGCTTCATCTTGCATCCCAACTTTCTTTTCTTGTGGGTCTGACCATACATAACTATGTTATGTAGTGCTGGTCCAAATATGTCCCATTTCCACCATTCGTTGCTTGATCATCCCCTGGCAGTATACTCTTTGACACATGAATTTGAGCTCCTGTATTCTTGACCTTTTTTATGTTTGTTCACATATTCATAGATTTACATGTATGTATGTATATATATACTTCTGTGTAAGTATTTTTGACTATGGCCAAATACTGCGCCAGGTTAGAGACTCAGTTAGATAATTCAAACAGAAGTCTGACCTGATTCTGTCTTAATTTGCTATGTTTTGTTAGCATTGAGCCATTTGTAATTTAGTTGCATGTAGAGTAGTTCAGTGATGAACACATTTAAACAGTATGGAAGGCATAATGTATGCTTACATGAAAAGCATATGCAGCTTTTCATTGCACTTTGTACCTTGGAATCATTACCTTTTTCTTTTTTCTTTTTTTTTTTGTGTGTGCTTTTCTCCCAGTGAAGTAGCTCTCATCATTAGAAATAATTTAAATATGGCTTTAAAAGCAATCTTTCTTTGTATAAACATTTTGGAAACTGGTTACGTTTCCAAAGTTTAGTGTTTTAAAGACTTTCACAGGCAGCAAATGTAGAATCAGACTTGACTCGGATCTCCTTTACCTCTCAGATGAGGCTGCTGAAATTGGGTCAAATTCATTCCTGTTGGCATATTGCTTAGATTTCCTGCCACAAAATATAACAACTGCTCCTTATTTTCCAAGTCTAAGGAGTGGATGATCCCCTCGGTCTTCTCAAAGTGTTTCTCTTGCCCCCTGTTCATCACTATTAAATTTTGCTTCTTTACTACAACTGGGATTTAGATTGCTTGGCCTAGAATTGGATGGGTCTAGATGGTACCATCTGCTGAATGCTCAACAGCTATTAAGATTCTTAGTTTTCAGTGTGTTTTTTTTTTTTAATGCATTCAGCTGATGAGCAAAAGAAAGCAAAAACGGTGTCCAGCATTATTCATTTTTATCAGTTTGGCAACCAAAGGCATATTGGCATGGGTGCATCCCTTATAGTGAGTGCCTGAGTGTAGAAGTGTTAAGACAGCTTTGAAGCTTGACATGAGATCGTGCTTTATTAGCCAAGATGCATGAACCCACCTGCCACAGGCTGGAAATGTTTAAAATAAATAAATAAATCCTAACTTGGTGGCCTGAGTTGGCCAGAACAGCAACCACTGTGATGGTACTTTGGCTGGGGTCTTTCCCTGGTACGTCAAATTGCTGTCCTGCTTTCTTGTGGAAGCATTCGTTGTCTTTTGGCATTTGCATCCCTTACTTTCAACATACCATCATTCTAACAATCAAGATGTAAAATCTCATTAAAGAAATGTCCCCACTGCTGTGCCATATGAGGTGAAGGCATCCGTGTTCCCCACTGCCCCGCCATTGCTCTTCAAGTATCTCAGTCCCTGCAGCTGCCCCGCACAAGCAAAGACAGCCCATGTGCTGCAGCCCTGCCTTATGGAGACCTCATGTTGCATTAAATGCTCCTCCAGTTCACCAATGTGGCACGGAAAATATATCCCACCATTTTCTTTGTCTGCTGCTAATATGAGAGCAGTTCTTCAAAAGAGACCCGTAGGACCCTACTTCGTAAAGCTGCCAATCCGTTATGTCACCACCAGGTTTTTATTCATTCTGCTTGAAGAGAAGCATTAATCTGCTGGTTTTGAAACCTCATTTTGCATTTAAAAGTACAATAATTGGATGAAAGACAATGCTGGTATACGCTTAAAAAAAAAAAAAAAATTAAAGCCTAGTGAAGACGATCTTGAGTGGGGGGCTAAGTGACTGTGGGAATTTGGTTTTTAGATGGAATGTGTCCAAATGCTATAGTCATGATCTAGACTGTTTTGGGTGGTTTTCAAGCATTTATTTGCATTGATATGATCAAACACCTGGTTCAGAATGGCTTCTTTAAACTCAACAAAACGAACGTGGGGATTCACTGAGGGCAAATCCCAAATCATGTCTAGAGCTCTGTGTCTCCTTTTTAACAAGACCTTTCTCTGTGTTCACTTTTTAAATGATGACACCATGCCGGGGGTTGTCGTTCAACAGATTGTTGGTTCTTTTAACAATTTGTTCAATGGAGGAGGAGGAGGAGGGAGTAGAAGCAGCTATATTTGTCTCTACTGTTGTTCAGTAGAATAATTGATTTTCCAGTTTGGCAACCAGTTCCCATTTTCTGCTTCTTTATTTCCCCTAACCCCTCCCTTCATGTCTTCAACAAAAGACACTTTTCCTTCCAATTATAAATAGCAATTTGCAGTTTCAGCTTTTTTGATGGAGGATACTGTGCCCAGAAGAATGAGCGATGTGCTGGCTGGTTGTGGGGCAGCGTGCCTGCAGGCTGGGGCCATCAGCCCTGTGGGTCCAGCCTAGCTGGGAAGGGAAGCCACTTCAGAATGGCTCTGCTGTGAGAGCTGTTTGTGGTGTACCTCTTCACACAGGACTACTTCTGACTCCTGATCTCAGCGTTTGTTCTGCAAATCACGCTAGATTTTCCTTATTAAATAATAATAAAATAATAATAAAATGGTTTGGGGGTCTTTATTTGGTCACTTCCCTTTCTGATTCCATTCTTGTGCCTTACAGCACTGAGTTGGATAGTTGGTAAGCTCAGGTTCTGTTCAAAGTCAGTTTTCCTGGTCCATAATGGGACTGCCGAAGACCTGCAATAAGCAGTGAGAGAAGTAGCGTTGTATCAGGCTGGTGGCTGTGGTTATCTCTAACCATACTAGTAGATCATCTGGTGGCAGGGGATTTTTAGTCAGCAAGCTTGTAAGACTGGAAAGTAGCTGAAACATCACCAGTAAGCATGGAAGGAGGGATGAAGGTATCATGTGCTAGGAAACATCTTCAAGGCATGCAAATTTGTCATGGCAGAGAGAATATGCCTAAATTTTTCTTCTAGCCATTGGGCTCCATACTCTGCTGGTGCTCTTTTTGGCCAAGGCAGTCATCAGCCCCAGCTGACATGGGGGAGGGGGCAATATTTACCATTTTTATTAACACAGTGGATTAAAAAAAGAGTCTGGTTTTTTTTGTTGGTGTTTGTTTGTTTGCTTTTCTAATTTCAGTAGTTCTTCAATCTTTTCTTGGTATACCTGTTTAACAATAGAATTCTTCATATCCGAGGTTTGGATGGAGTTGCTCCAGAGGCAGAAATCCAAGAGACTTGCACTGCACAGCACTAAGGAATGCTCTTTGGAGAACGCAGAGGTGTGGCTCAGCCTCTAACTGAGGCACCCAACAGATTTTCACAGGGATGAGTGTAGCCAGTTTCACTGAACTTGCTCCTTGAAATCCTGTTAGCTGTTAGTGTTCAGGCTGGATCTCTTAGGGACCATGTTGTCAGTGTTGCATGCCCCACCAGAGCTGTTGAAGGCTGCTACAGCCTTGGTCACTGCACTGCTGCTTTTGACAAGCTGTGGGGATGCAATAAGGTCCATACCGTTACTCTGCAAGGAGTGCCACAGCTCAGGCATGCTGAGTGTTACATCCTGATGCTGATGGCTTGGGGAGGAGGGAAATGGAGTTGGATGTAAAATGTCTTGCATTAGAAGATGAAGTGAACAGGGCAGTCAGTGCAAGGAAAGAGACATGGATTGGTTTGTGTCTTATCCTTTGTATTCACACCGTTCTCATGGAGATATGGGTTGAAAATGGCTAAACTGAGCAGCAGCTGAGGAGATGATGCAAATGCCATGCCTCTATTACAGCCAGGCACGCTTTTTTTCCTTTTTTTTCTTTCTTTTTTTTTTTTTTTTGTAAATAATTAATTTAAGAATCATTCCAGCTGGAGGCAGCACTCCATGTTGTATGCTGGCCAGGATTTTTCCTTTTTAATCTCTTTTTGGAGGTGGGAGGTGGTTCCCCACGCTCTTGCCTTTGATTCCCCGTCAGTCGGGCGTTGCCCTGGGCATCGGCTCGCTGGCCCAGCAGCATGGGAGGTTTGTGCCTCTGCTCCAGGCAGCTTGTGGGATATCTGCTGCCAAAGTTTGAGAGTTCTTTTAATGTAAACACATACAACCTCCCCTAAAACAGACCTTAAGGCTCCTGTACAGAGCTGTATTCACAAATTGCACTTAAAAACATGCTTTATGTATTACTGGTAATTGATTTAATATATATGTAAAACTAACTATGTATAAATTAGTAAAATACTTGCAAGAGAACAGTACAATAATTGCTCTGATTCGAGCGCATGAAGTGGTTAAGGTTTCTATTTACTAGCTTTGTTAAGCACAGAAGTCTAACAGCCAAACTTGGTCGATTTCTGCAGCACCAGCCCTCTAACAGTGTTCAACAACACGACTGAATTTTGCAAGTTACTGTAATGTGTGGAAGGCTTTTTTCAAAGATTATAAAGTCAAATAAGATAATACAGGAATTTTTTTCCTCTTCTTTATGATTATGGCAAATTGGGTTTAATAATGTTACCTAGTTTTAATATTAGAAAGGTGAACGTGTGTCATTAACGACATGAACATTTTTGTAATATTATGTAATATTTAAATTTGTTGGTTTTTTCCCCCCCAACTTTACATGAAGTAATTAATTTTGTCTTACTGACAGATGATTCTCAATGACTGATTTTCAAGAAAAAAACCCAGACAGGTATTTTAACCCTTTGTTTTTATTCTAGACACCATGCATTCATGGGTCTGGTTGTAATTAAGGGGCACTGCATTCGGCTCTGTTGTACATTGAAGTGTAACACTGTTGATGTGAACACATGCATTCCCATAGCAGTATCTTCATGACAATCTGTTCTGGGATGGAAAGTGGGAGTGTAGACTGAGGAGATGCCTGTTTAGCTGTGAACAGAGCATACTTGTGCCATACACTTACCAAACCTTTCCTTCCCACTGTCGGTAACCCGTAACCAAGTGGTGAGCCCTTTCCTCAGTGCAGAATCCCCTGAGTGCCCCTGTTGCCCACCATATTCCATAGCACAGGTTTAGGACACCTGCCATTCTTTTGGAGTGCCCTGAGTTCATCTCTGCCTCTTCTCTGCCCTCTTCTCTTGCTATTGATCCATGCCTTATTCATGCAATCTATATAGTTCCAGTATTCATTATGCTGTGCTTACAGAGGGTGACATTGCAGTTAAATGTCTCAGTCTCGTAGCATCATTTTTAAGGATGTGCCATGGAGTCAGGGGAAAGTGCATGCTGTGGTTACCTGAAGATAATTCTCTTTTCAAAGCAGACGCCATTTTAGCTGCTGCTCACTGGACTTCCCTGTACTCTGTGGAGCTTCTGGACACTGTAGCTGAGAATAACAACTAGGAAACTCTGTGTGTAGTGCCAGTTTTAGGACTTTTTAAAAAATATAACTAAAAGAGCTGAAATAACTAAATGAGCCCAATGCTTGTTGCAAATCAGGGAGAAACTCTCCATGGACTTGAGGAAGGTTCTGACTGTAAGCAAATATGAACATCTGTAGCACTGAGGATGGCTTTTAGAATATCTCCCTGTATGGGAACTACTGAGACACGGCCTGAACCTCTGATTGATCACCTGAGGCGAGCCATGAGTCAGCCAGAGGAGCACAGGTGAAGGCAATTCACCTGTGCTGCTGGAAGGGGTGGAGCCTGGCTCCCCCCTCCTAGACCTATTTAAGAGCTGGCTACCAGTGGGGAAGGATCTCATTTGGAGATCCCTCCTTCTGGTGTTTTGTGGTGAGCCCAACTAAGGGTAAGCCTTCCATTTATTCTTTTTTGTTATCATAATCTACTTCACCTAACTCTCTTGTTTATTTTGTGATTGTAACATCTTAATATCCATTGATTATACACTCCCCCAACATCTCCTCCTGGCTTCTTTTTCTAAGCTGCTGTTCTGCCTCTGGCTCCATCCAGAAGGCAAGCCATGCTCATCTGCATGCATTTTTTGTAACGTGCCCACAGATTCACATCTCTGCAAGGTCCCATGCCCATCTTAGGAACCCTCAAGCCCTGGGAAGCACAGTGGCATAGGGTCTCCTCCGGGTGAGAAGAGCTTAACAGCACTGACCCCTGTGCTGCTGGGTTGGTGCTGTTTGGCTGAAAGCATCAAAGAATAAAAATGCACCATGGTATAGTCAACGAGGGCTGTGCTATCTACTGCAGACTGTTGCACTATTGCTGCACTTAAATCCCGTTCCTTTCTGTGATAGTTTGAAAAATAGGATTTCTAGTCTCACGTTTCTGGTAACTTCAGGTTGGTAAGACTCGCTATGATGGAAACATTGTCTTCAAGAATGTCCCCTAAAGTCTATTTTTGTGGTGTATTTTGGCTTGGAGAATAATAACAACAATAACGATAACTAAATAAACCAGCATTGCGCACGCTCTGATTCATCTGTGCGTCCCAGCAGCTTGCCTTCATGTTACATGCATGCATGCTTGCAGAGCAGTGCTGCCCCACACTGCTTACCTGCCCCCTGAGATGAAAGTAGCACTCTGTTTTGGAAACACACCTTATCAGTGGCTCGCATTGCTCTAAAGTGCTGAAGGATGCAAAGCCAGGGGCACCCTTGCTTCGCTATTTGAATGTCTCAGAGTGCAGTATTTCTGAACAGATTGCTGAAGTGGCCCTGGGTTGCACATTACAAGGACTATCATCTCTGTGTAAAGAAATTCCACTTAAATTCCAGTAGTGCCTGCTTTTCCTTAGCTCCGGCTCACGCCCTTGTTGTTAGATACAGCTGTAACTTAAGGCTACTTCAGCAGGTCTGTTCCTTGCCTTTTCTCTTAAAGAATGCTCATCTGGTTTGTTTTGGACTCACAGGGTAATTTGTCACTCAGCTTTTTGGATGTTCTTTACTTGTCTAATGACAAAGATAGCCAAAGTTAGGGGACAGGCGTATAAATAGTTCCTCGCTATCCTGTTACACACTGCAGGGATGATTTTACACTCTATGCCGCCATTTGGAAATTCCAGTAATATCTCTGCTTCTTTTATGCTGACATTAAGTCCTAAGTTTAAGATGTTGGGGTTTGATTTCTAATTGTTCGCCATGCTTCTGCCCCTTCTGTCTCTGTGAGGCAGAGCGGTGAGCATTACGTTCCTTTTGTTCTTGCCACATTGTTACTTGATGTTTCTTCTTTATTGGATTGCATCACACCACTTTCCCTGATCACCAAGAGGCAGGCTGGATTTTTTTTTTATGTATACACTGTCTCTTCATTCATATTGTCTGCAGCTTCTCCTCCATTTTGTACTTAGAATAAATTTCATCTGCTTTTTGCATGTCATTGAAATAGAGAGAAACAAAATCAGCTTTGCTAGGGATCCTTGGGATGCAGCAGCTCCCATTGGCCGTGTCTCCTGATGCTGACATGCTGAGCCTTTGCCCTCACACCCCATTGGGTTCGTTATATGTTGTTTAGGTCCCCCTGTCATCAAAACTTAGAACATTATAACTTGATGGTACGCTGTTAGCTTGCATATGGCATACGTATGCCATATCTTTGGGGGATTTGGGAGAGTTAGGTGTTTTTTTCCTAATACTGTATAAGTTTTGTTGCATATGATCTTCCTTTTTTGAAACCATGCTGAATATCTTTAATTAAATCATAACTTTGTGTTTTGTCCCTGATTAGTGTTTCCTACATCTTTCCCACTGCTGAAATTAGGCTGACTGGTGTTTAATTTCCTTAATCTTCCCTAGAGCTGTTATTATATATAGGTGTTCCTCCTCCTCTTCCTTCCAAATGTGTTTCACTGATGCTTTCTATAGCATTCACTTCCTTCTGCCTTTTCCTTGCGCATCCTGGCCAGGATCCCACCTTTGATAGCTTGGTTTAGACCTCAGATACTCAAGAAGTGGATTTTTACAGCTTCACTTTCATCTCCCTTATTAATCCTTCCAGCCATCGGGTGTGTAGCCACCCGCATGTGGCAGCAGCAGCCGTTGGGCTGCAGGTAGCAGCTCGGTGCCTGCTGCGCTGCGTGGCCTGGTGCCAGCCCTGGTGTGTGCCCCAGCCTCAATACCCGCCGTTTGGGGGATCAGCCCATGACCCTGTCTGCAACCACAGGTTCTCCTCTTCCTCCTGACATGTTCTGCTCGCTATTTTGGATTCCCCAGGACAGAGATTGCTCTTTTGACCCACTGGGTATTTTTGTCAGGCCTCATGTGTATTTTCTGCTGATATGAACTCATCTTTGAACGTTTGCCATTTCCGTATAGAGTTGTTTCCTCCATTCCTTTATTCCATTCAGGGTCTGCTCCTCCTCTCATTGAAGTCAGCTGGGAGTTTTGCCATTGCCTTCCTCGAGAGCAGCAGGGACTGCGACGCTTTAAGCATGCTCTCTGAAATCAGCCCTGCTGAAATTGAACATCGATACTGAGCTTTATATTTTAGTTGTAAATCCAACTCTAACTCCTTGAACGCTTTTTCTGTTTGAAGAATGGCTACTATGAAGAAGCCCATTAATTTTAATGTAACTCTCCGTACTTAGTTTTGGGTCATAACATTTCCACTGTCATGGCTGCAAAAACAACATCAATAGAAAACTCAGGTTTCCTGGACCCTGCATCATACGCATCAAAATCTGCTTGTCCTTCTTCTCTGTCATTACAAAACTTGTGCTCCTACAAATCCTGCTCCAGTCGAGTTTATATCTTCAAAAAACAGATGCAATTAAATGGTAAGAGGAAAAAAAGCTACAAAAGCAAAGTGCATTTTTTTTAAGAGTAGCATGAAACTTTTCTTTTGCATTTCCCCTGCTACTAACACTGCGGGTCACATGCCTCTGTCCCCACAAACCATGATGGAAATGAACCCACTGCACTCGTGACTTCAACCAGAAAATAGTCGCTCTGTCCTCAGCTCACCCCGCTGTGACCGAGGCTGGTACCACATATGGTATGTAAGCTCACACTTACTTCTCTGAGACCATGGAAACCTGAGTATGATGGAATACATCAGGGATGGAGTGGCAGCCTTGATTGTGAATATTTTTCGCTAAAGTCAGACAGTGAATGTTACTGTAATGACATTTTATATCTTTTCTTCTATATTCTAGCAGAGGGAGCCACAGGTGTTCCGCTGGAATTACTCACACATTTATAGAATTGGACATTCTGTCATTAAATGGACTTAAAACTAAAAAGCCTTTGTCTGTGAAAGGTGACCAATAGAAAGGGACTTCGGATTATCTGATATCCCATAACTTAATCATATGGCTCTTAAGAGTAGGGCATAAGCAGCTGTGTCTCACTAATATGCATGCAATATGTGTAAAATGATATGCTTTAATTCTAAACTTGTTTTTAGCAGGAAGAGAAAAGCATTTAGATGAGGAACATAAAGATTCAGCATTAACCATTTTTTTTCCTCCGGGCAAAATTATTCATCACCTGATATTTATTAAGGCAACATTTTTATTTTATTGCTCTGTACTGTAAAGAGTCTTTCCAAACGTTCCCAAAGTTGTGTGGGGAAGTTTTATAGGCAGATTTGCAGACAGTATTTAAAGTGGTTTTCAGAATCAATGAATTTGAGAAGGACATTTTCCCTTTCCTAAATAGTAATGTTGTCCAATCTCACCGTGGAAATAACTGAGATAAGCAGTCAATTTATTATTTAATTTTAATTTTTATCCATCCTCCCACATTACATAAACTTGTTTTCTGTATTGTAGCCCTAATTGTTAGTTTGTGTTCGTTTAATCTCTCTTATTTAAGTATGTTTGCTTTAATAATATTTAAAAAAACTAAGACAAAGAAACTGTAGATTAGAGACTTTATTTTCAGGGTAAAATGATACGGATAAGTGAGCGTCAACTGACCAGAAATTATTTGCTTCTGTCTGTTAGACACGTAATGGAGTCATTTAACTAGTCAAATTAGGAGCTGTAGAAATGCACCATGCTTCATTACTGAGTTCGAATGGGCACCATTTTACATTTACGTCAAAAATTATCTCATAGCAAATTAATGTTTTCATTGTGCCGAGCAGCCGGAGCTGTGCAGTGTTAGCACCACCTAGAGGATGCAGTACAAAAGGGTCGGGGATGTCTTCCATGGAAAAACCCGGAGAGGAGTAGGCTGTCGTTAAAAAGCGAAGGGCTTCAGGCAAACCGGCTCCGTCCCTAAAACAGCTGTGCAGGATTTGCGTTCCTCTGCTCTTAGAGGTGGCACGAGGCCTGCGTGAGCTAGTGCAACCTGCAAGTGTTTGGGGCTCGTCTGAAGTTCCTTCTGTAAGATTATTCTGTGTCCATACTGCCAGCTGACCATTCTTAGTGCAAGGAGATGCCATTTAAAATCAGAACGGTCACTTGAAGAATCCAGAGAACCTGCCTCCTGGCCAGCTGGGAAAGCATCCGGGCAGCATTGGATGTGCTCTTCTTGGGACTTCCCCGAGAAGCTTTCACCAATGGCTGTGGAAAGAAGTTATTATTTAACAGGTTTCATACTTACTTGACTAATGGCAACAGCTAGGGATGTTAAGTGCAAGATAAGAAGACAAAAGAGTGGGACGCAAACAGACTTCCAGCTGGAAAAAAACTTCCAGCAGCAAATAGCTATGATGTGGGAACTAAAGGAAAACAATACAGCAAGCAAGAATAATGTGAACTGGGGAATGAGAGCAGTGCGCTGCATGGAGTACCTCAGCACTCCTATTCCCCAGAGGCACAGGAGTAGAGCAGAGGCACAGCTCAGCTCCAGGCGCTGTGGGCATGCCCAGCACTGAGGGTTTGCAGGGCACGGCATTTTCATACCTAAGTGTTTTGTGATGAAAGACTGCGGAGGCTAAGAGCCCTCATCTGCCACAGCTGCGTGGTTTAGTGCTTCAATAAAACTCCCGGAATTCTGGAGGAAAAAAGGAAAAAGTTATAACAGGTGGCTAATGGGAGCTGACAGCGGGCTGTCACAGTGGGCAGGGTCCTGAGCCTTCCTGGCTCGGCGGCGGATTTTCAGGATACATCAGCAATCAGCTCCTGCCCATACACTGCAGCTTGGGGACCTGCAGCTGAGCATTAAGGCAGGGCAGGGCCAAGCAATGGCATTGCCCAGGCTTCTGTCTGTATAGGCCAAAAGATATCACCCAGACAGTCTTGAGAGGAAAGAATTTCTTACACATGCAAATATCGTGCAGCCGTGGTGGCAGGGTTGCTTAGGGAGCAGAAATCTGCGGGATTGGAGCCTTGGATATGATCTGCATTAAATATATTTTATAAATGGTCTGGAATATCTCAACTTGCCTTCCAATTTTATTCCATGTTTTGTGTGCGTAGCTGAATTAATTCTCCATATTAATATTCCTAGAAGATATCTGTGGAACAAAACAAAAATATCCACAAAGTATTTTGACATAAAGCACAGGAGCTGTAGAGAAAGATGAGCAAAGAGGAGGAACTGGACCAGAATTCATTTAGCGGTGCACTTATCTCTGGAGCAAACGATCACTCATTAATTAAAATGCTGCTGCCAGTTGTACTTTGAAGACAAAAATTCTTCATAATAGTCAAGTGTGTAACTTTTGTTAGTATACTATTATTTTTCATATTTCAATGAGATGCTCTTCTGGATCCTATTGAAAATCAAATAATTGCTGGTGATATTATTTCATGGCAAAGTACAGTGTCTTAAACGCATACGGTGCTCTAAGTTGAAGAATTTGATAGTGTCTTTAGGGCTGTGGTTATGATAATGCCAAGTTGGTAGTTGATGGAACATGCATTTGAGCAAGTTTTCTTTTGTTCTAGACAAAGGTTTTCTCTCTCTCTTTTTTTCTTTTCTCTTTTTTCTTTTTTTCTTTTTTCTTTTTTTTTTTCTTTTTCTTTTTTTCCTTAATGGTTTAAGCTCATTTCAGAAAAGGATTTCTTTGAAACACCAAAGAAAAAAACGTGAAGAACCTTGCTTACAAGTACCCTGGTGCTTTCTTCTTCTTTAACTGTAGAAGCACTTTACCTATTATCATGAATCTCAGTCTGCTGAGATAGTTCAGCCTTCATGTTATGTTTACCAAGGCCAGACTAGAGGATCAAATAATTTATAACCATTCCTGTTGGGTTTTATGTAATAACTTTGGAACTCATATAAAGTAATGATCCACAAACTCTTTTAATGTTCATTATAAAATATGAAATATTTCTCAGAACCATTGCAATTATGTGACCAGACATAACTGTTTCACACATGAGTAAATACAGGGAGGTTTAACATAACTTTATTATCTTCCTGTCTTTTCCTCTCATTGATGTGATAATACTGTTTTAATATTTTTCTAAGGAAAAGTTAAGTAATTTCAGAATCTCTGTTGAGGCCTAGTTTATTGGTTTTTGTAATAGAGCACTCAAGAATAATTGTATTTATGATTAGACTGATAGTAGTAATGTTGTTGTGCTGAATAGGGGTAAAATACCCTGAAATCTTTGCATTATTGTAGATGAATATATATACATATGTCAGTAGGAAGAAATTATTAATATCTGTCTGTCTGTCTTTCTATGCATTTATATTGTGCTCATCATAGAGACAGAGCATTTTCTCCGGAGACTTTTGCAGGTTTAGTAGGTATTAAAATGCCAGTACATATAGAATGGCAAAACTCATTAAGACTACATAAAAAAAAAAACACATCCCAGGTCCTTGCCTGATACTGAGAGCTACCCTTTAACATCTCCCTGTGCTGGTTTCCCTGCATTTAGAGGAGTCACCCAGTGGTACGTGCCATGAGCGCAGCTCTGCTGCAGCTCTTCTGTCAGGCCAAGCTCCCACTGAACCTGGCAGAGGTGTTGGTGGGCTCCTGCAGCCCTCAGGCCGGGTCAGCTTCATCGTTTGTAGCACTGAAGATTCCACAGCTTTTTATGGTTGTGCTGTACCTCTCAGAGGAGTGACAGACTCTGCAGCCTATCTTCAAGATCCCGTCTGCCTGTCTGAGCTACAGCATATGCAGTGAACATTTGGTGCTAACACAGGGAAAATAAGCCACCCTGGAGAGAAGAGCGGGCAGAGAAGAAGTCCGTAGCAGAGAGGTGATCACCTCTCCATGTTCCCTTGCACTGGGGCAGGAGCAGCTCTGGAACTCAGCCACATCAGTCCTGTTACTGCACCAATACCTGGTTAGGGGGAAAAAAATTGAAAATGTAGCTAATTTACATTAGACAAGCATGTATACTTGATGCTGAAACCCTTATGTGATCAGATGTGTGGTGTGCCTTTCTCAGACCTTAAAAAGTCGTCTGATGGGACAGATACAGAGAAGGTTCCCACCACTTCCATTTCCTTGTGGGGCGCTCAGACAGTCAGTTCCTTCATTCCCTTTGTGCAAGGAGGGTGGGTGATTTTCAGGGAATCCGGAAGTGCTGCTTTTCATGGGTCAGTAATACTTTGTAAGATGCTGAGTGCTGAAGCAAAGCAGAGCCATGAATCTGTTATATGTGGTCATTCCCATCAAGAAAGAGAAATTTCTTATTTCACAGAGTCCTTCTGCTGCATACTATATTTGCAAGGCATTCTATTCTCTTTAGTTTTAAATTAAAATGTCTTTATTTTTCATTATGAAGTGTTGGAACATTGAAGAATGAGTCTAGTATTTAGCAGCAGCAAAATGTGGTATAACTAATGATATGATGAGAGGTGGAATGTTTGCAGAAGATGCAAAGGACAGCAGTAATATGACTGGGTCTCCATTTTCATATTTGAGAATATGCGCAGAGTTTTGTACAGTTTTAAATATGAGATATTATTCTGGCAGACTCTTTTCTCATGAAAGAAATGCAGTTTGGAAATTAAAGGATCGTTTTTATTTCCAATCACTTATGAATTTTTATAACAATTACTTTAGGAAACATTTTTAAAATTTCCAATGGAATATTTTTGCCCGGTCAGAGTTACAGTAGCTAATTTAATTGGCCTAGAAAACCAAACTTTAGCTTGTCTTTGGAAACCTGAAAAAAATCACAAACTGAACGATTTTAGGTTGATGTAACAGAATACAGCTCAGCATAGCATACAGCTCCACGTTTGCAGAGTCAGAAGGAAGATCTCCTGATAACAAAGGTTCAGACAAATTCTGCTTTTGTAGGCCTTCTCCAGAGTTCAAAGGTAGGTCCATACTGGACGTATTTTCCATCTTGCCATATTTTCTGGATGTTGGCACTTAAAGCTTTATTTAAACCTTTTTTTTTTTCTTTTTTTTTCTTCTTCAGAAGAGTGTGCAATCCAGTTGCCCAGGGTTAGGGTTTTTTCATTCTGTAGACTTAAAAGATTTAGCAAAAACTTTGCTAGTTTTCAGTGAGTTTAGGCCAACTATCCATCACACAATTTGCTAGCGTGAGCCCAAACTGATGCTGTTACCATATGAGTAACAGTCACATAAAAGGTTTTTACATGTATTCTTCACAACAGATAAATTAAATTTGTGTTTTCAGACACGTCCTGCTTTGTTCTTTGGAATTGCAGTACACTGAATGTTCAAGGCATTGTATGAATTGGTTCAACAAATAAATACATTTTTGGAACCTGGAGCAACTCAAAACAGCAACATTTTAAACTTGCCTCTAATGATAAATGGACTTATCATGCTCATGTTACACATACACTCTTAGTATATGATCAGAGATGTGTTAGTTTAATATAGCATTTTCCCTGTGATATTATGAGCTAGAAAAGCTATCTTCAGTCCTGTCAGCACAAAAACAGCACAGCAGGAGGTGAAACACATAAAGCAGTTTCCAGGCCTCTTAACATACGCAATTCATGCAGTTGAAAAGATTTTGATAGTTTTTTTTTTCTGTTTTTTTTTTTAAAGAAGAAAAAACTAAAAAATGAAGGGAAAAAAAAAAAAAACCAAAAAAACAAAACAAAACAAAAAAAAACCCAGTGACCTCAGATACCTAATGGTTGATTCTTCATTACTAATTTGAGACACTGAGATTTTCTGGAGAAAAAGTTCCCTAATTATCACCACTCACCCTGAGTTAAATGATTCTTGTCTGTTTGATTAGGTGACAGGCAAGAGGTGAGCTGGGCTGTTAAGATCATAGTGTGGTCAGGCTGAAGTTGTAGCCAGCATTACCTTTGCTGCTGCCCCTAACAATGATGCCCAGCTACGTATGTTTCTGATATGGCACTTCAGAGCAAGAACGTTGGATGTGAGCACATTTTCCTGTCTGAGGCTGACATTCTACCCCACACATCTTGAATGGCACCATGGGCTGCCACCATGCTGTGTAGAAGGAGCAGTGTAGGGTGTATAGTGCAATTTGTTTATTTTCTGCCAGACTTGGTGTAGGAGGAAGGGGAAGATGATTTCTTCATCCAGCTTTGCAAAAAGTCTGTTTCCAGCTTTCCCTTCCTGGGTGAGCTTCTAATCTCCCTCTTCCTCATAGTTCAGATTTCTTAGTGACCCAAATGCCCTTCTCATGTCAGGTTGCTGCTATTTCTAGGCTTTTGCTTCAAGGTTTGTCTCCATCTCCACTTCCCCTTGTTCTTGTCTATTCCAAGGAGAGGCAGAAGCTAATTGTCCTTTCACCCCCTATTCCTGTTTCCCACTTCTACTAGTAGGATTCAGCTGTTACTTCTGTATCTGAATGCAAGAACTAGCAGCTGATCCTAAGGTAATTTATCAGGAGAGCCCCACATTCCAGTCTGGCTTTTCAAGTATGCCACCATATTTCAGGATTACTGAAGAGGGCAAGTAGGTCCAATATCTTACTTACATGGGACCTGCAAATAGCACCTGCATAGTTGTGAATGTGGTACAGCCTGTGTAATGCCTTAAAAAAATAATTAATACAAACTGCTGATTTTTTAAAATGTTCAGACTATCTAAAAAATATTGTTGGGTGTCAGTGAGGTGGATAATGTGCTGTTACGTGCCTCCAGGATTTAGCTTGCAAAACTGCCTTTGGTGATACTTAAAAGAAAGCTAATTTATGGGCCTGCAAATCAGGGCTCATTGTTATAATATGTTCTTCTTTTTTATGTGATAACTTCCTGTAAGTGACATCTTTCTGAAGAATTCTCTCCATAGTATGGGATGTGAACATGGAACCTCCAAAAAATCAGAATTGCCAAGTACTGTTAGAGCCTCAGACTGAATATGAATTTAGTGTATTAACTGTGTGGTTTTTTTAAGTGTACTGTTCATAGTCATCTTTTATCTGGTAACATCACCTCACATCTGAAATCTACTGTCCTTAGACCTCAGTGTCCTTTTGTGGTGGTTGTACATGGAGTTGTTGGCTGTCAATACTGATGAGCGTGCAGCTGACGCACTACAGTTAGCTCGCCTGCGACATTGTCTCTTGAGATTCAAAGGATGTCACTCCTGTCTAAGTGGTAGAGAGATAATACATCTGCACTCTCTGGCTGTGACACCTCGCTGTCATGTGGCTTTGTCAACGGACAGCAATGCCTGTCAGTTTGTGATGAGGCCCAACATAAAGTGTACATCACCCTTGGCATGTTATAAAGTGCGGTGTGTAAAGAGGTTATGCTTGGTGTCCACAGAGCCTAGGTGTTCTGTTTAGAAAGCTCGTAGTAAATAATAAAATCCTCAAAATACCAGGTTCTACTTGAAAACCCACAATCATTTCATAGATTTTGGAGGCCCTCGATCTGACTGTAGAAGAGAGAAGATCAGGAGAACAAAACCTGAAGTGCTGAATTTCATCCAGGTGTTCCCTCGAGGTCAAGGAGCGCAATTAATGAGATTTTATCATATGAGATTTATGTGGCCCATGCACACCCGGTCTTGTATTTGGCACTGCTGCTTTTATGCAGAATAAGACTGAAATGAAAACTCAGTGGAGCCCCTTGAAGTTTGGAGTGATCTGATTGGAACCCTATTTTCTTGGAAGGATGATTCATTAAAGGTTTTCAGCATGTCAAGAGTTAGTTGTAGCAGGTTCTTAGAAAAGGAAAGTGAGAATCTGTATATTTTCTTAGTCTTCCTCATGCTTTGCACTACTTGTCTCACTGGAAATGTATCTCTCTTAGACATTCGTAACTGTAGGAGGGCATTCACCAAAATAAGATCTTATTGTTCGATGAGAATGTGAACTTATTTTTCTCGTCCTTATCACCACATGCTGTAATCTGAGCACCAATCAAAAATATTTGAAATATTTCCTTCATGAATTAGTTTTCTTTATTATACACCATGTATAGAACACTTCACGTTTTGAAGTGAGTAGCAGACCTGTGCTCTGTGTCTAATGCTGTTTAAACAGGTTTTCATGGAAGTTATTCTTAGAGATGGATGCAGGAAAGAACTGAAAACATTCAAATCTATGGCAGAGGAAGAGTGATGCTTTATACTTTATCTTACCATCTTAGAATCATAGAATCACCAAGGTTGGAAAAGACCTAAAAGATCATCCAGTCCAACCGTTCACCTATTCCCAATAGCTCCCACTAAACCATGTCCCTCAACACAACATCCAGCCTTTCCTTGAACACCCCCGGGCTCGGTGACTCCACCACCTCCCTGGGCAAATCTTCAGAGAAAATCAGCATGTTTGAACTCATCTTACCTAGCCTTTGGGTCATCTGTCACTAAACACAGAGCCTTTCATATATGTGAATGTTTGTCTCTGTGTATGAACAACATGTGTATGCAGACACGTGCAGCATCTGATATAATGGTATTTTCCCCACTGCTGAGAACTTGGATGCTATCACTAAATAAATCTTAAATGTTATCAATGCTGCTAAGAGTTAACAGTTTTCTGAGCAGACAGCTCTAAAGACCCACATCTATTTGATTTATTGTTTAGTCCATGTCAAAATGCCCCAGAGTTCCTCTTGGCAGTCGTGTAGGGGTGGAACTTCTATGAAGGTGTTTGTATTTTGATAAGGGATAATATTTTGCTAAAAGCACACAACCAGTATGTGCTACTTTCTTTCCAAGGGCCATCCCTTCATTTGACTGTTGTGAAGTTCAGAGTTTATCGGCACAGTTAGTACTGGTTAACCTTTATTGCTACAAATATTGCATGTTCTCTCTACATAAGTGCTGTCTGGAGACAAAATCTGAGTATTTTAGTAAGGTGTTTATAATGCTGAAGTCTGCACTGAAATTGGCTGAATTGGTGGATATAGATTTCTGGGCTAGTTTTGATAGCCCTGTGGTGAAAAAGCCTTCTATATTGATTCTCACGGGGGACTATATTGTTAAAATATATAAATGTAAAAATTGACTTAGGAAATAAAAAATAAATGATAGCTATAAATCAGGGATAGCTGATAAACAAATAAATATCTATCACTATTATATCTCTGTATTTCCCAAAGATATCTGAAGAGCACTTAATTGTAACTGAGTAATCAATTATTCAATTAACCTTCTTCTCATCGAATATATATTTGATATAACTTTTTGAAGCTTGGGCTCTAAAAGGTTTATATTGATTGCAGGTTTCAAGGCCATATGTTTCAGTTATTGGATTTGTGCAGTCAAAATTGACATCCTAAGTTCACTAGAATATGTAAATATTTGGAAGTAATGAGTTTGAAGATTGTTGGAGTTATGCAGTTAGTTTTCATTACTTGTCAAAACTACAATCTTTTGTGATTATGAAGTTCACGTCAGCAGATCACACATCTTTTAAATACATTTGTTATTCAGAAGACAGGGACGCAGCTTATTTTATGGTCTGGTTATGAACTGATGGTAACCACTTCCATAAATTCATTTTTCACATTACTTTGGATAGAATTGATTGGGCAGTGTTTCAGAGCTTTGTTGTAAAAGGACAAGAACGGTGGGAATTCTTCAAATGGAAATGTTTCCGAAGGCACTTCTTG
Source organism: Tetrao urogallus (assembly GCF_951394365.1). Classification (NCBI taxonomy): domain Eukaryota; kingdom Metazoa; phylum Chordata; class Aves; order Galliformes; family Phasianidae; genus Tetrao; species Tetrao urogallus. The sequence continues at coordinate 11,009,220 of NC_136825.1, read as the reverse complement.
ATTTTGCTGTGGCCCTGCTGGACGCTGCTGCCATGTGGTGCAGCTCTCGGTTGTGGTTGGCAGGTGTGGGCATCGTCCGCCTGTACGCAGGCTTTGTCTTTTGAACTGCATTTTGAGATGGATCTGCCATTTTCTGGCTAGGTTTCTTGAGGCTCTTTCTGTCAGTTGATGAAACGGGCACCAACTGATTTCAGAAATTATCCAGCTCTGGTCATTTATCAAAGTAGTATGACAAAGCAAAATTCTGCTTTCGCTGTTTACGAGGTCAAAACCGGGATTTGAGATGTGGGGAATTTTACACATTCAGCAGAATCCAGAGGAAAGCTCTGAAGCAGACCTCTATTCCACTGTGCAATGGCAGCATCACAGGGGCTGACTACTTCTCCAGTGCAACCCTCATCCTCCCGGGGGCTGAGCTACAGTGCTTCTGGGTCAGCTTCCAGCAACAGCAGAAACCGCCTTGTGTGAGCGAGCCTGGCTGCTGGCTGCCATGTGGGGATGGCCCCCAAATCAAAGGCAAGAGGAAAACACTGGCAATTTGTTATTATTGTTATTATTTAATTGGGAAATGAATGTTTACTTATTCCTTTATTTCGGTGAGTGATGGTATACTAGGTTTCTTAATACAAGTAAGACTTGCCAAATCTTTGGTTGTTATCAGATAGGAAGAAATAGCCATACAAAGGAATTTTCTAAATGCTCCTTGGACTCTCACAGCACAAGGAGTGAGAGGTCTGTTAGGCAGAGAATTTACTGCATCTCTCCACTTCAGCTTTCTGATGTGGACACGCTGATTTGTAGGGGTATGAGGGACATAGTGCTAAGTAACTGATTTACATACGTGCAAACCCCTGCAGTGGTGCGTGACTTGCTGAATTCCTTCTGATGGGCTCGGGTTATATCCAAAGAAAGGGCTATAATGGGTTAATAATCCTCGGCCTTCAAAATTTGTGTGATGTAGCAGTGCACCAACGTATTTTTTTCTGGCAACTCTCTTGAGGGCCTTTTGATGTTTGGATTTTGTGAGTGTGTTCAGTGTGCAGTAGATTCACTCGGTGCTGTGGAAAAGGTCTTTATAGGCTCCTTAACTGTTGCACTCATGATTGAATAAACAGCACTTTCTTCATGGAAAAAAAAATAATAAAAAATCTGCAGATTTCCTCCTCCTAAAGTGCATTCATAATCTAGATATTAGCAAACAATTTTTTTGTTCTTTTTTTTTTCCTGAAAAATATCACAAACGGTCTTGGTTTGACCTTGTTAATGCAGGACCACTTTAGTAATCTGTGCCTAATGATTTTTTACATTAAACCACAGCTTGTGTTGGACCCTTGTGTGTCACAGTAATTTAAGAACAGTCATTTTGCACATTCCGATCCCATTATGTTACATTGTTACTGAATAAAGACTGGTATTATGTTGCTCCTATAAAGGGCAGAAGTGGCCTGAATTTTATCTGCTGAACGAATCAATCTGGATTATGTCAGCTGAAAAGAATTGTGAACTGCAGTCTCCAGCAGATGGGGAGATTTTAAAAATGTATCTGTTTGGTTGTGAATACATCAGCTAAGATAATACCTTGTGGTGACTGAAAAGTAGTTTTTCTCTTTTTTTTCAATGAAGACTGTACCAATTATCATTTCAACATAAAGTATTAGGAGATCAATTGGGAACTGAATGCCATTTCCTAATGTTAATACAGTGTTTTATTTAAGCTGCCTTGACAGGCTGTCTAGGCTGTGGGAAAAAGACTGAACAAATAATGAGTAAAGGGTTTAGAAAAAAGACAGAGGGCGGAGCTTGGCAAACGATGTGAGCTATTCATCAACAACTCAACAAGGATGATGGAAATAATAAGTGCTCCTTAAAGAAAAGGGGAAAGGATTTTTTTTTAAAGAAACAGTTTCCTTTAAAAAATATTTAACTCCAACTTTGTATTACTTTCTGATTAGCTGATTTTGAACTTCCTGAAATCAGCAAAAGCTTTCCTTTGAAATGGATAGTGCGCATTTAAACGGAGCATTCTTTAGCAATCAGTTTAAAAAAAATAACCCAGAAACAACAGTGTCTAATTTCCTGTTCATTCGTGCAAATTTCTTACCATGTGGCATTGTCATTTAATATCTAAAGTACATTAATGCATTTCTATAACGCCAAAACCCCTCAGACAAATCCCCTGTGGGAAATAATTTGTGTGAACTTTGAACTAATCATGAATAAAATCAAGATCTTATTATGTCCTTTATTTATACGGTAGGGAAAAGCTTTGAAACTTAATGCTAGTCCTGACACGATATGCACGTTAAATGTGATGCTTTTTTTCTTTCTTTCTTTAAAAAAAAAAAAAAAGAAAAGAAAAAGAAAAAAAAGGAAGAAAATACAACTTTTCTACATCTTGGGGGAGTGTGGCCCACTATTCAGATACCATTATGTTACTTCTGAAAATATTTGTCTTAGGTATCAATAGGCTATTCCAATGTTATTGCGTTCCGAGTTGCTAAAATTTCCATTCAGCGGATATAATTCCACCATCTGTAAATTTCTAGATTTTATAATACTTCTAAGCTGTTTTTAATCTATTTTTACTGCCATGTTCTGTCCTGAAATGTCAGGGAGTGCAGACTAGGTCTCAAAATTAACATGACAGTTAAGAAACTTGGCAAGGTTTTACAGCAGATTGTGACATTAACAAAGTACAAAGGAGAATGGGGAAATTACCATTAATGTTTGCTTGCAGACACTATAAAAATCTATATGTCCATGATCAGGGAACTAAAAATAGGGATGTTTTTTATGTTGATGCCATTAAATACAGAGATTTACTGTGAAAAGAAATTTCCATATGAAAAGCAACTTACTAAAAAGTATCGCTGTAATCCCTCCTCTGGACGGAACAACAGGTTTATGTATCTTGGGTCAAGGAGGCATATGGTTGGGTTTGTTTTTCAATTTTGTTTGAGGCTTTTTTGGACCTATGATGAAAAATGTATTTATATTGCTTTTCAACAGCTGCAAAATTTATAGTGTGATAGATGTCCTGATAGATGGGAGCGGTTATTAAAGTCTGCAGATTGTATGGTGCCTGATGTGAAGCCCATCCTCCTGCACAGCCAGGAGGTGTGGGATGCTCTCCCCACTTTGCCTTCCCAGCAGGGCTCGAGGGGCTGAGGCTGCTCTAGCCATGTCCTTTTTGTGGTATTGGTGTTCAGGACGGTGCACCCACAGCACCCAATCCCAGTGGTACTGACAGACCCTCACTTCTCACCTCCACGGTTTGTCCATCCAGCCATGGAGCGTGGTTGCATCTCAGCTGTGGCTTGGGATGGTGGCTCACAGGCACGTGCTGGCTGCCATGGGTACACCCATGGATTTGGGTTGCTTTTCTTTAGAGAGTGGCGGGAGCTGGGGCTTGTCCTGTCCCTGTGTCAGTGTTGCCCATCAGTCAGCACACAGAGCCCTCACTGAGAAGGAAAGTCCATGTCTGCGTGCTGGCTGAGAGCCTTTTAGCACAGTGATGTACAGCAGAGGCAGGACTGCCAGTGCAAGTTCTAAAGTGCAGCAAAGTTTGCTATCCAGGGCTTCCCCATTTTCCACACAGTGCCATGCTTCTGAAGCATTTCATATATTTAAAAAGGACAAAACACTGTTTGCATTCTCTTACATGGACATCCTGCTTCAGCCTGGATTGGACAAAGCGTGCAGGTGCCAGTTGCAAGGCCAGCAGCAGTATTCCCCTGTGTGAGTGCGAGTAGTCTGATGCAATGCAAACATTAATCTCGCAGCTACAAAGGAACAGCATGGATCCATCTGTTACTTTCTTTGCTCTTAATCAAGTTGGAGAGGGAGCAAAAGTTCACGTAGCAAATGTGGGTATGTGCTGGATTGGGACATGAGCTGTGTGCTGAGATCAAATGTTGAGGCAATAGAGTTTTAGCAGGTCTATGTGCCCAAGGTTGCATGTAGTTTTGGGTCCCTTCTTTCACTGAATTTGGAAGTGGAAATTGATTTCTGGGATGTGGTATTGGCCCACTCAGCTCTGTAACCCACAATGCTGAGTGCAGACTGCTGTCCCTATTATGACTGTGCTAACAATTGATTTTTTGGTTTGGCTGTCTTGCTTGGGGGGGGGGAGAATCAATCCCAACCAAAAAGCATTTATTTTTCTAGCGTGCTTACTAATACAAAACATAGAAAATAGTGTGTATTATATGAAATGTGACAATTTGGGGTGGGGAGGGAAAAAGCAAAACACAAAAGCCATGAAGGGCCAGGTTGTTAGAAAGGCAGAGAAGCAGATTGCAGCCCCTTTACCTGCTGCAGAGGAGCAAACCCAGGCAGGTTAGAGGAGCCCTGCCCTGAGCTCCCTGCCCTGAGCTCCCTGCCCAGCAGTGCCTGAGCCCAGGTGCTGCAGCCAGGAGCTGCTGGGGTGTGGAATTCTCCCCCTGCTGCATCTGCTTGCTGAGATCCCTCGGCAGCTCTTGGGTTCGTTCCCCCCTGCAGCAGCCTGTCTTTAAAGTTCTGGAAATAAACTTGTTTTTCAGAAGGAAGCTTTAGGTGGGCCAGTCGTGGCCACGTCTGCAGTGGTTGCTGCTGTTACTGAGGTCACTGCTCATTAAAATTATTTTGCCTGTTTCTGGTAACCAGAGCTTTTGAAAGGAGATGAGGTGAAACATTTTAATAGAAGTATTTCTGATTATATACAATAATCAAGTATAAGTATTTCTAGGCAGTTTGTATTTGGAGCATCTTGTCAGGATCTTTAGGATGTCTGTATTTTGAATAATGTGTGTTTTGAATAATCCTACAATCACCTTCAGGAAGATAAAAGCTTGTTTACGTGCTCAGGAGCAGATCTGGGTGTCCAGCCACGTGTACTAGCAGGTCAGAACCACTTCTGAAGTTGTTGCTCCCCATGTGGTTGTTTTCTTGCTCTGCTGAGGGTGTCTTCTATCCTCCCCCACCAGGTGTTCTACTGGCATGGATGCATTGGGCTCTGTGTGAAACAGAAATGTTTCTCCATAAGGTGATCTGATTTCCATATCAATAGGTGTTCTCTCGTGGCATAGTATCCTTGTTTCTTAACCAAGGGAGACGTCCTATGTTTTGAGACTGTGCTCAGAATTCAGTGCACTGGGCAATTATCCACCAGGCTATTGGACAGCTTTGATTTCAACTCTATGTTTCTAATACACATTGGAAGGAATTCTCCTTTGTGATCATGTGTGGAACTGTACTCAGTGCAGTGAGGCAGCAGGGTGCAAGAGACCTGAGACGTGGCAATGATATTCTGTTAGTTCCTGCTCAGTCCTTTCAGTTCCACAAGACTTAAGTCACCTGAAGCTGGCAACTCACTCCTAGGCCTGCATCTTTACTGGGTCTGTAAGTGTGACCATGGGTGACCTCCCCAAGGACATCACTTTTCTGCATATTCTGTCTGTAGCTTTATTTCCAAGTTGTACTTCTCTCCTTGTCTCAAGGAGACAAACAGTAACTGAGAGAAATCTTTAGCCCCAGGGACAGATGGCCCAGGAGACGCCTGGAAATTTGGTGTTCCTTTTTGTAACGAAATACAGTTCAGACGTGTGTTGGTGTAACTGTGCCCTGGATGACTGAAGTCTGCCTGAGGTGCTTGCCTAACAGAGGAAACTGTGAGCATCTCCGGGTTCCTCATAGGTCCCTGCAGTTAGGAGTTAGAGGAACACAATAGGTTGAGAAGAGTCTTTCCCCCATTGTTCGCTGAGGCACCAGGGGCTGTTAACTTCTCGCCTGGAATATTCATGTGCTTCCCTGCCCTGTGGTTGTGGAGACTTTGTGGGTCTGTGGGAATGTTTCATCCTTTTGTCTTCCAAAACAAATAAATTACATTCATAAGACGGCAGTTTTATAAGTTTTCTTTCTTGTGAAACTTGAACATTTTGACTCTTCCTTACAATGCACAGCTCTCCAAATGCAAACAATGTACACACAGCCCTATCTCATAATTGTGGTGAGAATGGATGTCTAAGGAAGGGCACACCATGTTCTAGTTTTAGAAATCAGAGGTTTCCTTAGAAGCTGCAGTTATTCCCTGACTATTTTGAAGTTCCTGAAACTTCCAATATACTGAGGGAACTGCTCAGCCTGGGTGCTTCTCCTTTGAAAGATACACATTCTTCATAGCCATGCATCCATCTTGTGTTGGTTAGCAAAAGTTTCATGTCTGAGTGGTGAGTTATGGATCTACTTTTACAAAGGCATATTTCTCTGAGTATGTGCTTTTGGAACCGCATACAATAAGCATTTGAAGGCACTGAGCTGTAGACCATAATATGAAGACCAAATTATTTATTTATGGTAACAGAATCATTATTGCTTGTCAAAAAAAGGTGTTAATTTCTGCAGCATGTCTTGCAAAATTTCCCCATTTCTTCTGCATTTTACACCTTGTGTTTTCCCACAACAAGATTTCTAGATGGGTATGTTTAAGAGATGAACCTTTGTCAAAATTTTGGAGATTGAGCATCCCCAACACTCAGCGTAGAGCTATTTCTGCGTATCTGTCTAGAAAATGCCTTTCTTCTTGTTTTTTTCTCCTTCAAGCCCACATCCTGCAACTTTTACTTCCAAGGCATTCAAGTTGGTGGCTGAGCAACCTTACAAGGGAAAAACCGGTGTCCAGGAGACATGTAGTACGCTGTCACGACTAGACTGGGAGGACTCTTTTAACCAGATTTACTGGAAGTGGGTGCTGTAGGGCGCTTCATAGGTACCACAGTTTTGTTCCCGTCTCCTACCTGCTGTTATTTCTCTGGTTTTATTGGGTTGGAAGCATTGTGGCAGTGACAGATGTCCCCCTGCCCTGCTGCTGGTGACGTGTGCCGAGACTGAGAGCTGCTGTGGAGGGGAGGGTTTGGGCTTCACCCTTTGCTTGAGCTGCTGGAGCTTAAGTGTTCACCGAGACCTGCGTTTCCTATCTTAAAGGTCTTAACAGAAATAGAGGGGTGAAACAGCAAGCTGCTGGGACCAGAAATAACGGCGCTGAGGTGCTGCTGGGCGCCGGGTCTGGCATAGTGCTGCAGCTGGCTTCAGGGACTGCGGGAAATAGGTGGAAATTTGCAAAGCACCACAAGAGGGAGCTCACAACCCACAAACAGGAGAAGGAACAATTTATCCATCTATTTATTTATCTGTTTCTTTTATTCGAGGTCTCAGGACAGGCAGATGACCTCAGTGCACTCAGGAGAAGTGTGGGGTGCTGCGTTCTGCTCACTGGGGCTGGGGGCTCCAGCACTGCGGGAGGACAAGCAGAAGCCCCTCTGACATGTGTGAGCTCCCGTGCAAAGTGCATGCACCACAAACTCCTGCGCCTCTAAGGCTTTCTGACCATGAGCTATTTATGAAGAGCTGCTCTGAATGCTCGCTCTGTTCTCCACTGTGTCCACAGCTCGCACCTAACTGCTGTCAGGAGTACTTTTTGTTGTTTACACCCTGCTCCCTCCTCCTGCTGTGGCTCCAGAAAGGTGTTCCCAGTGCAGTTGTCTTTTCTTGGCCCTTTCCAGTGCAGTTTTGCTCCACAGGTGCAGATGAAGGCAGGGGGTGCCATGTGCAGTCCAGCTCAGTGCTCAGTCAGATGGGAGCACTGCTGATTTTACCAGGCTGTTCTCCTGTTCTCAATCTAGCCCATGTTTCTTCAATGGGAAAGATAAATTTCAATTTACAATTCACAATGAGAGGCTTTTCTATCACGTTGAGACTTCCTACAAGGCATACAGTAATGTTGATATCATTTGCACTGCTCTAACAAAAAAAAAAAAAAAAAAAAAAAAAACCAAACAAAAAAAAAAAACAAAAAAAACTCTCTCTCTTCCTAACCCTATAAAACTCTAAACAAATAGCAGATAGTATGGATGTCTGAACACGCAATAGCATGTCATTTTTCTTCCAGCATTAGTGTATTTCACAGACGTTAAACTACTTCCCTTCTGAAGGGTTTGAGAGACTGTTACCATAAATTAAATTCACTGCTGCTCTAAGTTGGTGTGGTGGGAATCACACACAGAACATGATGTTTCCTCATTTCTGCAGAGCTGAGACCATCCCTGCCCTCTGGATGGCTCAGCTGCAGGCAGTGCTTGAAATCCAGGGACAGACGGTGACACTCCTCCCCTTGGGGCCATCTGTCCCCACCAGCTGCCTGCTGATCTCTAAGTGTCCCCCGGCTCTGGTCACCTCGTGGTCCCTACCAGCCATAGGGGAGGATGTTCTGTGTTTCTAGGGCAGGCTCAGCTGTTAAATGATGCTTTCCTGGGGGCAGCATAAGGAAAAAAACCATCCTGTTCCTGATGTACTTTGACTTCCAGCAGGTCTCATGTTTAAGGCTTGGGGGTGTCAGTGATTTATACAGGACTGTTCTAGATTTATGCTGTTTCTAGCAGTAAACTGGAGCCTCCTCACAAAGTGCAACTGATGTGCAGGGATTTCATCACAGGTGTTTGTCACTTCAACAGGTGACTCTGCTGCTGAGAAGCGCTGTTTGTCTGCCTTAGGCATTGCCCAGCACTGAAGTGGTGCCACAGCCAAACCTACAGAGAGAATGATGGTGATGCCTTCTCCACCTCTCTCCTCCCAATTACTGTAACTCTGAGCAGACCCTTCCTTTTGAAAAGCAATGACCCTCTTCTGCATAGTGTTAAGCAGTGCTGCATACTAGGTGTGCAGTTTCCTCTGGCTGGCTTTAGGTGTGCCACATGAAAGGCGCACATCCTCTTGGGGTGCCTGTGAGCGCATGGAGGAGTGGGAGGACCGTGCTGGGCTGCAGGATCAGATGTGTGTTCTCTTAGCCTGTCATCAGCCCTAGCAGCTTGCACAGAAGGTGTTCGATCTGAAGGGGCATTGTGTTTTCAGTAAACTAGCTGTTTGAGAGACATTCTGCTTGCATGTTTATTCAATTTGCTGTATATACTTTGCTTGGTAACAGAACTGACTCACTGCAGTATAACTTTGCACGTTCGACAGCCGTAAATATCGGCTGCCAGTCAGCCCAGCCTGGTCTGCTTTGTTAGGTGAGGGAAGTCGGAAGAAAAGTTCTGGTAGAGAAGGAAATCATGAAAAACAGATACAGTGGAGAATGGGCAATAAAAGAATAGCTCCAAACTGTGTGTGCTGCGTGCAGGGTAGGCAGGGTCATGCTGTTGGGGTGGGGGTGATTCAGATCTCTGCTGCGGCACACAGCATGGGGAGCTGTCGCTGATGTGCCAGTCTGTGCCTGCTGCCCTGTGAGGTGCAGCACCCATGTGTGCTGCACGCTCCCTGCTTTGGGGAACCGTGTGCATTGCAACACCTGAGAAGCATCTGCTCTGTATTTAGCATGTGGAGGTTATGCATTCATATCATGTGAGGCTTACCACAGTGCTTCAGAAGCAGTCTGAGCTGAAGTGGGTTATTTTCTTTGCTTTTCCAATTAATCTCAAGCAGCCCCTGTTTTCTGGGGGTAAGGCCACAATTCAGATTCTATTCATACTAATTGCACACTTGCTTGGTTTGGCCTCATTTTAGCACAGAAGTAAAAGAGAAAGGAGGGAGGAAAAAAGATAGCTTGGTGGATTTAATTTGATTTCTGAAAGTGGGCAGAGCCCAGAGCCTTTGGCAGCACCAGTGCTGTGGGCAGAGCCAGCTGTAGCACGGATTGCATCTCACTGCACCAGGCTTCCCAGCACATCTGCAGCACACTGCTTGCAAGAACCATGCACAGAAACAGCCTCTGTGACACTTCACCATTGGTGCCATTCAGTAGAGTTGATTAGAGACGTTTTTCACCTAGTTTTTTCATGTGAAATCCTGGTTTGTTCTAACAGCCTTATTTTCTCTACCGATTGTGGTGGAGAAAGCTAGTTGCATTGAGTTGCTGAGACAGGGGAAAAACTTGGATTGCAGTTGAAATAATTGTGGAAATGCTGTGCTTTCCTTTCAGACAAAACCCTGCTTTTCCAGTTCAGAACAGCATTTTTTTCAATTACCTTATGAAAGCTATTTTTATAAGTAAACAATAGCAAAAAAAAAAAAAAAAAAAAATTGAACATGTGCCAATCCAAAGGAAAAACTTTCTTAAAAAATGTGTTTTGCACAAAACCGTGTTAGTTTGCTGCTTTCCCATAGAACTGGTCTGCAGCACTGAGGGCTTGAGATTCTCTTGGAAGAGAAAATGAAATACAAAAGTTAGCTCCACAGAAAATATGAAATTTCATAACAAAAATATTGGCAAGTTGCATTTGAATAGAGGCTTGAGGCTGGATTAAATATAATGGGTGTACTAAGAGAATATGGACAATGTCTTTCGTGAGCAATTATGAATCTATAGTCCTAAATAGTGGTACTTTAGAGAAAAGGAGAGAAATAGAGAAAATTAGTATCTCTTACAATGTGAACATAATACGCAGACTAATAACACATACTAATTCTGTTCCTGGGAGGATTCACCACTGATGTTAGCCCGAGCCAGCCAGACGTTCCCTGTCAGCTTCTGCAGGGACTTTGGGTTAACACTTTCCCATTTGCAATTGTGAACTCCAGACAAATACTCATTAGAGCTCAGATTATGGTTTCAATTGCTGCAGTGACATAAGGCTAGCTCTTGCAGAAGCCATCAGTGGGAGCAGAGAAAGGTAATTATTGATTACTGGAAAAGAATAAGGCTGGCAAAAGGTGGCCCTGGTAGGAGGAAGGGGAAGGGAGCAGACGGCTTGGGAGCATCGCTGTTGCAGTGAAACAGCTGGGGATGGGGCTGTAGAACTCCTTTAAGGCTTTCACCAACTGGTGGTGAATCTTGAGCCTACTCATACAGAGGAACGTGCCTTAGCGACAGATAAGTACTCCAAGCCACAGCATAGAAACATGGCATTTAGGTAATACCTGTCCAGTTTTGAATTTGGCAGTTTCTCAGTCTTACAGAAGTCTTCGAGTGTTTGGTCTAAGCATGAGTGGTTCTAACTCTGGCTAAAATTAAAGGATACCACAAATGTGCAGCATCTGTGACAGCCAAGCGTAGAACCTTTCATTCTGCAACGTTCTGACTCAATCCCTGGTGCTTTCCTCCTCTACTCCTATCCAGTGCCAGGGCTCCCAGCCAGTCACAAATCAAGAAATAATTGCACCTTTCTATTTTTGTGCTAAGAAGACCCATTGAGCAAATGTGCAAGGTAACTGTACTTGTAATTATTTTCCCGTTCTGTTCCATCCACTTCCTTACTTTAGCCTGGAAATAGAAAGCTCAAAAATCAATCATAGTAAGGATTTTTTTTCCTTCCACCTCCATAATTCTGTCTGGAAACTTCACCCCTTTGTCAATGTTCTCATTGAGCCTAGTGGCATTTTTGCTTTTTGACACTGCTGAACTGCTGAAGTCGTTTCAGACAGAAGTGGTTGGCTTGGCCCAGGAGCCTCAGGGATGGTGAAGTTGCCCAGCATGTTGGTTTTGAAATTGGTGGCCATGGTGCCAAAGGTACAATTTTGTCCTCTACATTCAGTTTGTATATTTGAGTCTGTTCAGTGCGATAATCTCAGAGCAGGCAAGGTGCGTTGGGCCTGCATTCAGCTGAGGGTGTGGCTTACACACTTGTGGGCACTGAACTGAGGTGAAGCCATGCTCGTGACTCTGTGTGTGACCCAACACACACAGATAAGTGTGTTATACCATTCTAAACCGAGACAGACCAACTTTCAAGGCTTTTCTCTTAGGTTGTCATTTTATGTTAATTGAATGCCTGTGTTAATCTAATAGAGTTTAGATTTATGGTGGGTTCTATACCATGTCATATTTTAATCAATACATATTCCAACATTTAGATGGACAGATGAGAAAATCTGCCTCATCTCTGCACTTCTGTTCTATCAGCTGTCAATAATTCCTAATTTGAATCCTTCAAATGATCAGATTTATGGGTTTCAGTATATTGCATTAATCACAGAAATTAACTTTTGGGGAAAATGATGTTAAAGGTCACACAGAATCCTGAAGGAGCAGTAACTGTGTCTGCAAACATGTTTGCAGCATCTCTAAGCTGTGCACGATAGAGCACGATGCGTGTGTGTAGTCTTTATGGGCAGCAGGAGCAACGCCAGCCCTGCAGTGCCACGGGGTGGTGGCTGTTGTTGGAGCCCGTGAATTACTCCCAGTGTTTCTGTAGTGTCTTAGGCGAGAAGTTGTTGGCTTTGTAAAGGGACGTATGTTTCAAATTAGGGAATCTTGCCCTGTGCAGAGTTAGATGTTTGCATTTTCCCTGTTTCTGTGAAATCGTGACTTGTAGTTTCTGGAAGGAAGAGTGAGAGGAGTTTGCTTCCCTCCTTTTAATAAACACTTGGAAAACTTTCTTTTAGCACACCCAGGTGGCAGTGGGGCAGGAAACATGGACATGGCAGTGCTGGCAGACAGCAGCAGCTCGTGGGAAGGGCAGGCCAAGGCCTCAGCGCTGCTTGCATACTGAGTCTATGCCTGGGCTCCACAGCCCCGCAGCTTTCACATTCTTTATTAGAAATGGAAGAAATACAGTGAAATATATCATTTATTCCTAGAATGGAGTAGCTTACCTTCATGCAAGTTTTATTCTAATCTGGAAGTGCAGAGCATTTATCCTGTAGCCTTCCTGTGCATAAGGTTTCAAAGGTATATTTTGCTATTGAAATAGTTGCTCCTGGTTTTCAGTTTGCCAGAGCTGCTCCCATTGTGTCACCACAATGACGTGTACCCAGGGAAGATGCACTGGGGATGTGCCCATCCTCAGGCCAGATGCTTGGTGAGGAGCAGGGTTCACTACCCGGATTCTGAAATCATTGGAAAGGCACCAATGGCTTGGGCACTCCCTGCAGTTTTCACACAACTCCTTCTTGCCTATCTTGAGATCAGCTGCCAATTCTAATTATCTTTGCCAAAACAAACCTGAAATAGCTCTGCTGAGGGAGTTGATTGATGCTAGAGCTAGATGGAAGCCACAGCCCACAGTTTTCCCATCTCTAAGAAACCAGACTGATACTAGCAATGACTGCAGTTTTACAGATATTAATTAGTATTTATGTAGTGCTTTCTAAGCTTGCAATGAAGAACAGAAGTCATTTTATTATGAATAAGCAAACTGAAGAGAACAACCATAAAATTGCAGAGAATTGGCTGCAGAACCTAACCAAGGCCTTTGCATCTTTAATTTATCTGCTTCTGTTTACTGCAAACATGTGCTCAGAAAACATGCACCAAAGAGGAAAGGTCTTGTCCCTTTTTACTGACAGCTTCTTTTCCATATATATCTGTACTCTTACAAACCCACTACAAACACTGTTGTCTGAAATACAGTTAATAAATGAAGGTAGCACAAATGTGATTTTAAATCAGTTTAATACAATTATTCATGTAGGTTTTAAATCATTTTTACAGTTGATTTAACATTTGTGACTGGTTTATAGATTATGATATAGGATAGTGTTTGCATCTTTGCAATTTTATTCCAATTTAGAAACAGTACAAATATTAATTTTTACTTCAATGATGGAGCCTTTGAGAATTAAACTTGTCTTTTCTCAATACACATTTTATGAGAATGCTTTAAATATGATTTTTAATATTTTTGAGGACTTTATTGCTCATAAAGTTCTTTTAACTGGAGTCTGTTCACCAAAGTTTCTTGCCAGACATATGTAAATGTTTTCCATGGTAATTCAATGGTGTGAAATACGTAAGAATTGTTCTCCACAATATGAGACATTTGGTAGAAGTATTAAACCATTGTAACAAAGTCCTCATAAGAAAAGGAGAAATTTTAACGATGGATCCATTTTGAAAAGACAGTGGAATTACAGTAAACCTCTGCAACAAGGGAGGAACTACACAGAAATGCCTCACAGACAGAGCTTCCCAGGGCTCAGGTTATTGGGTAGAAGAGCAGTTTGTTACAGGATGTGTTAAGGGAGCTTTTCATCTTCAAATCATCAACTGCAGGTTTGGAAGCAGCTGGCAGGAAAGTTTGTCACAAGGATGAAGTGGACGAGGGTCCCTGTGCCCAAAGACCCTGCCATGATGCAGTGGCAGGTGGCTGGGCCCTGCACAGAGCCGGGCAGGTGCTGCACTGCTCCCAGATCTACTGCTGGTAGCAGTTCTCAGTGCATGGTGGTACAAACTGTATGCACCATGTTTAATTTTGGTGACCTTCCTTTGCCTAAAATCTGTGTGAGTGGGTGAGCTTCTCACAGTGATCTCAGTCTGAACAAACAAAGGTCGAGTGCCCTTTGAACGGGGTAATTTAAAAATAAAGGCAGAATCATTTTTGTTTGCAATTTCAAAGATTTTTCCTGTCTTGTGTGAGTGTGTGCACACACGTGTATGCCAAGGCAAGCTTCAGAGCACTAAGGAAGATCGATGTAGAATAACCACATGTAAAATCATCCCAAATGGCAACTGCTATTTTTCCTAGTGCTCAGCCTAGCTGGCAAATATACCTGCCACAGAGGTGAACAACTAAAAAACCACAGAAAAGGCAGATAATGTGAATTAGAGTTTATAAAATACTGTTACAGCAGTGTGTATATGTATGTATATCTATTAATTTACTCGTCTACATTTTTCTGTGGGGAAAGGTGAGCAGGCAGTGGCTATTTGCTGTACTAACCTCCTTGTATTCAGAGCAGGTGGGCAAATGTTAATACATCTCATCGTTGATGGCTTACAGAAATACTATTTTTGCATTAAAATAGGTGCTATGGTAAAGAAAAATAGCTGTGTGACCTACCGAACCATTGGGAATGAAGTAGAGATTCACCCACTTTATCCCACACCATTTACATCATGTTCAGGTCCCACCATTTCTCACCCATCCTAACCAATTGCCATCACCATCTTGTTGTGGTTTTGTTTCAGTATACGTACACATACACACAATATATATATATGACATCTGGTTCCAGTAGAGTTCGTTCTTCTTTAACCTGGTTAGTTTTTACTGTAATATTCTTAATGAGACATATAACAACCATAATAATATGACATACAGTATTATATAGTAATTTAACAGATACAATTTAAATTATTGACTGTTCTCACCCAGCATCAAATTACCTTGAAGTATATAACAGACGTCTACACATCCTTCTGCATTACCCACCACACGCACCCAGGTCCCTGAGCAAAAGCAGTCCCACAAACAGGCTTGCCTTTGCCTGAGGCAGGAATAACCCAGACTGGCTCTCCCAGTATGTTCCTTATGAGTACCAGTAGGACTTTATCCCCTTCTGTGATATTCAGGAGGTATTTGACTGGGCAGGGCCAGCTCAATTGGCAGATCCCTGAGTGTTGACTAACCAGGTGGCTTTTGCTAAATGTGTGTCCCAAGGTTTGAATGTTCCAGCACTCATTGCTCTCAATGCAGTCTTTAACAGTCCATTGTGCTGTTCAGTTTTTCCACAGGCTGGTGCATGATAGGGGATGTTTGGCCCAGGTGTTTATGAGGTTGTTTCAAAAATGGGTCCTGTTGTCTGACTCAGTTCTTTCTGGGGTGCCTAGGATAATATTTTGGGCAGCAGCATAGGAGACAGGATATGTTCCAGCCACTCGGTGGTCACTTCCACCACTATAAGCACCTGGCATTTGGAGAATGGTTCATCAGATTGTTCCGTGGCAGCCAACCCAGCTGGAGCCATCAGTCTGCTCTCTTCACCTACTCTTTCTGAAGTGAGCGGATGTAGTGAGACCAATAAAGTTGAAGGCAAACATAGACGTTACTTTTTATTATGGCTGATTGAAAATATGTAACTATAATAGATTTTATGGAGCTTTTTTCTTTCTTTCTTTTTTTTTTTTTTTTTCTTTTGGATATAATGTTAGATATGATTAATTCCCTTTCCTATACAGTGCATCCCACAGACCTCTTAGAGGTATCAAACATAACTAGAGAGGTGATTTTATTCCCTCAGCATGTCAGGATGTCTTGATCTGGCTTTCCCCGTACAGCAATATATTTTACCTCCCACTTTTTCTCGGCTCAGTATGTGGATCTGATGCTGGTTAGTGCTGTGCCAATAACAAAATACTCCCGAAAGAAGGCAAATCTGGTCTCAGTCCTGGTGGTCTGCATGTGGAAGCTGGCCATTAGCAGGGAACTAGAAGCAATAGGCACTAAACTATTGTTCTTGTGAGTCATCGCAGAATACTTCTGCAATATCTGTTTCCAATCAGGTTTTTAGATGGATATTTGGAGACAGAATTTTCTACCAAAAAAATAAAATATTTCCTAGGGAAAGGAACTCTCCCCTTTCTTTTTGCACTTCGTATGAACCAGTCCCCCGTTGCACAGCACAGAGCGTGTCTCACTGACTAATACACAAGCTCAGAAAAAATAGCATTTTGTATTTTCAAGAAAAGATTTCTGCTGTGAAAAGAGTGTGTGTTTGAGCTTTATGGGTGTTAAGATTGCCAAAGGAAGGAGTTGTGTTGTGGAGGACCCTGGAAAATGTACTAAGACTAAATATTAATTCTTAATGCAACTGTGCATCCTGTATTCAATCAAAAACAGACTGAGTGTGAAAGTGTTGGAAACCAAAGTGCAATTTGTTCACTTGCCAAAAAAAGCAGGTAAACTATCAGCAGAATTGTAATCATCAACTGCTCAGAAGTCTGTGTAATGTTTTTTACAGGAGCAAAAACTGTTTTTAAGATGTAGCTTCCTTAAGAGGAAAAATTAGGTTACTAGAGGCAGATGAAGAAAACGAAGGTGAAGCTTACTGTTTTTGAATACTCTCTTTTGCCACATAGCTGACCCATGGTTAGGAGTCTTGAGATCAAGGACCTAAATGTGGGTGGCAGTGGAGCGCAGGCACAGAAACACATCTACCTCTGAGGCAGCCAGCAGCAGGGTGATCCCAGCGCCCTTTTTGGCACACGGTGGGTGTTGGCCACTGGCCCAGCAAGTCCACACCACTCATAAGCACTGAGCCCCTGACTGTAGAGAACCAGCGTTGTGGGAACTGCCCGAGCAGCCGGAGGGCTTCAGCATCGCAGTGAATAATTGATCCGCTGCCTCCAACCCATCCTCCCTGGGTGCCACAGAGGAATCCTGGCTTCTGGCTCAGCAGAGCACATCGCGAGGAAATAGATTGCATGAAGAGAATAATAATGTATGCACTCGCCTAACAGTTTTGGAAACATTCTCTAATTAATTCTCATAATGCTCCTAAAAGATATACTTCCAACACTACTAAAAGGTACGGTGAGGCATGAGGCTCTTAAGAAATATCTACCGTGTCCCTGGGTGCATCAGGAGAAAGTTTGTAGAACTGAAATTATTATCACAAGCAAATAACAATACTCTCGACCAACTTCCCAAACGTGTCTTTGTATCTACTTAGTGTAAGACACAATTCAAAATCACTTTCAAAAGCTTAAATACACAGGCAAGAATTTCATACATGTTATTGTATGTCATCTCCATATGCTTGATGTGTGTATATGAAGTGCTGAGGGTAAGCACTCTTTTTAAGTATGAGGTGGTATCTGGGCCTTTAGCATTTGGGAAACAAAGAAATACGTTACTAGGCAAAGCATTTTAATAAACAGACCAAAGAGAAGGCTTCAATTAAGTGTGGATTTATTAAGTTTTGGAAGATGAACTTTCAGAAAGCTGGACGTAAGGCAATCTTGTGTCCTAAATAATTACCAGACTTCTTTCTGCCTAGGGAAAATTATGAAATAGATCCCCTCAGACTAATAAAGAATTAATGGTGGAAAACATAATAACGTCATGCTATGTGTTTGTGAAAACAAATCTTGTCAAATGTATTGTGATTTTTTTTAAAATGAGATTTCAAGTTGGTAGAAGTAGCAAGGTTGGGGTAGTAGACCTCTGTACAGTTTTTATCTCTGCAGCATGACATTTTGATTACTACAAGTATACCAATTCCAAGTTAATGAACAATTCCAAATTAATATTAGGAAATTAATACATGGTGCATATTGAATGAATTAATTTTTTTTTTTCCATCTTGTGGGGAAGTCTGTCATGGGAAATGTGGGCTCAGAGCTCTGTTGAACTCTGCCATCTCAGGGTTTACTCCCAACTGCCACCATCTTCTTGTGCAACCCCAGAAATGCCAGTCACTTCTGTGCTCTGCATTCCCGGTTTGTACAGCAATGATGCTGCATGAAACCCATTTCCAAAAAGGTTTTGAAACTTACTGACAGAAACTCTATACATCATTACAGACGGGGTGTTTAATAGTCCTGATCCTATGGTTTTTTGTTTCTTTTCTAAGTGAGCTGCTGCCGCCGCTGGTTTAGGAACCCTGGCAACCTGTTAGTGAGCAGGTTGGCAGCAGGGCAGTTACCCACTTTCCTCTGCATCGATTTGTGACTCCATACATTGGGCAAGGTGGAATAGAATAAATTCAGTTACAGGCAAATGTGACCTCACAAGTCTCACTTAAGGACTGTTTTGGTGCTGAGGAGCTGCACCACTTAAAACAACGTAGTGCTTGTAGGGAATGTGCAAATGAGAACTCGAAGAGTAAATGTGTTCAGAGAAGAGCTACGAAAATGCTCAACTTTACAAAAGAGGCCTTGGGTGAGAAGATCTCAGGGTTCATCTTCTTTTTATTTATTTATTTTGTTCCACGGGGTTCAGAGACCAGCTCTCCTGCCTTGCAGCCAACCCTCCAACAGTACCTGGGAACGAGGACCGAGGCAGGTCCTCATCGTGGTTTATTCTGCATGAAGACAGGGCGGTTTTGGGGAAGTTATGCTGTACTTCAGCCCCAGCTTTTAGGCTCCGTGCACGGGTTAATTAATGTTGGAAGTCTTCTAGGCTGCTTCAGTTGGGTTGTTGGGAGTGACCTCACTGTGTTGATGTGTACTGAGAAATGCAGTGAGATGTGGGAGATGAAAACGTGTAGAAGGAGAAAGGTGTAGATGTGGTACTGAGGGACATGGTGAGTGGGCAGTGTTGGTGGCAGGTGGATGGTTGGACAAGATGATCTTATAGGTCTCTCCCAGCCTTGGAGATTCTATGAATTTGCGATGTGATTGTTATTATTTTTCCTGCTTAATTGCAACCCTGCCTTTTCCCACATTTGTTCATTTTCTGTTCTTTAATTATTTTTGTTACAACAAAGTTTATCCTTTGTGGGACAGAAAGGGAGTTCCATGTTTAATTTAAGGATAGGTTTTGCCAAGAACTGCTGCGACCAAGATTTGATCTTGCATCGGTCTCAGCACCACAAAGGATCTTTAGTGCTACAGACAGCTTAGAGACGCTTTAACCAAGCCTCAGCGAGGCCTGGGAGGTGCTCTGGGGGCAACACATCCCCTTCTGAGCAGAGCCCGCTGCGCTCCGCTCCCGCCCGGCGCGCTGAGGGGCGGTCCGCAGGCGGCACGGCCCGGCCTGCCTGCCGCGCTGCCGGCAGCGGTTGGGCCGCGCTGCGCCGCCCGGGCCTCGCGGTGTCGCTGCAGACCGCCCCGCGCAGCTCTACGGCCGTGCGCCGCGCGGCTCTGCGGGCCGAAGGCAGCGCCGGGTGGGCTTCCAGCGCTGGGCCCGGCTGGGTGATTACCTCGGGTTCGTCGTTTATGGTGTGCTTTGCGCTCTGTTTATAGTCGTGCTTTATTTTTCGTTTTTCCTTTGCCCGCCTCTTGTTTTGAAGATCGTTCCTGCTTCGTTTTATATGGAATTATTAGTGCGGCTTTCGAGCGTCAGTATAATTTGCCTCCATTTAAAAGTTATGGGGGTGATAAAAAGGCAAACTTGAGTGTATGAGTGCTGAGTGCCGTGATCCAGCCCCCAGTGGAACAGAGCGTTCTTTGCTCTCTGCTAATAACTAAATCTTCTGCTACAAAAGTAATTAAACTCTTTTCTAAAGAGTTTCCAACTTCCACTTTAAAGCTTCATTCTTGCAGTGCTTATTCAACCCAAATTACAATGCTTGTGCTTTCCAGAATTGTATTCAAGGAGAAACAGCTGAATCAAACCTATCTCAGTGATACCGTGTCAGACACTTTCTTTTCCTTTTTATTTTTCTCCTCCTAGTGCAGAACTCTGTGCAGTTTATCCTGATTGCCATTTCAAATACAGATGTTATATCAGCTGATACAATAAATATTTGTTTATTTGAATTCGATTTAGGTAATATTATTTTTTTCTTTAGAGAATTTATGCCAGCCGAGAAGGGCAGAAAAAAGTGTAACCATGTATTTCATTTAGCCAAGGAGTATGAGTGTGTGTGCAAATTAAACAATTGCGTGCACATGTTAATTTAGATATTTGTATGTGCAATTACTTAATTTGCATGTGCAGATTGAGTTAGTCCAATTAATCACTATGATGGTCCTGTTTTACACAGTTGTGAATCTACCAGCATTATAGTTGTATCCCCACAAATGCTGAAATAACCTTACAGAAGAGTTGGGTCCAACCTGTGCACAAGTCAATCACATACTTTTGAAAAAAAAAAAAACAACAACACAAAGAAAACAACAACAGCAATAAAAACTCAGAAAATGAATTTCACAATGTGTTGTTTGTTACTTCTTTTGAGAGTATTTTATTTAGGGAAACCAGCTATAGCTATATATTTGATCTGTTGCGTTAGGACTGCTGCATTGGAACAATATTTCTCACATCTGGAACTTTTTGTTTGGGCTAATTAAAATGGTGATCTCGGATTCAACCTGTCTTAAGTCACAGAAATATGAAGTGGGCAAATTAAGGACATTTGCTCATGATTAGAGTTCCTAAATGAAAATCAGTGAAATGCTTCTTAGAGTATTTACAATCTTGTACCAACAAGGCTTTTCATGCACAATGTGTCTGTGCAATGAACGTTGCATTCATCAGTACAGTAGCACACAAATGTGATTCGTTCTGTGTTGCTTTCAGATTTGGTCTAGTGTGTGTATTCTTCTAGGGTGGAAGCCATCAAAATTAAAAGCAGCTTCATAAAAGAAACCGTATGTCACACAGTATATTTTCACTTTGGGGACGTGCTGTTTGTCAGCCAAATGGTGCCCCTTGTATCCCCATGGACATGTGTCCTCGTATATCCCTGCCTTCCCTCAGCAGTGGGGTTGCCAACAGGAGCAGCTCTCACCCTCGCTGCCTTTCAAGCCCAAGTAGTCCAGTGCAGGCTCAGGGCTGTCAGGCAGCAATTACTCTTCTAAGCCCTTGCAAGTTTATTTAGATTAATTGTTACCGTTGTGTGGGTTGCATTTTTTGTTTGTTTGATTTTTGTGTCTGTTGTTTAGTTTAGCATATGTGGCTAGAATCTAGAGATCCTCCACCCTACCCATCCCCAAAACCAAGAGGTACCTGCTGAACTTTAGTTCTTATCACCGTAGACTGTTTGGCCAACAGAACCTGCTGTGACCAGGGGCTTTTTGCTTCCACTACATGTAACCCAATTTCCTTGTGATGAGCACAACCTACCTCTTTTTTGTTTGTTTTTGCTGATGGATTTGGGGCTCTGGAGTCAGAGAAAGTTTGTGCATGGAGTCAGGTGGAGCCTTCTGTGTCGGTATTCCACATGCATGACCTGGGCTCGGGTTTCCTGCCTGGCACTCCATGCTCACATGTGCACGAGGCAGTATAGATTGCTTTGTTCCTGTACCTGGTTAGAGGACCGTGCAGCCAGCAGGCCTCCGTGCCATTCCCCACCATGCCCAGGACTGCTGCTACCCCAAAACACGTGGCAGATCACTACTACCCCATAAGCTCATGGAGAAAAAGGCAGCAAAATTGCAGAACATGTGTGACCTGTAAAATTTCATGCAGTTTTTCTTTAAAACAAAGAAGCAGAGCTGGTTTTGACCTGGTTTTGTTCGTTCTCTTTTTTTCCCTATGGGTAAGGAATGTGGTGCTACGTTGCGTGACTTGGCCTCTCCAAGAGGACAAGGGGGGAAAAGTGACAGGAAGGGAAAGTTGTGGTTAAAGCATGAAGAAGCAATATTTCTTCCAAAATATGATTTCTAATATGTCAACATTTAAATGTGAATTGTTCTGATCAAATATTTACTGCTATCGGGAGCTGTGTAGAACATTAATCTTAATTTGTTTTTCTTTTTCTCAAAAGCAATGAGTCCAACATAGCTAGGAGATCTGTGTCTTTAAAAATAAATAATGTAGCAGAACGACATATTCTTTGGTATAGAAATGCTAGCCTGTGGCATCTTCTGCAACTACAAAGCAGTCTCAAGTGAACTTTCTTCCCTTTTTATTAATAATTCCCTAAATCAAGGAGGAATCTTTAAAAGTTCCCTTTCGTTTTCCTCTTGCACTCCTCTCAGCTCTGCCTCTTGCTCACACTGGCTCATTTCCCGCCGTGTCTTATGTATGGGTATAAATCTGTGCCTGCAGTTTCAGGAGGATGGGCTGCAGCCTGCTAATTCTACGTGCAAACACAAAGTGAGTTTTTTCTCTTCCATTCCATTTTTTTTGTTAGCCTAGTTTTTTTTTTTTTTTTTTTTTTTTTCTTTTTCCTGAAGGTGGCAGTGAAAGAAAAAAAATAACACCCTTTGAAGATTTAGGAATTTTATTACAAAACAGATGGACAAGTACTGTATTTTACCCATTTCCCCTTGTGCCCATGAGCGCTGACAATGAAAACTACAGCTCCTATAAAGTGCTGATCAAATTGTGAAAAGGTGGCCTTTCCCAGCAGCCTGGCACAATCTAGCATTATCTCGGCTTATAAATAAACGGATGGGCTGAGCCACTTGGTTTTTTTCTCTTAGTCCTTACCAAGATAATTGAGGATCATAATGGTGGGAAAGGACTGCAGTCATCATTCGCTGCCTGTCAGGTATCAGTACTCATCTTCGTGTCATCCGTCACCATTGAACCACTCTGTCATCTTTCCCCAGCCTTCAGCGCCGCTCCTTCTCATCGTGTTCATTATCTCCGGCTCAGACCAAGCCCCCTCCCCCAGCTCCTGTAAATGCATCTTTGTGCGACTCTCAGTCTTCTGATTATGAATCGATGATCATGTGGTGTAAGAGAGATAGATGGCTTTTAGTTCCATCTTGTCTTCTCTAATTGTAAAATATTAGTTACATTAGACTGTGTCTTTTGATTAATGGAACTTATTTGGAGTGGCCTCTCCCAGCCCTCCCCCTTCCAAAGTCCTCCACTGACTTTTGAGAATTGAGTGATTTCACTTAAAGCAGACAAATAGGCCCTTCAGCAAGGAGATAGCTCGGCTCTAATATTGTGGGCAAAGCGAGCTCACAGAGACAGAGTTGTGTGTGTGTGTGTTTGAAGAAAGGCTTCAACTCCGGCTAGACAAACACAGACCATTTATTACCATACAGTAATGCTGTTTTGCAAATCCAGCAATTCTTATAAAGCTGCAAAACAGGACATAAGGCTGAATGCCTTTTGAATTAAATTAATCTTAGATAGGAATTAGGAGCATCCTCGCATTCAGTTTGGATGAAACAGGTCAATCCAGAACTTTGATGTATTAATGCTAGCATAAAGTGTTATCTTAATACTCTCCTTTATACTTACAGGACATATCATCAGCCAAATGTCTCTTCCTTGTACATCTGACACTGTGAGACATCCGTCCTTTAATACAGAATTTATCTTATTTGGCACTATTTACCTAAACATGGTCGGTTGATAAAGTCCTTGCTGTACAAATGGAAAGGCAGTTGACTAAATCCCTTATTATAAATAATCACTGTCTATCTTTCAGTGTAAATTCAAGGACATGTTCACTTTCAAGCTATCAGTTCAATTAGAAAAGGTCTATTCACTGTCGATGTCTATATCTCATGGAAATAGGAAAGCACAGTTAATAAACAAATCAAACTGTTTTAAAAAATAGCACTGCGGATTATGGAGTGAGGGTGGCACTGTCAGGACACATGCTATATAAAAATATATGCAAACAGTTTAATCTAAATTTTTTTTGCTATCTTTAGGATTGAAATCTGACCTTCGTGTCCTTCCCTCCCCCCCCTCCCCCAGTACTTACATCTGTAATATTACTGCAGAATATACTGCCTACAACATACCTTCTGTGTATAAAAATTTGAAGGATAAGTTTGTGTTTGTATAAAATGCCAGCTAAGTCCTAGGCAATTTATGTCTTCGTGTTAAAGAAAGGGGAGCTGGTGCAGGGCTGTGCAGGGCAGGGGCTTCTGCACTGGGCAGTGAGGTGGGGGCTTGGGCTCCTTACCTGCTGTAGTGCTGAGGCTGTGCTATGGGCACACCTGCTGCTGAAGGTACATGATGGTAGAGAAATCTTTTCTCTCCTTCTAGAGGAAAGTAACTTTCTAGCCTTTACAGTTATGGGAAGTACTTGATAGTAGGAATCCAGAAAGCTGGAGAAAGTCCAAATAGAAACCCTGAATAGCTTATTTTGTGCATATATTTATATATATATATGTATTAATCACTTCTTATAGAATTTAAATGAGATTCTTCATTAGCCTTAGCCTCGATATCCAAATGCTCTGTGCAGGAGAGGGCTCTGTTCAGGGCTGAGCCCTGAGCTCCCACATCTCCATACACTTCCAGTCAGTCCTGTGTTCATCTGAGATCACGATTTGGCTCTGGATGAATATTTCTGTGCAGTATTTACCACCCTTGGAGGAGTGATTATATTTAATGGCAGAATTTCAGTTGACTTCTCAATATGTATTGAGTTGACCTTTAAGTTAAACCACAGATTAATTTTTTTTTAGTTGTCGGTTTAAGTGCATTTATAGCCCTCTTTGTTCTGATCAGCGTAACAGTACATAAAGTTACCCGGGTCAGATTATTTGTTGAAATCAGAGGAATTGCATGGCTCCTTGAGAAGGCAAATATTTTGCCCCCCTATAACCACTGTATACATTAGTTTTGTTGCAAAATGATTTTGGTTTATAAACAGAGACACCCGTGTGGGTATCAGTTTGCTTGAAAGCCCAGAGCCTGACATTGATTTCATGTAAGTAAACCTTCTCTGGAAGACGATGGAAGCCAACGAAGCTTGCTCGAGATGGAGTGGCTCCCTCAGACAGCAGTGTTTGGCAGCACTGCTGTCATGGCAGGGATGTTCTACTATTTTTGCTACCCGTGTGCGTGACATGCTGTGCTGGATTGCAGTTCTGCAGAGATAGAGAAGGATGATTTTTATACTAAATCATCAACACCCCCCCCCCCCCCCCCCCCCAAAAAACAAAAAAACAAAAAAACAACAAACAATCAAACACAAAAACCAGTAAATGCCTGAAGTGTATAATTTGTTACCCATTGCCTGTGGAAAGTTTAGTATCAGTATGCTAAGAAAGGAGGTTTTGGTTGTTGATTTTGTTTCTTTTTTTTCCTGTAACATATGTGCTATGTTACATATTGATCCCATGATCTTTGCTGCATGCCATCGCTTGTGCTGAGGCCTCAACTCCAGATCTGAGCCCTACCTGTGCTGGACGCTCACAGGGCTGTTTGTTGGTCTTGAAGCAATGTGTGGACAAGCAGCTGGGCTCAGGGTGCCAATAGTAATATTAAAATTACAACCCACTCCATTAGATGGGTTTAGGTGATGAAGCTGGTGGCACCTTCAGAGTCCTCTGTCCTTCCACACCAGAAATCAATAGTGCATAAATATAAGGAAAGTGGGTTCAAAACGAAACAATGCGATGTGCCTGCTTTTAGCCCCCAGCCAATCTTCAGGTCTGTTTTATGAACCTTCGTAAGTAAGAGTTAGGTGATGAGGCCTTGCTTCAGAGACATCCTGTGCTTAGGCACTGTGTGAGCCTGTGTGCATTCCCACACGCATCTGCGGGATGACTTACAGGCTTTGTATTATGCATAACCTTCAGCAATTTGCTGAATCAGGGCCTAAATACTGAAATAATCTTTAATAGTGCTGGCTC
>NC_136825.1:10690865-10978365 GCF_951394365.1 Tetrao urogallus | reverse complement strand
AGCTGCTATGAGAATGGGGCACAGCTGCAGGCTGATACTTGTGTGTTTGGCCAACCAATGTGAGTTTAGGATTTGGAAGGGGGTTACAGTTGAAGATTTTATGAATTCTTGTAACTCTTGCCATTATAAATTCAATTAGAGGTGTCCTACTCTTTACGACTGGTACTGAGTGCCCTTGATAAGAACTCTGTCCTCCGCTTATGTGTATAAACTAAAGTAAATAAATATGAAAAATTAAACGTAATTAAATTTACCAAAGCATGGGACAACGATAGTCTGACATTTCAAGCTCAATCAATGACAGCATTCCCACTAACCTCATTTGGGGTGCACTGAGGCACTGGGCTCGTAACTCATGTTGTCATGTCCAAAACCAAGCCAGTGCTGCTGGGCATGGGCACTGCATCGTGTGGCCACTGCTTAAACCGTATGAGTCTTTAGAGAACAAAGTCTGAAGGTGTTTTGCAGGACAATTCTTGTTTTACAGCATTCAATAATGTTTTGTATTCTTTTAAGAGACCCTTTCAGCTGGTGGTGCTCCTACCTCCTCCCTCCCCCAAGATCCCTTTACCTTCTTAATCAGAAGATCCTGTGTGAAAATCTTACTTTGAAAAATAAAGTTTGTGCTGAGTGTCTGCAGCTGAATAACACTGCTGTTTTGTCCTCTTTTCAAGAAATACAAAAAGTTTGTCTTCCCAAAAATCACAACTCACCATTAGATCGTTGGAAACAAACACTTTTGTGATAGTCTTTATTTGGTGTACTGTAAAGGGACAGCAACTCAGCCTACATCCAAACAGAAATACTTTCGACACGGTGTATATGTAACAGAGGAAACAACTGTTTAATCACTGTTGTTTTCCATAATTTTGTGACTGAGTTTTTGATAAGTTAAGGGATGTTTGAAGGAAAGCGTTAGCGTTTTCTGCTTGTTTCTCTTTATTATGAATGTACGTTTGGTTATGTTGTACTTATTTTTGTTTTACATATTGAGTTTTGAGGATTATTTTTCTCCACTTTTGGTTTCAAAAGAAATTCAGTGGGTGACAGTGGGTGCAAGCTTTTCAGACAGGAATTGAAAAAGTATTTTTTTTTTTAGAGGATGTAGTTTTAGTCTGAAATTCTCCTGCGGTGGCCCAGTTCCTTACCATCCCAGCACTGCAGGTACCTGGGGACCAAGGGTGCCAACTCTCTGCCCCATGCCAGCAGTGGCTCTGAGCTGGGTGGTGACCTCTGGACAGGGCCGAGCACCTCATTGCTCCCTATAGGAGGATTCTTTCTGGATCACTAACGTGGGATGATGGTCTTCTCAGTTGGATGAATCCTTCTAGTTTTAGGTCACTGCTTTCCAAGCATCCTTAATGTGTTTATTTAGGGCAAAGCTGGTGGCTGTATTTTGCGATGAGATGGACCTTAAACCCCAACTTATCTTTTCTTAAATAAGAACTTACAAATGACTTGCAGAGAGAGAGAGGTTTTTTTCAGATTCAGACTTGAGCTGCCCCTGGAAGCATCTGCTCTGTATTCTCTAGGGGTAATTTAGGTAACTTGATTTCTGTGCGAAGTGTTTAAGTAATAAGAGGTGAGCCATAGTCTGGTGCCTCTTACAAGAAGTTCCTCCAGTTTCCTTTAGGACTATCTGTAGGATTGAGTCTGTGATTAGTGAAGGAACGTAGATGAATAGGTGGTGTTTAGAGGGTTGCTTTATGCATCTCACTGCAAATACTCAACCCAATGCCTTAGCCTTGGTAGGTGGAAATGTGCCCACGCATTCCTAAAATGCAGATATAAATGTTTTTTATTGTATATGATTCTACAGTAAGGCATCAGAAAAAACCTTAGACAAAGCTTTAAGTTCGTACAGCTATTCCTGGTCAACATAAAATAAAGAGTTTTAAATTTTAATTTCCTTTTTTTTTTTTTTTTTTTTTTTTTTTTGTTATCCAATAAACATATAAACTTTACAGAATATCGTAATTTTTCCCAAAAGACCAACTTGTTTTGTGCTGGACCTGTATGTGAATAAACATATACTTTTGAATTGTTTTATAAAAACTTTTACTACGTATATGAACCCAATTGGACATACTTAATTTGCCTGGTATTTTGGGAGTTTCATGAAATGCATATTTTGAGACCAATAAAATGGAATGGAGACATTATTGTCTATTGGACAAATATATTTATTCAGCATTTCCCCATCCATACTGTGATGCTACAGATCAGAATGGTTGCTTTAGAGCCTTTCTGCTCTCATGGGTAACACAGACAGGGTTTGGAATATTTGCTGTGGATAGTAAATGTATTTATAAAAATTTATATGTTAAAAAAAGGAAATTGCACAAGCCAAGATTTAAATGAGAATAGTTCTCCCTTTTCTTGTTATTATGTTATGATAGCATTGCTTTAAAACGGCAGTGCTCACCGCCATGCCTGGGATCCAGAGATTCTGGTCTGAGAAAGCCATGACATCTGGCTGACCATCATTCCTGAGTGGCTGAGAAATGTGTGATTACGCCAGCAGTGCTGAGGGATGAAGCATGTCGGTGCCATCCATACTGGTCCTGCTGAGAGGGCCCAGCCGTAGCCTGAGGTGGTCCCTGGCATGAGGGATTGGCACAGCAGCCTGAGGAGGGTCCAGACCTTTGGTGTCCAACATCTGAACTGCAGAGATCTGCCTCCAAAAAATTCAGAGCTCTGAGGCTTTTCAGATATCTCTCAGTGATTGAGTCATTTATTTGCTTTAAAGAGCTAATGGCTGTTGTTTCCGATTTTCACCGAAAGGATATTCTTAAACTAAGCAAAGAAAACTGAAATGAGTTTGCTGTATTGCATCTCAGTAAATGTTATAGCCATTGGCCATCTATGGAAAACATTCTGTCAGATAATCACAGCCATTTTTGCATTTTAAGGGAACAAATGTCATATCTATGAACCACATTTTTTTCAGAACTTAATTATAATTTATAGTACATTGCACAGCATTTGTTTTCTATTCATCATTTTATTGCTCTTCTGCTTTCCCCCCTAAATTTATGCACTGAATTGCGTGTCGGTGAGTCTGTATGTGCGTATCTGTGTGTACATACGTACACATATGCAGTATAATAAAAAGTGGTGTAGTGGGGACAACAGACGGCTTGCGTGTGATGTATTATTGGCATTTTTCTTTCAAATTACCGTTTTCTTGCTGCTTTGGGAGAAAGCCATGATTTTGCTGTGATTAGTACACTTTTAACAATCTGGAATAAATTCCTGATCTTATTCATATCACTAGTCCAATGCCCATTTTTACGTTTTAGTGCAACCCCCTACATATGTGCCTGTAATACCACAAAAATAAGATGTTTCTTTGCAGAAATTTTTATAGAATTTGGATGCTGATCAAATATTTTTAGAAGTGGAGAATTAATGCAGCTTGACCATGTAAATGATTTTTTTAATGAGAAAGACTTTAGCATTCATCACTCTTTCTCTCTCCGTTGTTTGTATATTCCTTTGTGCTAATCTTAAATAATGGATCCATATCAAAGTTAATAAATTAGTAACTATCAGCAGTTTTGATTACAGTGAGTAACCCAATGACACTATGTTGACATTGAGTTTTTATGTTTTTCAATACTACTGTTTGACTTTTAATGATAAAATAAAGTAAAATAGGTTTGGCAAATATTTCAATCCTCAACAACTCAGTTGTGGGTAGTAGCTTTATTTAAATCCCAGGCTTCTGCTTTAAATATATTTTCCTTTAAATTGTCATTAAAACAGCAACACTTTGAGCTCCATGGCTTTCCAAAAAGCTGCATTTTCTGACTCCATTCGGTTGAAGCACCATGTTGGGCTGCATCAGTCATGCCATGTTATGAAACCTAACACGATGTGACTGATGCAGGCTGACGTGATGTGTCACAAAGCAACATATCAGATCACAAACTTGAAAGAAAGAAAACAAACTTTTTTTTTTTTTTCTCAAAGCCTAAATTAACAAAGCAGCATATTTTTTTAAAAAGGCGGACTGCTTTCAGACATTAAGGGATTTTTCTACATAGTCATTCCACAAAGGGTTCTCTGTTCTGACCAGAAGACGTGTTCCATTCTGGCTCCTGGTTCTCTCCAGGTACAGATGAAATGAGGGGCAGCCCAGGCTACCTCAGCACTGCTGTCCGTGCTGGGCCTTATCCAGGAAGGTCTGGATCACTTCAGAGAACCAGCTTCAGCAGGAGCTGGAGATAATCAACCCTCCTGGGGCAATCCGTACCACCTTAAAATGTTACTGTTCTTTGACTCCAGCCATTGCTGGTGTCAGCTTAACTATTTTGTCATTGTTATTTTCTGTGGCTCAGTTTCCTTAGACTTTCAGCTTCAGTCCAGAGGATCACTAACTCTTTTCACACGCTTGGGTCACATACTTCGTAGCATGTTACTCTACAGCAGGATTATTTCAGCTGCAAACAACACATTGTCCTCTATCTTCACTTTTTTATCTAAGAAAGATGCACCATAATTCGCTCCCGTTGTTGGCCTGCCTTTTGTCTAATTATCCTTACTACAAATGCAATGCATTACACATTATCTCTTGAAATATCAGGAAGCTTTCTTGATTTCTTTTTTTTCTTTTTCTTTTCCTTTTTTTTTTTTTTTTTTTGGAGGGCTTTCATATAATTCTATTGGAAGATATGTAATGGGTGAAATATATATGAACTATAGCTTGCTAAGAAAGAACCTACCAAACACGGATAGATAAAACATTATAAATTTATTGCCAACTTATCTGGAAAAGGTTATTTTAAGAGCCTTCTGCCCACAACAAGTTTTTGAGCTATAATTAATGGATGGGCTACCTAAGAGAAATGGGTATTTTCCTTCACCCCTTAGTTACAAGCAAATTGCAGATATTGTTATCTTTGCAAGTGAAAATAATCTCTAGTTTTTGTACTAGTTCTGCTGTAAACAGTGTACCGCTTGCTTTCCTATGACCCTCACTCTGTATACATATTTATATATTATTCATATCGGATTAAAAATGAATGTGCTCTTTACCACAGTTGTACTGCATAGTGACAATACAAATTAACTTATTGTGTACTTACTTTTCACAAGGCAGGGATGTGAAATTTTGATGGCCTGAAAAAGTAAGTTGCGGGGGAGGTGATGCAGAACTGAATCCTTCTAGGTGTGTTTTATGTTGTCTGATTTATTAAAGTTCATTGAATTAATAAATGACATTCTCCATACAGAACTGCACAGGCTTGAATTTGGTTTGGGGGTGGGCAGAAAGAGTTTGCTTTTATTCTGGCACATATGAGGTTGTTAGCTCCGTCAAATGGTTGTGGATTCTTTGTTTAAAATTTGTGGGGGATAGTTAGGAATGTGTTGGCCATTTAATGGTAGCTACTTACGGCCAAAGCACTAAGAGCTGCTTGGTGAAATCTCATGCTGTTAGCGAGCACTACTCATTCTACCCGGAAGAGTCCAAATCTTTCCATGCTACATGGTGCCTGAGGCATTCATAGCGTGGGTACTGTGCACACTGTACCCGTGGCTTTGTGTGTGTGCTCCCTGCATGCTGCTGATCGGAGCAGTGATCGAGGACATATGTCTTCTTTGGTACACCCAGCATATAAGATGGTCCAAATGCCAGGATATCTTTTGCTTTTTGCATAGCATTGGTAGGAATGAAGTAAACAAGACCCGAGTGCAAGCTGTACCATTAGTCACAACTTAGCGGTTTATTTGTTCTTAGCAGGGGGGGCAGTCATCAGATGGTCAAATGAAACAAGAAATACTGGAATGGAACTGGTGCTGCTGGTGTGGATGCAGCAGTGTATGGGTGAATGTGATGGTGGCAGACAGAAAGTTAAAAAACACTACGGTCCTTCACAGAGCGAGTCTTCTTCCTTTTGTACAACGTTTCAACCACTTTGTCCCAGGTGTTTCTGCCTGGGCAGAGGCTTTATCCAAGAGGGAGAAAAAGGAGGAGGAATTAAAGAATCTGGAACTGAGTTCTGAATTCTAGTGACTATTTCAATTTCTGACAGTCAAAGGAGTAAATGTGATGATTTTGTTTTATTTTATTTTATTTTCTGAGTTTTCAACTATTTCTAGGTTGTCTGAAATCAGATTTTCTCTGGACCTTTTTCACACTCCGACAGTTTTGAGAGTGCTTCCAGTTTTCAAAACTGTTATATTCTAAATTTTTCAAGCATTTTGTGGTTCTGTATTGATTTTAGGATTGACTCTAAAAGGCACTAGGGATGCTTTCAATCTCGTTTGACTATTTCCTCATATCTTCCAGTTGATTTTTTTTTTTTTCTATAAAAGCCAAATCCATTTTCTGTAACATTATCTATGTAGAGGTTTGTTCGTTTTTTTTCCATTGCTACAAAATTTTCCACTGAAGTTTAGCACTGTAAAGATCAGCAACTTGCAGACTTCATCATTTTTATTCTTATGAATTTGTTGAGGGAAATGCCTTTATTTATCCAGGAAAGAACCAACTCCATCCCCAGATCTATGCATAAATGTGCAAGTTGGATGTCCTGAGGGGTGGTCACCCTTTTGGCAATCTTCAATTTGTAAAAGCAAAGGGTGGAGAGGGTGCCTTTTATCCTCAAAAAAGGAAACTTGACTGTAGTCCTGAGGCATAGGGTTTTTCTGACTATGTAAAAGACTTGATGCTTCTTCCCTCTGGGAAGCAGGCAATGTGTCTGGGAGGACTCAGCCATCAAGGGATGGTTTTGCTTTGCGATAAAAGTAGCAGGTTATTTGAGCAACACAAATAGTTAGTGCTCGTTCAAGTGAATTTCCTTCACTAGAGATATTCCTGCCGGTGTGCCACCAGCAGCACGAATCTAACCCATCTGTTTTCCACGCTAGGAGGGCTGTAGGAGCATTTTCCCACTGCTGTACAAGCAGCATGGCACCAGTGCATTGCATCCCTTTTCTTTTCCTTTAAACTCCCACCTAAAATGGAGGTGAGATGGTCCCCGCTCCTTCCCACAGAGCGGGAAGTGTAGTCCTGTGCTATGCACACATCTGGTTTGTGCCTGCTAGATAGTACCACAAATGCAGAAGAAAATGTGCTCTTTGTGTTTGGAGATAGGGTATTGTTTTTCACTTATCCCGGCTTTATGTAGATGGTCTGGCACATTTATTTATTCATTTATTTGAGCAAATTAAAGCAAGCTAAGCACATTTGACCTCAGATGGTCCTGGTTTAAGTTAATTTGAGAGACAAAGCTCATAAAGTTCCAGTAAAACACATCAACAACTTCCCAGCATAGGTTGAAATGTGATTGCTGAAACATAACCTCCAAAACCAGATACAGCATGAAGGCTCAGAGTCACAATAATCTGAAAAATATGGGAGAGCTCATCGATAGAGTTACCGAAGAGCGATATCTTTCATTCATGCCTGTGTTTTGCAGCCGGTTGCTATTTCACACATAAGAAGTGCAACTATCAGATTTTGTGCATTAACATTCCTTTTCTAATCTGGCTTAGACATTTTATTTTAAAGCTGGTGATAACCTTGGGCCCCAGCCCAGCAAACACTTCTGTGCTCTTGTTTCTTTACTCGCAGGAGTAATCTCACTGGAGTAAACGTTTGCAGGTTTGAGGCCTTGGTTATCGCAGTCCATTATTTCTTTCCATTAAAAAGTAATCTGCGTGATTAAAATAAAACATACCGTTCTTGACTCAGAAACCCACCCAAAGACAAAGTATGTTTATTAGACAGAGGGTCTGCACACTGTCATCCCTGAATTGCACTTCAATAAAAAAGATAATTAACAAGTATAAGGGAAGGCAGTCTAGTACACGATAGCACTGTATTTACAAGAGTTTAGTTTGGATCACTGGCTGATGGATTTACGGCTGGGCGTGAGGAGAGAGAAATAACTGCACTTTTCTGGAAGATCTGAAGCACAGACTTTTTAAAACAAGGTTTCTTTTAACAGGCGAAGATCAAGAAGCACGAGTTTCTTATTCTCACCGAAAAGACACAGCAATTTCCTCCAGCGGGTGGGCTTTCTGAGGCGCTGCATTTCACCAGCGTGTTTTGCTGTACCAACTGAGAAATCTAACCGTCCTTTTGTCATTCGTGCAGGTCACCGGCCCTTCCAGTGCCGATACTGCCCGTACAGTGCCTCCCAGAAGGGGAACCTGAAGACCCACGTCCTCTGTGTCCATCGCATGCCTTTTGACAACAGCCAGTATCCGGACCGCAGGTTCAAGCGCTCTCGGGCGGACTCGGAAGCTCCGGGGAGCCTGGAGGATGTCGTGGGCCGTGCAGCAGGCCCAGCCGAGCAGGCCGAGGAGGGCGGCCATGGGCTGGAGTAGCGCCCAGCCAGCCCCTCACAGCCCACTGCTGCACGGGGCTTCGGCGGCACCGGGGCTGCAGTCGGCCGGCTGCGTTCCAGGAGGAAGAATTGCGTGCCGACTCCCAGAAGTGTACGGGATGCTCCCGACGTTTAGGTGTATATATACATATATATATATGTGCCCACCCGTGCATATATATATATATTTACACACATGCACATACACAGTCATATGCCCACTAAATATGTATCTGCATACACACGCATTCTATATGTGGGTGTGTTTAAGTATATATATCACGCTCACCAAATAAATTTCCAGCCTTTGAAAATGGCTGCTAAACTGTTACCTGGCAACAAGTACTTCCAAACAATGTAGGTGGGATAATAAAGTGATCTAAAAATGCAAGGAGGTTGTTAGTTATTTAAAAAAAAAGCAGGGCAGTTTCAAACTTTGAAGTGGTCTTCGTCCAACAATAATGCTCTTAACAGAAAAATGATACTGTCTAAAGGATTTAGCGTTGCCTTGAAGATTGAGGGGCTGTGTTTTCATTGTTGAAAACACCTTTATAATATGACACCAGCTGCTGTCATTTGCCTAGCATAGTAATGAGATGTGTTGGTAGACTGCCATGGTGCCAGTCTGACTGGAGCTGTCATTGCAGAGAAAATCAATTCAAGTGGTGTTGCAACTGCAGTATAGGAGAAACCCTAGACGGCCCACAAGCTGGGGTCAGTACTGACCTGTACTGGCAAGCATTGCGATATTACATTTTCTTTCTTTCTTTCATTTTTTTTTTTTTTTTCACTACACAGCCAAATGAATCAATGCTTAAAGAAAAATAAAAAATCTGCATCCCGACATGTGACTGCAGATTTGAAGTGTAATTCCTTTTTTTTTTTTTAAAAATAATCTTCAGTATTGAGGGAAATGCTTTTATACTTTCTTTTCTTTGTTGATGAAAAGTAAGTTGCTATAAAAGTAGAAGTACAACGTATAGAAAATATTGTTTAGTGAAACTAGTCAGCCTTATCTATAGAAGGTGCTGGTGAGAAACAGAATTTTATTACGTAGATGGTTGATACTTTTCCTTTTTCTGATCTTTTCATGTTGTTTTCTTTCAAACTTCTTTTAAATCCCTGTTTTTACACTTGAATGAAGGATTACCCAGTTGTGCTTAATTTTCATGCATTAGTTTTTATAAGTGTTACAGACATTGTGCAGAAGTTTCTTCTGGAGCAAGCTCTTACAAAGTAGCTTGACTTAAGCTATGAATCCAAACATTCTGCTCTTTGTCTCTAATGAAGAAAAGTGTTTCAGCTGATAACTCTTTGTTTTTGTAAACAAATGTGTTCTATATTTTTGCAGATTTTAGCTTTTTTACTGATTGGATGCTCCAAATTTATTAAGTTCTTTGCCACATAGGAAGCTTTTGAGAGTCTATAATGAACCACATACTTAAAAAAAAAACAAAACAAACTAAAGGTTTATTCTGAAATTCTCTGAATGGCATAAAATTTTAGCCTTCTAATGTCCTTCCTTTGATAGAAGCAAAATTGGTGCTGTTTATTGTGATGGTAGAGAAGTATTAACTTCTTCTAAAACTAAATCATCCAGACTTTAAAAAAAAAAAAAAAAAAGTCAATATTTCTTTGCAGGCTGGGAGCACAGAGTAAAACCCCAGGGCCTTAAAACTTCAGCTCTGCCTAAAGCAGTTTACAAAAAATACTAAACTGCAATCAATGTAAATAAAATTCTTAGCGCTACCCTGAGACTGGAAAAAAAAATCTCAGGCTAATAAGGAATACGGTTTGCATATGCTGTCGGAAAGGATGTCATCCAACTGAAGTTTCAGTTTAAATGAGGTCACTGTGTAACTTGGACCCATCTGGCACAGAGCAAGCTGCTTTTCTTGTTTTTCTAGTATAGTTCTCACTGCCTTACTTAAATCGAGTTGATAAACTTAATGCAACTGTTTCTATGATCCTAGATAAAGGATTGAAATGTTATTGAAACTTTCTGACTGTAGTAAGCTTTAGGATTTTAACTGCACTACTGTGTTTGGTGACTGTGTCAGTCGCTTGCTTTTGTGTGTTTGCGCCGCCTTCAGTATCTTAGCAAAAAAAAAAAAAGAAAAAAAAAAAGAAAAAAAAATACAAACACCCCCCACATTCCATTTCTTGCACTTTTGGAGCTCTTTCAGTATTCTTTTGTGTCTTCTGAGCATTTTCAGATACGACAGGCAATAATTCTGTTTGTGACACTGGAAACATCTCCTGTTCCTTGTGATGTGTGTGTTGATTCCATTTGGTCGGGTGCTACTGTCCCTATTCTCCCCTCTGACATAGACCTTTTTTCCAGAACATTTGTAACTTGTAATACAAACAAGTGACAGCAGCAGTGATGCATTGTCAGTTTCTGAATATCATCATGCTTCTCATATCTAAACATGTCAAGTTTTTTCTCTGTAACTTCTGTAGTCTGTGATACTGGTCATAATACTGTCTACATTCCTACACAAAGAAAAATTTCTATCTTGGAGGAAATCTGAGATCAATAGAGTAGAGGATTTTGTTGCTATGCTTGTAACAATTAGAAAACTTTGTATTTAAAGTTTATTCTTGGTCATTATTTATTATTATAATACATCAGTTGACAGAACTTTATTCTGGTATAGAAGTATTAAAAGTTGTTTTTTCAGCAATGACTGTTTTCTTTCTGCTGTTAGAATAAAAATGTCTTTGAAGCAGTACAGTTTTATCCAGTGTTTTACGCAATAAAACCTCTACCTCTGAAAAAAAGTTTTCCTACTTGCTTATGTTTATTAGGAACAGCAAAAACATTATTTTCTGCAGCTTTGTCAGATTAAAAAAAAATTAATGTCAGTAAGTTCGCAGTTGTTAGGCAATTACTGGAGTGTATTATGCTGGGTGTATGTGCTCAGTCCACCTATTAATCTGAACAAATCTATATACAGTATATACATATATATATAATATATATTGTGCTTAATTAAAAGACTGTGGAAATCTGTTTTAGCATGTAGTAATAATTGTTTTATATACTACTACATATGTACTATAGAAGAAGTCTTGGGGTCTATCAAGCTTTGATTTGAAAGTGTTTGAAGTGTGTATCATACACTATGATGTATAAAGTCATGTTTTCACATTAAAAAAATTGTTTGTATAGATCATATATTTGGCTTTAGAAAATTGTGAGGTTTATTGTCATGATGCTTGTTAAGAAAGCTGCCTACGCTTCAAAGAATTTCCAAGTGCGAGAACCCTCCTGTTCTCCTGCACAAATCTTTTTTCTTCTTGTGTATGGCTTGATTTACATATTTGAAAGCAATCAAATTAAAGGATTTTTAACGTAGAAGAAGAAGTAAAGATGATTAACAACACAAAAAAGATGCACCAAATCTGAGAAACTGCAGCTAACACAGGGAGAAGAGAAGAACAAGGCTCAGACAAAAACTGGGAAGCAAAACACACCGACAAAATTGAAATTTTGGAAGTAGATGAAGCGAGTCCTACCCACAATGATAACGTTATGCTGCAACTTGAATGCTCTAGTAGAAAAATACACAAAATTATATACAACTGCTAAAATTCAAAGAGTAGGATTGTGGAAATTCAGCTATGCAGTTGCTTAGATCTGCAGTAGGAGTTGATGTTAGCTGTGGATTTGTGGAATGTGTGTGTGTGGGGATCGTTATAGAGCTGGTAACAAATTCCC
This sequence comes from Tetrao urogallus, assembly GCF_951394365.1. Classification (NCBI taxonomy): domain Eukaryota; kingdom Metazoa; phylum Chordata; class Aves; order Galliformes; family Phasianidae; genus Tetrao; species Tetrao urogallus. The sequence goes on along the minus strand of NC_136825.1, from coordinate 10,966,302 downwards.
TCATCTCCAGGGCAAATATCACAGGGTCCCACCATCTGCAGAGAATTAAATCTGTGGTGCACAGGATATTAGTCAAAATCTAGGAGGTTAACCAACAATTTTTATATTTTGCAAAGTTTGTCTTTCATTCCCTCTCTTAGTGGGAACCACTCTTCTTGAGCACAACTTAAGTGCGTAAAAATGTGCTCCGAGCACTGAGTGGTGCACCATCCTTCCTGCTCCATGAAACACGGCGTTGACCACCAAAGTTTGAGAGAAATGCAGCTGTCTCACAAGAGTCTGTTTGTGAAGATTTTTCTTCAAAGACAGCTGGCTGGCAGCTGTCAGAATGCCGATGGTGGGTACCTTGAGAAAGATCTTTCCACGCAAGGTCAGAAAGCTGCTCTCAGCTTTGAGATACTGTTTGTTGAAACTTTTATAAGGACTGTAAGCCCTCTGTCTATGGCAATTTGGAAACAGAATATTTCCCCTATCTGTATTGCAAGAGTATTATGAAACTCTCACCTTGTGTGTTGTAAGCACGATCCGAGGGAAATTATGTGTAAGTATTGTGGTTTTCATTTCTTGGTATCACCACTTGGTGTGATCCACCAACAGGGAATTGCGTTTCCATGGGGAAGGTTGGAGAGAAAGTACTACTGTGACATAATATTGAAAATGTGGCCCAGCCCCAAGCCATAGGAGGACAGAGAGGAGTTCTGCATCTCTTCACCTATTGGTGCTGGCTTTTATTCTTTTTTAATTTTTTTTATATTGAAAAGGTCTCAGTGAACAGGGAAATTGCAGGAAAAGAGGAAGAAGAAAATTTAAATGATCCCAGAGTGAACTGTTTTGCTGTTAATACAGAAATACAGAGCAAGACACATTTAATGGGCTCTATTTTTTATTATACTATGCTGAATAATTAAGTTTGAGGCTAAGTGTCACGTAGATTTATCTTTTAATTAAAAAAGCATGGTTCACGCATATTTGAGTGGTAGTCCAAATAAATGCAATATAGAAATTTATGTTTGTTTATCTAGGTGTTAATTACCTAGAGATTGTTCTGGATTACTTCTTTTTATAAAGTGTCATAGGCTCATGTCACAAGTAATAAAGCTTAACTGTGGAACCTTATCAATTTGCTAACTATAACGCCAGTGTGACCTGGAGGAAAGGGAAAAAAAAAACTTTGGAAAACGTTTTCTGTGTGTACCCCATTCAACACATAAAAACCACACGCTGAACAAAGCAATCATTTTTAAACTGTTCGCGCAAGTAAAAGTACGAATATATCTTCAGTATTTTACAGCCTTTCATACATGTAATTATTTATATAACACACTGTTATTTATGCCCGTGTACTACATGTTGTGTAGAGACAGATATGGCCAGCAACAAAATGTAGTTTACCTGGTGGGCAAGCTATTCATTTATTGTGTGAAGTAACACTTACAAAGACTGAACACTGTATTTAAAGCAAAGAAGCAGCAGATGCTATTTTCTTAATATTTTAAAGGTTTTACCATGTTGCTAGCAACCAAGAGGATGGGAAATGCAAACTAAGTCTGAAGATAAAATATCATGCATTGCAGTGGTGCAAAGAAAGGGAATGTATGTGGACACAAATTGTTCGTCAAATTCTCTTTCTGTTTTTTGTTTATTTATGACCAGAAATTATATCACTGCTCTGCAGAGCCATGTGGAAGAATGCAGAGAGTGGGCAGAGAGCAAACTTCCCAGCATGGCCAAGCCAAGGAGCTTTCCATCACTGCTGTAAATCAAACACTGTCCATGTGATCATGCAGGGGAGCATCTGCCCCTACAGTGTGAAAGACTGAGAAATCTTTTCATTTTTCTCCTAGGTGCAAACATCCCCTTTGGGGGTTAATTATTTATGCTTTTCTCAGAGTTCTGATGACTCACAGTAACGTCAGGTTGTGTTGAGTTGCAGACATTTTTGATAAAATCAACTTGCTGATATTGCGAAGAAATCAATGAAGATTACACTCTGTGCTCAAAGTCATTAATTCTTGATATGCAGGTTCTCAAACCATGATGAAGGCTGAAAACAAGGGCTTCTCTTTATTAGTCATCAGTTCCTTGCATAGACATAGCCATAGTTGCTCATATAGACATAGCCACTGCAAGCATTGTCTCATGTGCAAACAGAAGCAGTAGCTAAGTTAAATCCCCATACCTGAGGCTGAAGATAAAACAGATCTTAAAAAAACGCGCTGATCCTTATAAATCACTAGAATGCTTTTAATTCCTCAGGACTGAAATTGATATGTATATTTATATATAGAATAATTGTGTATGTATATACACAAGCACATACACATTACGAACCATTTTTGTTTTAATGTATTTGATTTTTAACACTGTAAAGAAGCCAATAACGGATACTCATCATTTCTGAAGATCAGCTGTTTACCGATGAACACAAACTTGGATGGAGGAGTTGAAAATTTGAGCCGCTGGATGTAATGAATCACCGTGGCTCCTGAAATTCCAGCTGTGTAAAGTTGAAACAACACAACGGTGAGTCAGAACTAACATTAATGAAAGTAGAGAAAAGGAAAATCTCTCTTTGAAAGGGAGTTTGTGGAGAAGATGTGTCCTTAATGTGGCATGAGATACCGCTGCACAGAATATATGATTTCTCTTCAGGTTGTGTCACTGTTCTTCCTTTCTATATAAATATTTATATTTAATTCTTGGAGGGGGTTGTTTTCCCAATTGTTTTCTGTTAGAAAGAAGTTGATGCGCAAGTAAGTGAAACACAAGTATTCATGGATGTAACAGAATGATGGAGCCATTAATCCCAACAGAGAAAATATCTCTTGTTAAAAACCTCTCACCATATCTTTGACTACAGGACATTGGATTTCACGAGGGAGCTGCTTCTCCCGATTAGTGCTAATCCTTGGTGTGCTGCTCATGGAAGCTGCCACCCCAACAGAATGGGACCAACATTTGTTAAGGGTCTGCCCACTCCCAGTGAACACAACTGGCCATTTCCTATACAAAAGTCTGCAGTTAAAAATGTCAGTATCTCCAAAGCTTTTCATGATCAAGCAGTATTTGTATTGCTTTTGCCAAAGCAGTCTGTATTTCCCCTGTGAAGATAACACATTCATTTCTATGCACCAATCACCATTTTTGTTCTTCCTCTCAAACCTTCCTGCTGGTGCTGGTGTAACTAAATCCAGCTCACCATGCAGTAAGCAAAAGTTTCATACTTTGAAAGCATGAAAGTATGGAGGCTTGTTCCTTTTTTTCCAAACCCATTGATCCACCCTATGCTTCCAGTAAGTTAAAGCCTTCAAATACTCTTGATTTATAGGAGAACCACTTTAGTATCATAACTGTTGGCTCTTTCCATGAACGATTTTAATGAAAAACACTTTTGATATTCAGCAGCAGAGCCATGATCTGAGTATCCTATTAGTGCTCAATGGCATTTGCTGTAGTGGAAAATCTGTTCACCTTCCCACAGCCTCATGGCTGTGCGTTCATTTTCGTCTCACACCAGAGGTTTCAGTAAACTTCATGTGAGCAAGAGTCAGCTGAGCACTCTCATTCATTTGCAATTAAGCCATAAAGAATAATGTTTGAAATAATGCAGGGAGATTCTTGACCCTGAAAATATTTGTCTGACAAAATGAGAGGAGAATCCAGCTCTTGAGATGAGGTCAGGAGGCTGCTTGTGCCTTGAGCTCTCCTTGGAAGTGATGGAACCCAAAGATGTGCTGTGTCCACATGGGACACCGAAAGACCGGCCACCGCTTTTGGACAGCCTGTTAGGTCAAAGGAGAGGTATGTTACCCTAAGGAGAGGGCAAACCTCTGGGCTCTGAGTGGAATTTAGGATGGAGCTTGCATGGGCAGGGTTTGAAGCAGGTTCCTGTGTGGCTGCTTGTGGTCCCCACTGGTCCCCACTGCAGGAAGGAGTGCTGCTGGCCCACGACACAGTGATGCAGTCATCTCCCTCCTGCCCCACAGAGAGCTGAGCCCGGGCAGGATCCTGGACCCTCACTTGTATGGCAGGACCCCACTGGGCTGGGTTCAGGTAGTGGGAAGGCAAGAGAAGAAAGAAGGAGAAGAGAAAAGGAGCCATCAAGATCATCTTTCCCTTCCTTTGTGTGGTGATGTGAGCACTAATTTTCTCAAATGAGGAAAAATAGTCACAGTGCCTGTCTAAGAGTTTGAATTTACCACCAAGTTTCCTCTGTGCATTAAAAATAAAGCTAAAAATCCAACAAATCCAACCCATATTAAATTTGAATGCTGAATTGTAATGTTTGCTCGGTTGCTATTTCATAGTAGCAACCAACGTGTTAATCACTAGTATATAATTAGATGTCATTTTGGAGCAATTCAAAATCAAACAAAATCTCAACATGCTCTGAACATGTTGTGAAAGTTTACATTACAATTAATTTATGATTATCCAAACGTTGCATCCAGTGATCTTGTCTTCATACATTACAAAGAAAAAAGACAACTTCTCTTCACATACACCCCTTAATCTCAGAAGATTCCTGGAGAAAAAGATCTCCCTTAAATAACTGTATTATATAAATTCCATTTAAATAGATAAGCATGAGATGAAGACATGAGATTAATTTGATAACCTTGGATCTCTTGTATCCTTGGATCTCTCTCCCTTGTTTTCCTTCATTTTTAGTTTCTGTAATCATTTGATTTTTCGTTGTGGTCTCTATGGCAGAAAATTAAGGGAAAACAGTATTATTTCATTTCACACCAACCCACTAGAGCAATGAGTTAATTTCAGCTCATCCTCCTGAAGGTGAAAAGAAGCTCACATCCTTTTGTCCCAACAGCGAGCTGGTGTCACAAACTGCTGAGCATTCCCAGCCCTGTCAAAATCAAAGGAACAAGGACACTGAGCGAGTCCTGGGAAATGCTGGATGCATTAGCAGATACAGCCAATATGCTGAATTATGGTCATATAATAAACACACAAGCTGCTGTGCCAGGACACAGCCACAGTGATCACAGTAAGAAAAGTTTTAAAAGCAGTCATGCTCCCATCCTCTGCTGAAAAAAAGGGGTAACGTACATAAAAAGGTGAACAAATGGCTACACTTTGCTGCATCCAGAACAGAGAAAACCCTGCTACTTCAGCTGTAATGAGCTGCCAGCTGATGTCTAGTCTTCCCTTCTGTGTATGTATATCCTATATCCTATACATGCAAACACAGAACAGGGAGGAAAGTTATTTTGGGTGTGAAGCTATAATGTTGTTCTATGCTTTAATTGCCCATAATGAGCATGGCAAATGCTGAAAGATGCAAGGAAAAGTCTTGTCCAATAATATAGTTCTTTATTACCTTAGGATCCCGTCTTCCTAACTATTTTGAGGATGTTGTTAGCAGAGGAAGGCATATTTTTATTTAACATCTTTATTAATGAGCTAAAGAAAGAAAGAAGTAAACACACTAATTACATTTGCAAATGACAGTACATTAGTAGCTATTGCAAACATCACTGAGGACAGAAATAACAGAGGAATATAATGGGTAAGAATAAAAGATTCAACTTGAAGTAACACAAATTCAGGTCTGAAGGCAAACATACTCCATAATTAGACAAGGAGAGGTAGAGAGGAAGGTAAAAGAGTTGAAGTCGAGGGGTTGGGGCAGTGGTAAGGGCGCAGCCCTGGGGCCAGAAGTTGTGTGCATTTTGGGGTCCTGGTGAACAAGCATTGAGGAAACACATAGAAAATGCCATTTTCTTCCTTTCTCTCAGGAAGGGTAAAACCCAAGTCCCATATCTGTAATTCAGAAGAGGGCACAAAGCCAGCATGGCTGGGATGCATGCACGAAGTGCTCCAGCTGTGCCCAAGCCCAGGTGTAGGCAATACCCTGCCCCAGCTACAAAAGGGTGAGGCCTGGCAGCAGCAGCTTGCAGGGAGCTGTGAGGCTGCAGGTATGTGCTCTGGGTGTGGAAGCATGGGGCTGCTTCCAGCTGTGCTCCTTGGTGGAGGGAGCACTGGTGCAGCAAGAGTTTTGTTGGCATTGCTGGTTAGTGCCTAAAAACCAAAAGGGAACAGAGAGGAAGGATGATTTGAAAGAATCTGGGAGCAATAAGATAAAATGGAGTAAAGGCAGACTTCCCCAGTGTATGCAGCTCTAAACTCTTTAATAAGCTCCCAGGAGAACTGATGGATGTGCAGTCACTCCAATGACTTAAAATTAGACTGGATGCAACAGGGAGCATGCCGGGAGCCTTCGGGATGGAAGCCCCCAGGCACCAGCGGGGTCCCAGCCTCGCTGCCTGCTGCAGGGCAGGGTGCTCCTCACCTGCTCTGCTCAGACTGCGGTGAGTGTGGCTCCCTGCCTGGGCCCTGCAGGTGCTGGCCACCACTGCTCGCTTTCACAAAACCTACAAGCTGTCATCAGTTAAGGGCTGCCCAATGAGTTATAATGCAGGAAGCAACTGCAGTGTTGTGCCATCCTTGCCCTGGTAATGATTTAAAGAGAAGGAAAGCAACCTTCCCCCTCCCCTGGAGCACGAGTAACTTGGTAGAGCTCCTTTTCCAGAGGCGCTCCAGTTGTAGCCTTCCTATTTAAGTAGTGTTGGAAGTTCCAGCAGCAGTGATGGGGAGCGTGCTCGCTGTCCTGAAGTACTCTCCCGCACTTTGTGGTGGGGACAGCGTGTGCCAGCCTCCGGTTAGCGGCTGTGACAGGCCGCCGCGGAGCGCGAGCCTCCGCTCTCCCCTCCTGAGCTGCAGAGATGACAAGGAACGCGCACCTCCGTGTCCCTGCGTGAGCGATGACAATAACGGTTCGCGCTAATGCCAGTCACGGCGGTGACTTTTGCTGTAGTGTTACTTGCGCGGTAGCAATTGAATTGAAACTGCCACATCAGTTCACATTAGGAGCTCAGCAGCTGACGGGGCTCCTCAGCACGAGGAGGAGCGTGGTGTGGTAGAGCCTCTCAGAAGCTGGTTGGACAGTCAGGGTGGGAGCACCGCTGTGTTCACGTAACGAAGTTTCAACATGACCCTTCAGGAAATAGCTTCCAGTCTTAAGCCTTGCTTTACGTATCCTAAAAAAGGAGGAGGAGGTGGTGGCAGCGGCCTGTGCACGCTCCTGCTCTAATCTGTAGGGGTGGCACCGGGCTCGTTGGGGCTGAGTTGCCATGGGGCAGGGCTGTAGCAGGAGCCCCCATGGCACCTGCCGGCGATCGATGTCTGGTTGCCTACAGCTTGGCGTCCCCAGTGCCTTGTGCGTGGTGGGGTTTAATGGGATATCTCCACTCCTTTACGCTGCGATATCTGGTCTGAGCGGCATAAATCCACTTTTCAGTGATGTGCATTAGCTAAGTGGCATTTATCTTGCTGCAGAGCTGTTCAATGCTTCTTTTGACCCACCAGAGTTTAAAATAGACTTCATCTTTAAAAATCCAATTTTACAAACAGTTAGTCTTTAATGTGGACCGTTGCATTTTAGTAATTTTGGGGAAAAATTAATGACTGATATATTTAATTTTCAGACACAGCTACTGCATGTTTAAGGCATCTTTTTTATAACTTTATTGTGAACAATATAGGTTGAACACTGCAGAGATATTGCTCTTGCAGACTTGTAAGATTAAAATCGTGGTATTTCTGAAGGGGCTGTTAAAGTGCCAGTGAGGATATCTATCTGTTACCATGTGGCTCTGAAGTAATGCAGTGCATGTATATTTAAATATCAGTACAATGGCTTGTTTTCCAGCTAGACAGAAACCTCCAAATCTAAGGTTACAGGCCTCAAAAGAGGAGCTGAGCGTGCTTAGCTTTCATTTTACTTTTTTGCTCTTTAGCCATGTTTAAAGACTTTGAATCTGCATAGTGTGACTTGAAACTAATGGGTAATTAATGAACAGGCAGCTCTGCAGTGGCTCCGGGGTATGGGTATCTTCTCTTTACAGGGCCTCCTTTTTTTGAATCCTTTCATATCTGTACCTCTCACTTATACAAGTTAGTGTGTGTTTAAACTGCGAATAATGGTTGAAATCATTCCTGCGTGTGCAATGCTGTATTCCTCTAAAGCAGATCATTATTCTATATGGAATAAATAGTGCTATCCACTCGATATGCTTTAAGGCTAATGAACCAAACTCTACCATTTAGGAAGCCAGATAACAAGGCATGTTTCTCCACTGGTTTCTTCTGATATATTAATTAACAAAAACCAAAATTCCTTTCTGAGACAGAAACATATCTACAACCCCGTTTGGTTTCGGGGATTTTCTGCACTGTAACTCCTTAACATTTCCTAGTGTGCATAGGGATTCATCATTTGTTCAAGGCCATACCGGATGGGGCTTTGAGCAACCTGATCTAGAGAAAGGCATCCCTGCTTATAGCAGGGAAGTTGGAACAAGACGATCTTCAAGGTCCCTTCCAACCCAATCCAGTCTATGATTCTATACCCAGTAATCTGGCTAGCTGGGTGCCCTGTTAGCTCTGGCAGAAGAAATGGAAGAGGTCACCCTGCAAAGCCATGGTGGGAGCACTGCTGGGCTTTGTGCTGTGTGCAGTTTGTGGCAGTGATGGAATTGGGCAAGGTGTTATTTCTCGGCAGGGAGAAGTTAAAACTTTTCCTCATCAGGGTGGATGGAAGCATAGGTGGGGGAAGGGAACTGAGGATGGGCAGTGGGAGGCGAAGTGAGATGCTTCTCAGCGTGAGTATGCTGGGGTTTGTCCCTGCGATGCTGGAGGGGAACTTCTAGTTCCAACAAGAAACACCTGTAAAACTTGTCAGGGAAGTGTAAGATTTTCTGAAAGGATAGAAAGGAACTCTCCTCTAGCTTTTTGATCCTTTACAGCAAGTAAAGTGTTCCTTTAACAGTAAGAGAGCAACGTCTTAAAACACCAGCAGGACTCTAACTTGAGGTTTAAGTAGATTAAGACTATGGGGGCATCTGAACCCCAGTATCTGGCAGCATTAATTTGGAGAGAGCAAAAAGACATCTGTGACTTACAAGGACAGAGTGTACTCAGCACGCTTCCTCCAAAATATGTGGATACCAAAGTTTGTTGCAACAGAAAATTAGAAAGTGTCTTTTGCATCTTCTCTTTATGTTTTCCCAGCCTGAAGAGTTTTCTGACCTACCATTCTCTGGAAAGCTACTGCTCCTATAAAGATCACCTCAGTTCCAGGGGGTCTTCTGACTTGGGGCACAATAAAGCAGAAATACCTGCAACAGTCTTTGGTGTTGGCATTGCCCTGTAGCATTCTGCCTTGTGTTGTGAGCTGTTCCCTTTGGAGTCCAAGTACTAAGAGTTATTACATCTTTAAAGGCCTGCAGAATTTGTGGGAAAAGTAATTGGTTTGTTGTTCCAAAACTCTTGGTGGAATTATGTGAGAAAAAGCTTTTCAACTTAATTTTCTATCTATATTTGGGGCCACTGGCGTGAATTCGGTTTCTACTGTAAACCCAAAAGCTCCTCAAAGGTGTGCAACAAAATGCTTCTACAGCACAACGGGTTGAGATAGCCATAGGACTCTCACTGTGTCCTGGACTTCCCTCTGCAGAAGATACTTTTTCATCTTTGCTAGTTAGTTGCTGAACTGCAGTTTTATGGTAATATAAATGCTTATTAGTGCTATGCGTTGTTCTGACTTCATTTCCTTGCTTATTAAGCTACAAAGTTGTGGGCTTTTTGATTCATATTGCAAACCTTGCAGGTTCATCAACCTTAGATTTTGGAGAACTACTTTGTATACTTTAAATTCTTTGATATTCTTTCCCATTCTAGGGACCAGAGTTGTTAATCTTCTCACATTTCAGCCCTTATATTTGTTCAGCTGCTTCTGACTCTTCCTGTTTGCCTCTGTTCTTCCGTTTTGTTTTTTTTGTATTCTTCCCTTGTGTTGTAAGGCCATCATAACTGCTCTTGACACTGGACATGAAGAAAGACTTCTAAGATCAAATGTGCTTTTCAGTAGGTGAAAGCTTGAGGCACGTGGTAAAGAAGAACCTGATTTACTCTAAGTGGAGTTTTTAATGGGAATTCTATCTCCCTTGTTTGGCAGGAGAAAACAACCCAGTGGGTGCCTCAAGCCTGCATTGTCCATGAACACCGTCTGGGAATGGAGCAGAGGAGAGCTGGACCATTGATGCTTGTGAAAGCTGCAGCTCAACTGAAGCATGGGTGAGCTAAAATTCACTTTGCACACTGCTAGCTAAAATATCTCTTCTTTCATCTAAGTGCTTTGCCAATGGTTTCAGCCCTTTTTTTCCTATGTTTCCTTTCTCACTAACATGAATTTCTGTGTATGGTATCATCCTATCTGTGAAAGATTAATTTAATCATTTATTTTTTTCTGTGCTAAATGACTTACAAACAAATTATTCAAAGGCTGTAGTTGCTAAGGGTGAAATCACATGGATCTCCCAAGCCCGTCTTTTCCTGGAGCTTAAGAATTCATAGATAAATCCAATGAATTAGATCTGCTAAGATCTCTCTTTACAATTCTAGGTAGGAGAGATCAAGCAAATCCAGGTTAAATATGCTGCTTGTTCTGATAGTGCCTCTGGACGTTCACTAAACTAGCATCAAAAGGGAAACATTCTCCTTTGGGGTCTAAACCAGCCTGTCTTTCCAGTGAGTTGTATTGATTGAAGCTGGAGCAGGATTGAGCCCTTTGGCTACAGAGCTATCTTCACATCTGATGATATTGACAGAAATTTTGTATAAATCAAAGACAGTGTCGGTACTCTGCTAAAAACATGGTTGGCCTATTTCCAGACACTTTCCTAGGTTTTATTAGACTTGGGCAGGTGATTCCTCAAGAAGAAGTAATTTTGAGTTATTCTTCAGAGTTCTGCAGCTGTGGATTCTAATGCCTTTTTCGAAGTGACAAATACGCAAGGGCTGGATCTTCTACCACATGAGAAATCGCTGATTCATTAGTTCACATATTGGAACTGGAAGTAACATACAACTTTCTGCTTCTCACTTCCATTAAATATGGCCAAATTGTATTATATCATAATCTATAATTAGGCCAATTTTTCCTAATCTTTGTTGAAATGGATTCAATCTGGTTTACAAATGAGAAGTGTTCTTTTTTCCATAGGCTGCAAGTTTTCTACTGTCCAGCTATTACAAGTATCAATTCGATCTTGTAATGTATTACATATGCCTCATATTTTGTTCTAGCATTAAATGATCATCTTTGGGCTTTCTTGTTCTCTCATGTACGTAGCAGGTGCGTGTTGCAAATGTGTGTGTGCCAGTGCAGCCACCAGAACTTCCCAATGCCCTTTTGAACCTATACAGCAAGGTCCTTAGGATTCAAAGGCTGCTTATTGCACCCACGTTTAAGCTAATTGCCAGTACTCAACAGGAGCTGCTCATAGCTATGGCTTTCATTACCCTCTAGCAGCTGAGTAAACCCATGACATGTATGTTCTTAGATTACAAAACTCTATTTAACACTAGTATTTTCTTACAATAGATATTCTTTTCCATACCTAAATGCTCCTATAGAGCACTTGTCAGGGTGATCTAAATACGGAATCCTTTCGGCAGTGGCACGGACCTCTTCTGATAGTACTCTTCAACCCGTCTTAATTACTACTCAGAATCCAATTTCAAGGTCTCCTTAGGTGTTGGTATTAGCTAATATTTCAGTAAGTAAGGCAAAAGATAACACTGTCAGTCTCATTCGCCTTTCAAGTCAGTATCTCTCTTTTCCCTGCAGAATATAGTAGGGCTAAACCTTCTTGTTTAGCTTGGGGCAAAACACACCCTGCAAAAGCTGAAATAATCTAATTTTTTCAATGAAAGTCAGTGCCAGTCAAAGGAGCTCCTACATACTTATACTTAAGATACTTCAAAAATGTACAAATATTGGTAACCCTAGTTTATCATGTACGAGGCTATGAAAGAAAACCAAATTAAGGGAGGATATTGGGACAGACTGAAATAATGAAGTAACTGTGAGTGCTGCTTCATTTTAGCATTCTTAAGTCACTGAAAATGAAGAAATTGTTGTTCACCTTGGATGAATTTCTTAGATTTTAGCACGTTAATATTGATGCTGCTCAATTATCTGTATTATAACTACCCTCTCAGAAATCTGTTTTTAGCTTGGGTATTAAAAACAAAAGTAGCCTGAGAGAGAAGCTAAATATCAGTGCTACATGCAACTTCATCAAAAGACAGAAAGAAGGTGCTCAAGTACTGGATCTCCTCTTCTTCCCACGAAAGAGTTAACACAAAGAAATAAAATCAGATATGTGTAGCCTCCAGACGTCCATTAAAGTGCAGAATGCTGTTTTCTATCACAGATTATATGCCAGATGTTCAAACTATCTCTAATCATTGCAGATGTAATGGAGTAGAATGTTGCAGTTTGTGAGTTTACTGGCATTAATTCTGTATACTGCACAAGGGAAAAGATTTTAAATATATAATTATATCTCATTAATACTCAGGTTTTATTTCCTTTCAATGGAACAGGACTTATTAAAGCAACCATTTACCGCATGTTTTCTTTTAGTATTTGGCCCCAGCATAATCCTGTGTGCATTGTACATGTAAATATGTACTAACCTGTGTATATAGAAATACACACTACTGTATATAATTCCACTGGTGCAGCCCCCACTTTTTATATGCATGAGATGTTTTTATAATGTAAATTGACAAGGAAAAAGATCTTACTCATACAGTACTGTTTTAACCACATGCTATCTTACTTTTTATGGAGAAGAACTGTAAAAAATATGTAATTTAATGGTATTTATTCAGTCATGCTAGAGGAAAATTGTGCAGCTATGTGAATTGTGTTAGACTACTTCCTGGCCCTCTGACTGCTGACACCAAAAGGCAGATATCACAATGGTGAGAATGTCTTGCTGAGGCTTTTTCTTCGGGATTATTCAGTATGCTAAACGCAGGAGGGTTGGTCTTGCCCTGCCTACTCCTTTGCCCCTGAATGCCTGCTGCATGAAGGGACAGCTCCTGCTCTTCAGGGCTTCCTTTCTGTCTGCCCTTTGTCTATGAGGCTGGCTCAATGTGCTCAGCTCTGATTAAAGTATCTGCACAACAGAGTTTGCTTTGTCCTCCTTTCTCTGCTGAGGTTTCCTACCCGGCGCAGAGTTCAGCTGCATCTGAGTCTCTTTAAATTCTGGATCTATTGAAATCACCGTAGAAGTGTTCATAGCTCTCAATAGGTTGCAGAGTTTGCTGTACTCTGAAAGACAGCAGAACTGTGAGGGTGAACTTCATGGAGAAGTTCCTACATCTGCTTTTGGATATAGAATTTCAATTAGGATTTCTCTGGGAGCCATCCTTCATTCTGATGATAGTTTTTGTCTTCCTGCTTTAACGTGCAGCCTCAGCCTATGGTAAAGCATACCTGTTGTACCAATTGCAGAGTCTTTTCAGGGAGCTCTTTTCTGCTCTGTTGTCACAGTAACTACCAGCTCCTCAAACAACGATGTTCCTTTCCAACTCAGGTAGTTGTCTGCCTTAACATTAAGTTTAAATAAGTGTGCGTTAAATTTCTAAATACCAAATATATCATTGCATCTCTGAAAATGCTGGGAAAGCTAGACAACTTCCCAAAACAGCTATTTGAACTCCACATGTGCACTTGCTATGGCATAAAACTGATCTTGAATGATGATCTTGGCAGCAAGGTGTCCCATGGATAACATACTACTGCAATTTATGCAATTGATCTTTCTTAGCTGTTTATTACTGTCTTTCTAGGTAAACACTGCTAATCTAACCATGGTTAGTTGGAAGGAAATGAGGATGTGCTGAAATTAGATACTCAAATAGGGTCTGATATATTGGGTTATTCAGCTATTTTGAAGCACATCCTGAGAAAGCCTAAAGAAGAAAACCTGTAAAAAACTTTTCCCCACAACTCATTCATCTTTTTACTTTTCTTTTTCAAATATAAAAAAATAATAGTAATTTCTCCTTATTTCCTTGATAAGTAAGTGATAGGGTATAACTCAGGCTGAAGTCAGATGGCTGCAGAAGTTTACTTGTATAGATCTTGCAGGCAGATTATGGCCTCTGCAAAAAATGCCATATCATAAGGAATGCTTTCACTTTGAAAGGAATATCTTCATCTCCAGTAAGATATTGGGCAAAGGTTATTGGATAGAGGAAATCAAAATTCAGGTATACTGAACAAAACAGTTAGGATCAGTAAGAGTAGTTCTGCTGCTGACATTTTAATATGATTAATGTATTATGTGCTTGATTAAGAAGAAACACTTACTTCTACCTAGTTACCTATAGGTATTCCTTTTAAACACAGGTAAATAACAGAACACAAATTAAATGGGGTTTGGAAAGCAGTCCGGTAATAACTACGTAAGTCACTTCTGGCTATGATCTCACTGAGCTAGAAGTATTCCTGACTGTGGTGTACAAACAACATGCTTTGTCTCAAAGAAAGACTTTCTTAAGCATTTGATGTTTTAGATTGTACGTATGTATATGCTGCACATAAGAAGTAACAGTACGTGATTCACAATAAAAAAATGAATATTCTCCTTAGGTTTATTTACATCTATATCTCATTCTATGTTTTACTGAGATGCTTTAATATTAAGGATGTGTGCTCTATGACTGTAGTAGGGCAGTTACACTAAGGCTTGTTATGTAATGTTTCATGCTATGTGTACCATATCATACACTGTAGCTGATCAAGTGATTGGCAGATTAAATGCCATCAGATCTTATCTTCTGAATTCAGTAAGGAGTTACATGATTAAAAGGTAGAAAGAAAAAAAAAAAAAAAAAAAAAAAAAAAAAAAAAAAAGGAACAACTTGAGCTCTGTTCCATATGGTCCAGAGCTGCAGAACATCAACTGAAAGCTCTTTTTAGTGATGCCCAGTAAGGATTAAGTCAACCAGGTAATTTGCTCCAAAAGTCAACAATGCTGCTCATCAAAAAATAAACAAACACCAGCACAAAATGAACCTGGCTAGCAATCTCAAGAGCAAGGAGGACGGGAATGTTCTCTTGGTGAAGACCTGCAATGTCTGATAAGAAGAGAGAGCAATTTTAAAATCAATGCCATATTTACTGGAATACTGAAAATCATTCCTACTTTATTTAAAGAGATGTTTCATGGGTACCTATAAATAAAGGATCCCTTCTTTATGTGCCAGCCTTTCAGAAACAAGGTAAAGATGCGAGACAGCAAAAAAAGGTCTGACCATATCAGCACACAGTGTGATAGACTGCCCCTCCAAATGACACTTTCATTATCAGTAAATTTATGTTCCTATTTCTGTGTGTAATAATGACCATTCACAGCAAAAGCATGGTGGCTGTTAATGGACAGGAGTGGGGATAAAAATTCATTAATTAGTGTGGAATTGAAGCATTTCCTCCACACGCTTTGAGCAGCCAAGTATTTCAGAGCAGATCTTGGCACCCGAGTGCAGGTATAATAATTATACACAATTTTCAGTGATTAAAAGGTTGTAAAGTAATTTTAGATACATCTCAAAATTATTTATCTTATAAATGAGGATAGAGTGAATACGAGCTGAATCATAAGTACTGCTGTTCAGTGCAGAGCTGAATTGCTTGTAAGGGGAGGTTCCTGCTCTCCAGCAGCAACGTCTTAGCTACAGCACCAAGGTGGTTGTCTACTCACCATTTTCTGCCTCTCATCTTCTGAAAGGGCAGATGATTCTGAGTAGTGTGATTTGCAAATACCTGTAACATCATTAACTGTATCTGTATCAGCAACTTCAGCAATAATCTGGTTCAACATTGCTCACTTCAATAACCAGCAAATTGCTCTCCACATTTGTGTTGAGGCCAGCGATCCTCTGCATCTCTTTGCCATTCTTCTCACCAGACTGCATTTTCCTACACTGTAGATTAATTTCCAGCTCCCACCTCTTGCCTTTTAATCTAACAAAAAGTTGCCATGTTAAATCAGATGGGCAGGCCAATCCTTGATGACCCTTTGTCATTTCCTGTGACTATGTCCTCAAATGAAACTGATGGTCAACCTGGCTGGAAAGCAAGGGAGATGCCCGAGGAGATGCCAAGGTGTGATATAAGAGATGGAAATAGCTCCAGGCATTTTGTTTTGCAACAGTTATCTTCATTCTGAATGATGTGGGCTCCAGAATTGTTCCTTAATCTTTAGAGACAGACAATGAAAAGGGGTCTTTCCCCATTCCTGGGCTCTGATTTAAATTATTTCTGCATGGCACCAGGGATATGTTAGGTGTCAAAGGCATAATTGTTTCATTTCAGTATTAAACTCTAGGAATCTGTGGAAAGGCTGCATGGGCCCTGAAAGGAGGGGGTGGTTGAAGTATATCTGGAGGTAGGAAATATTCTGTCTGCGTCTGGTAGTCTTGAAGTTTCAAGATCAGAGAGGAGATCCAAGGGGCTTTCTCATGTATTTTCACTTACCTCTCAGGTGAGTACAGTAACCTAACAATTTGCTAATGAATTCAAGAAGTAAACACACACTTAAGGAAAGCTTTCCATTTGGAATCAGCTCTAAAAATTGTCTTAAAAGAAATTAATGTACAAAAAATTAATTAATTGTCTTTTGATTGCAAACAAAACTATAAATTATTCTATCAATGCATGATGAAAACCAGCTAGCCTTGTCCTTTTAGATTAAGCAAGATTATACAGCAAATCCAGCAAAATATATGATATGGATCAAAATATAACAGAATACGTGTTGCATTGTTTCTCCATCATGTTTTGCACTGGGTGGAAATGTGAACTGCTCTACTAGTCTGACTGTGCTAATGGTGCTAACGTATGAAAGCAGTGAGGGCCATAAGGCTATTATTCACAGTGAACTAAAGCACTTGCTTCTGTCACCTTAGCAGGGTTAGCTCACTTCAGAGGCAAGCCAACTGGCAGTTAGATGTATTAAAAATATGAAATGCGGCTTAAGAGAAGGAAGGAAACAATTACAAACTGTGTTGCATTTAGCTGAAAATTAGTTGCTTTCCTAAGACCTGAAGATATCAGTGAACAGGAGGGGAATGTGGATCCCAAGGACAATCGTTGGTATCTGCAACAACCTTTATATCTTACTGTAAAGCTGCAGAAAGATACCATAGCCAGACTCCAGATAGTTTTCTGTTGTGAAGAGATGCGGAGCTCCAGTCCAGAGCTCAAGGGAATTTTTAAGGCATAGGTCTAAAAGTAATTCCATCAATTTCTAGAAATTAGGGACTCGATAATGATATTCTATGGCTATTATCTGGTTGTATTAGTGTCTTTTTAAAAATAGCATTAACCTAGTCCCAGCTTATAGGAAGTTTTTTGGAGTGGATTGCCATATGTAATGATAAGCACATGAAGTAAGATGCAAGTTTTACTCACTTGAAAATAAAAGATATCTGTTCCACATTGCAAAGATACAAATTAAAAGAGCAGTTGAGCTCCCCAAAATCATCTGTTCATGTCAATGAAATGAATGTTAATGAAAAATAAAATTGAGTTCCTCCTGTGGTTGATTTTCATCACAGCACCTGGGTATTAAAAATGGCTGTAAAAATTGAATCCATCAGTCATGAAAATAACTTTGGCTACTGCTTTGTAGTGGGCAAGTACCACTGCTGCTCGTGAAGACACGAGGATGTTCTGTGCAATCTGTGCACTTTATAATATGTAATGGGAAGTAAGGCAAAAGCATCCAAGCTGGTCTCAAGTTCTGTTATAGCCCAGTTCTAAACATGTTTGTTCTAGAAAACCTTTTAAGGTGTTCTATCTCAGCTGCCTCCATGTCTTGTGTTACTGCACAGTGGGGCTGTGCCCTAGAAACATTTTGGATCACTGGCTTAGTTTTTGAGATTTAAAGACTGATACCAACACAAGAACTTGGGCATTTAGGATGTAGGGGCATGTCAAAAATAGCGTGAAGCCTAAAGTCTCCTGGCTGTTTTATGGAACGTGGGAGCACCATCCGCAAGGATACTGCGTATTTGGCTGTGAGAGTATTCTCTGGAGAAGTGGAGGACGATGCTTTCAGATCACTTCAAATATATGAGGGGCCTGATCCACCTTATCCTTGTTACTATGTTGGTCAAGAAATTGGTAGCTAAAAGTGTCAGCTTCTCTAGGAGCTACAGCTCTGAGGGCTGCAGTAATTCATGTATTCTGAGAACTGACATAGAGGAAAATGCATAATGAATGCCTGCCAGTAGTTTGAGGAACATCTCTAAGTCATAGCGTTGGCTCCACACCCTCAGATTCTTCACTTTTTTGTTGAAATATTATTTATATCATAAATGAAGATACGTGGTGGGGACTTTTGTCACAAGGAATACTTGTAATGTTCTACATATCCCCCTTCATAATTTATGAGAACCTAATTTTGTCTTCATCACTCATTTGCAGATTGAGAACTATCTGAGCATCAAATTAATTCATAACTTGCATGAAAAATTCTTTATTCTAGTTTACGTTATGCATTGATTTTACCAAGTAGGGAAACAATGGAGTCAATTAAAAAATGGCCAGCAGCACTGAAGGTGGAGGGCAGATTCCTCATTCATGTTGTTTAAATTCCAAGTCCAAAAACACACAGGAAAAAAGCTCAGTTTGATTTGCTCGTGCAGAATTGAGGATAGTTACTTTGGAAGAAACTGAGTGAGTAACTGAGAGCCTTTGTTCCTCCAGGAAGGGCTGGTTGACCTTATGTTTAGCCTACATTCTGTATTAAACTGAAGTACTTCAGCCTGAAGAACTTACAGGGATGCCTGGACTCTTAAAATCCTATTTTCTCCCAATTTATCAGTAGGTAGCATCTGAAGTTGCCTTGAAACACTCTGAGCTAAAATCATTGTTTTCCTTTTTTTGGTTTATTTACATGTGGCATTTTGCTTACAGGCACTACTTTTCCTGTAGTCATATCTTGATCCTATGACTGCTTAATTAAGTGTATGCTTAATTTTTTATAACTTTATTCAGGAAAGTTTCTCATTTGATTAAAATTAAGCATATGAATGTTGCATATCTGGGATTCTAATTAGTTTTCTTCGCTGCCAATTTTTTTTTTTTTTTATAAACCATGAAGGGAGTGAATAAAGACAAAGGAAAACTACATCTGCAAAGGAAGTCTGGGGCTTAGCAATGGCATTTGACATGGTTCATACTTTACTAAGTATAAAAAATCAAGTCAACACTTCTTTTTAAACTGCTTAAGGGTTTAAAAGCTTCAGGGCATAGCAAGGTAACTGCTTCAGACTTTGCTGCAAGGATTTAGAGCCTGATTCAAATCCTATTGAAGTCAATGGAAATCATTTAGCTGGTTTCACTGGGCTTTGGGTATGGCCCATACAGTAAACAAGAGCCTTAGCTTCACTAAAGAGTTAATGTTCTTAAAGCTGTTCTGGAGTTGAAGTGGTTTAAGGTCTTACACTGTGTTTTCAGTATTGCAGTATAATTCAGAGCAGCTAAACTCATGCATTAAATGTGATTTTTCTACTTGTACTCTTTGCAGCAGCAAAGCCTTTGCACATTCATCAGGTCCGCTCTGGTTCTCTCTCTGGAGCAAAGTCTCTGCACAGCCAGTTTCTTCCCATGCATTTAAGCCCTGCTGAGCTGCAATTGCACACAGTTGGGCAGCTGAGGGAGTAACATATGGTAAGACACTTCTGTGGCCTCTGCTAGGGTAGGTGGTGTGGGAGGATGTCTTTGCATGTGTGTGGCTGTGTGAAAATTCACGCACACAGGATCTGAGCCCTGGCTGTTGGACCTGGCAGCAGGTCCTCAGTGGGGAGGCTCAGGCTCCCTTTCCTTCGGCACAGACTGATGCAAGGACATATCTCTCTGTTTCATCTCTCTGGCTCTGCAATCCCATTGCTGAAGCTTCACCATGTCCCTTTTCTCGTTTAATCTGATCTCCCCGAAGACTGCCTCTAGTCACAAATTTAAGGATTCTTTGTGTTTTCAGTGACCAGACCAGAATACAAGAAGACCCTTTTGCAGCCTTTGATTACATGCTGCTTTTCCCTGTCTGGGTAATTGTTGAGGATTGAGTCAAAAAGATGTTCTGATTAATTAGATATGGTATTTTAAGAAGCTTCAGCCTGGTAAAGTATGGGCTAGAATTGAGATTTCCCACTTATCTGCCTTAAACACTCTGGCCTTACCCTGAACTTCACAATCACTGTATGAGTGTTTGTTTTTGCTGGAATTTGCTACAGGAGGTCTTATTGGCTGGTGGTCAGGATTTTATTTTTCAGTGGATTGTTAACTTGTTTCATACACAAGGAGGGTGTTGATGCATCTTTGTGTCCTTTTCTTTCCTTCCATTCTTCTGCCCATAACACAAACCTGCTCAGAGACCTTAAGGATTTCTTCCATTCAGAAGGGGAAAAACATAATGCAGAAATAAAAACAGCAATGCAGCAGCAGTACAAACGGACACACATTCTTCAATCATGGTAATGGAGCAGATGCTTCAATAGCAACAGCAGCAGGTCCAGTAAGTGCTGCATCTCCTTCTTTTATCCCCGTCAAACCAGAGCTGCTAGCAACATGCCATCTTTCCTCCTCAGGATTTTGCTTCCAGTAGCATCTGCTGTGCCTCTTTCTCCTGCACACTGCAACATATGTAGCTGCATCATGAGATGCAGCCAAGTCATACACTAAGGTAATTTCTATTAATGATTTTACTTGCTTAGTGAATAAAATCCCTATCTGTAGGCCTGATACATCACAGCTGCTTTGTGCTGCTCGTGTGTGCAGAGGAAGCGCTGTGAGAACAGACGGGTGATTACTGAGTAGCCCAGGACTAATAGCTGAGCAGGAGAGCTTGAATTAAGGGGAATAACTTCAATGAGGGTGATGATAAGATCACAGCTTTGCGTTTGTTGTAAAAGATGGTGGCTGTCAGTTTTCCATGTGCAGTTTTTCTCTCTGTTCTCACTGGGTTGCTTTGACAAGAATCGCTTCTCAGAAATTTCCAATGTGATTGCCAGAAGCACATGTTTGTGTATTTTGCATAAATTAGGGAAAAGAAAATGGAGGGGGGAAGGTCACCTCTGTGGAGGTATATTCAAGCTAAACTAAATCTCAGAACTGCACTTTTGTGTCCATCACAAGTTTGCCTCTGGACTAATCCAGGTGTCGGCTGTGGTGGAGAATGCACTTTCTCATCTCTTGAAGTGGTGTATTTTACTCTGCCAAGCTGTGCTCACAGGATGACAAACAGGCACAAAGCAGTCGGCAGCACTTGGCACCTTCTGGGAGCCCCACACCACTGTTCCTGGGCTGCAGAGCAGCCAGCTCCGGGCGCTCGCAGGATCAGGCCCACCAAGGGTACAGCATCCCAGCTAATATGCAAATTCTAGGTAGTGCAAACACCAACACAGTCAATTACACACAGCAAAAACATACACCACAGCCAGGAAGCCATATGATAGATATCATGTTGTGACTATGTTGTGGGACTTTCATCTTTATTGGCAAACATTTCAGGCAGCAGTTCAGATTTACATAGAATCGCATATGTGCTTAAGAGAGGATTTCATCTCCCCCTTTCTTTACTAAGTCACAGTTACTAATACTCTGCAACCAGTAAGTAATTAAGACATTTCAGTGATCTTCAGATAATCACTCAGAATGTCTGTGGTTATCCAGACCCCTTCTGAACTCCTTGAAGTTGTAAAACTGGTTTGGAAATTTCAGACAAAGTGGTGATCCAGCTCCTTTCTAGAAACACTTTGTCGGTGTTTTGTTGTGCTTGCAAGAGCCCAATAGAAAGTGTGTAGAAGGAAAGTTTATTGTATTGGAAGAAAACTTCAAACATTTGGAAAGGCTTCAAAAGCAAGAGACCTTGCCAGTGCATTGTATTATGAACGTGTCAGATTTTTTTTGTCATGTAACATGCTTATGACTTAGATCACATTTCTCCAGCCTTTTTTAATTGCCTACTAATAATTCCTTAATTACTTCTGTAAACTTCATCTACAAAACTCTTCTGACTTGGGATTTTTCAAAGGAACCAAAGGAGGGTTGGTTGTTATGGAAAATCAGGCCCCGAATAATAATCCTAAACCTTGTCAGTATTATGTAGACCCATAATCATTTAAATTCACATTTAAATTAATAGAGTAGCATTTTTTAAAATATTGCTTACATTCTCTGTTCATTAGATAGCATAAATTTCTAGCATCAGCTGCTTTTTCATATTTTCCTCTATGGTTTAGTTTGGTCTTTTTAAATGAAAACATTTATGAAGACTCTACTCATTAAGATACTCAGCACCTATCTTGGGGAATGCCAGCAATCCCAGGGCATTACAGAGATTGTATCAGAAAACTTTACCCAAATACCACATACATCATTTAGAAAATTTTCTATAAGAATCCTTCTAAATGAACAGTATTTAAGTATTTTTACAAAGTGCAATCAAAGCATGTAGCACTTGAATTTATGTTACATTAAAACTCCCTGATTGTGCAATAACAAAAGATGAATGTGGATTTATATTGTATGCAAATTGGTTAATCTTTTCATAGCATTGCTCAATAAAAAGCGAGGGGTGGAATCACAATGCTACATACCATCCACATGTGAACATAATGTATATGGCAGTTTTTCATCTCAATTTTAATATGTGCCTTATATGTAGCAATTGCAAAAATACTCAAGAACTGCAGTTGCAAGCCACCAGTTAGGACAGTTGCTGCAGTATGCTGAAGGACATGTTCTGAGTTGCTATTTTGCAGATCCTTTGCAGTAGCAACCGTTAGGGAATGTAAAGTGTCATCTTCTGTTTTGTGAATCTTTATCTTGGAGGACAAGACCATTCTGAGTGACCTGTGGGGCAAATAGATACGATATCTTGTCCTAAAGGTTCAAGAATATATGATCTCTATATATGTTGGTTGCAACATCAGTAATCATGGAGAAAACACGCGGCATGTAAAAAATGTAGTGGTGGAGGCACAAGCTTCCTAAGCATGCAGTGAGTTACCATGCCAAAATGCGTGTATTTTAATAGCAAGGATCATTAGCAGCAAATGTTTTTTAAGAAAATGGTTTATTTCAAATAGACGGCTCTGGGGCTCCTCAGGCCTCCTCAATTTAGATTAGACTGTTTGCAAACTTCTTTTCTG
Source organism: Tetrao urogallus (assembly GCF_951394365.1). Classification (NCBI taxonomy): domain Eukaryota; kingdom Metazoa; phylum Chordata; class Aves; order Galliformes; family Phasianidae; genus Tetrao; species Tetrao urogallus. The sequence continues at coordinate 10,943,199 of NC_136825.1, read as the reverse complement.
ATTCCTTGTATTGGTGAGAGAGTGGTGGATGAGGAGATGAAGGTAGCCCTTCTTTGTTTGAATAAGTTGGGAGAGTTGGAGTATGGCTCAAGAGAGGCATTTGCACTTCCTTAGCTGAGTGATCTTGGTGAGCCATCCAGCAGGTCAGAAAATCATTTTTTGGCACATTTGAATGCTTGTCCAAATAGGATGCACGTATTTATGCCCATCAGCCATTGTGTGAATTCAGCCTGTTCTTCAAACCTAATTTTGGTTATATTATTAACTCCTCCTATATGGAAGAAGAGACCGAAATGAGCACATTATTTGTGCAGATATTTGGAGCTGATGGCTCCATGCTTTGAAGCTTGGGCACAGCTGTGCTTGATGTGGGTGCCGGGCTGGCTCAGCCGGCGCTCTCTGTGACTGTGTTGTGTTGGGGCAGTTGAGTCTTCTCCTGCTGGAACTGGTTCATGTTCACAGCCTGTATTAGCTCTTTACTTAGCCAGGTAAACACTGACCCTGGAGTTAAGATGATACCCTGGCAGGCCACAAAAAATAACAGGATAAGCCTGACTTTCCCAGTTAATTACTAATTGTGATCATTTTTGCAAAGTATTACAGGAAATTTCTATAGCGATGTACTTCTGTTTCCTTATTTGCTTTCTTAAGAGTAGTAAATTCATATTCGTTCACATAGCACAATGCTTTCTTGTCATAAAATAAATAACTCAGCAAAATATCAGCATTACAAAGTGATATTATTTTTCCTTTGAAGACTCACTTTATACAGCATGTCATACTGGAGACAGTGCTGCTTTCAGATATTATGTTTTGTTTTTTTTTTTCTCCCACACTTTTCATTGCTTCTTGGCTAAAGTTAATGGAACTCTATGTTAATACTTCTATTACTGGCCTTTTTGTATTTCATCTGCCAATCTGTTTACTCTTTCCGTGAGTGACAGCAGAAGACGTGCAAAGTGTACCTCCAGGGCTGGATGGCTTGGGGGAGGCTGTTGCACGCTGCTTTTCATCCTTCACCAAAACACGAGATGTGCTGTGCATCTTGGCATCATACAAACCGCAGAACCCATTGGTGGTTGTTTCCTTCCCTTCCTTCCTGACTCACTGCTTTATGGGCAGAAGCAGCAGCACTGGCACAGCTCATTCTGGTTTATCGTCCAGCCAGGGAGCACGTGAGCCTGCAGGACATCAGAGCAGCCCCAAGCCACTTAAATTAATCACTTTACAGGAAAATACAGCTTGGTAGTACAAGACAAATCCACTCGCTGCAGACCCTTCGTGTTTGACAGGAATAGTGTGCTCCTCTTTAGGACTTTAAATAATGAGTTGAGAAGCCTTTATAATTAACACTTTATTAAAAGATCCTAGATAAGGAGGAAAGCCATTGTCAGCGTGCGTGCTGTGTCCTTGCTAGGCATCTCTGTGACATGTACATCATTTCCTCATACAAATCCCAAATCAGAAAAAAGATCCATTTAACTCGTTGATTCCCTGTATGACATCCCAAGTGCTTTGTGCACCTGCACTGCTTCCGCAGTGTCACGAGCAGATCATTTTGTAGCTTTTGCTCTTACCCTACAAATGGTTCATTGTGGGAATCTGGCCTACGTTGTGAGTGGAAGATAGTACTGGGCATGTTTAGGTAGAATTGATTTCTGGTAACAGCACTCACTGGAAAGTAACACTGGTCTTGTGAATGACATTGCAGGCACTAGTGATACAAATGGGTTTAAAATGAAGTGGTTTTTATTCTTCCCATTATTTTTCCAGTGACCTTTTCCAAGTCATTCTTGCAGGTAACTATAAAGGAGAATCTTATCTGAGTTTCTGAACTTGGGAAAACAATACCTGCAAGGAAGCAGATAGAAATTAACTCTGATATGTGAAGATCAGCAGTGCTTCGGAAGGTGTTTCCTTTCTAAGATAAACAAAATATGAGTGGTCACAGTGTTCTGCTTCTGAAAGGTGCCCCACAGTTGCATCTCTTCATGAGAGCAATTATAGTCAGTCATGCTAAGCTACCGGCTTCTGTAGCAAATAAACATATTTACATACTGAGAGCTGAAGCCACATCAAAGGCCCAGCTGAGGTCAGGTGTCTGTTCATTTCAGAAAGGTATACTGGATGCTGTCACCGAGGCTGTGAACACTTTACATCTATAAAACATCACTTATAAAAGCAGAGAGTATAAAGCTTTCAATTTAAAGGCTAGTAGCAAATTCCTCCCTTTCTGGTAGCCTCCCTCCCCCACAGGCATGCTCATACTTCTGCAAGTCAACCAATGTTCAGCCAAACAAGCAGGACTCTGGCTGTCCTCAGCTTGAAATACCAAAGCCCACAGCTGACCTAAGCCTTAGAGTCAATGCTTTACCCCCCTTTAATGCCCCTCCTGGCATGAATGCAGGAACCAGATGAAACGATATCAAATCAATAATACAGATATTCTAAGAGTTTTGGAAAGAGATTTTTTTTTTAATTGTGATTGATTACTCTCAAGTGAGATTAAATTCAGAAATATCAAAAGGCTAGTGACCTGACAGAAGTGAGGTAAAGCCTAGAAGATATGACATTCCTATGCATTATTGAATGCTATGTGCCTTCTCTATTAAAGAGAAAGAGCCATTCAACAAAGAATGTTTGCCAGTAGTTGTAAAATTCCTGGAAATGCAAAGAAAAAAAGAAAAAGTTTATCTCTAAATGAAACAACACATAGAAAGTTGTTTCTTTCTGCTAAGTCACTGGCTTCGTTGGCTTTTTGATCCATTTCTGAAAGGATTGGCAGTTCAGGTGGTAATTAAACAGTTCCTGTAAGAACACAGGCCTTTTGGAGTGTTTCGAACAGTCTCTCCGTTTTCACCTCTTCTCAGTATTTCTTTGAAGAAATGAAGTCAAAGATGTATTTTCAAAACACATCTCAACTTTGTGAGTTTCAGAAAGAAAGATCTGGATGGCTTTCATTGTGCAATATGTCCTTCATGCCATATAGTGCTAGACAACAAGTGTCAGTAAATGTCCTTTAGGTTTTCAATGAATCCATTCATGATATCTTGAATACTACTGAGATAAAATTTTCTAGGTCAGCATTTTTTTTTTCAACTGTTAATTAAAAGAAGAGGGAAATGTGCTACATTTTAGCTCTTAGTGTATATAAGCCTGTGAAACCTGAACTGTAATTTCAGGATATTGAATTACATATTGCAATATATTTTGGAAAAGAAACGTATTATTTTGCAAAATGATTTTCAATTTAATGGGAACACTGTATAACCTTGTTGGCTTAAACTAAATTAATTCCCTTTTTTCTTGAAGACACTAGTCATTTAGGATTGAATTCTCAAAAGGCCTAAGGTTGCCCTGTTGCTGCTACCTGTGAGCTCTGTGTTGAACTCACTGACTTCAGTGGTGGCAGAGTTACAGTGCTGCAGCTTTCTGGCGTCTTTCTATCATTTCTGTGTTCATAGATTTAGACTGAAAGACGTCTGTGGTCCATGCAGAGTAATACCCTGACCAGATCACAAATTCCTGCAGAGCACTACTGAGACCTGTTGAAATTCCCTTTTGCTTGTCCTGCTTTGCTGGACCACAGAAAGCTTCCGCAAAGTCTCCATTAAATCATATTGGGAAGGAAATGTGAAAAGGTCTCATGCTGGTCCTCTTAAGTGGAATTTTGCCACTAACTACCTTGAAATATTTGTTTTCAACTTTTCTGAATGTAAATAGAGCTGTTTACAGTAGCCTGTTCAGTAAGTGGGTATAAACGACTGGAAACATGCATATTTTTACTTTTCTGAATGTTCTGAAGACTCATTAGGAACCTTTCCATTTGTTAACCCATTCTATCGCAATAAGATTTCATTATACTTGCAAGTAGTTAAACAAATCTGCTAAATGTTTGCATTACCAACCTGGTAGCCTTCTCTGATATCATCACCGGCTGGGTACATGTGGGGACTGTGGTTGATGTTGTGTGTCTTGACTTCAGGATGGCGTTTGGCACTGTCTCTCACAGCATCCTTGTAAGGAAGCTGAGAAAGTGTGAGATAGATGAGTGGATGATAAAGCAAAGTGAGAACTGGATGACTGGCAGAGCTCAGAGGGTTGTCAGCAGCACAGAGCCTTGTTGGAGGCTATAACTAATCCCCAAAGATCAGTGCTGGGTCTGGTTTTGTTCAATATCTTCATGAATGGGTGAAGGGACAGAGTCCACCCTCAGCAAGTTTGCTGATGGTACAAAGCTGAGGACTGACTGACATACATGAAGGCCGTGCTGCCATTCAGAGCTGGACAGTGAAGAATCTGATGAGGTTCAATAAAAGCAAGTGTAGAGTCCTGTACCTGGGGAGAAATAACAACATGCTTCAGTACAACAGTACAGGTTAGGGGATGACCTGCTGGAGAGGAGCTCTGCAAAAATGGACCTAGGGGTCCTGGTGGACAACAGGTCGTCCATGAGCCAGCAGTGTGCTCTGGTGGGCAAGAAGGCCAATGGGATCCTGGAACGCAGTAAAAGGAGCATGGCCAGTAAGGCAAGGGTGGTGATCTTCCCCCTCTGCTCTGCCCTGCTGAGAGCACATCTCAAATACTGTGTCCACTTCTGCACCTTCTGCTATATATCTAAGCAGATCCTCGCTCTCTGTTGCTTAAGACCTTGTTACCCTTCTGTTTGCTACGCTTTCCATTGCATTACAGGTGTCTACACTTACACTCTACCCTGCTTATGTTAGTCTGTGCTACTGTAATCTTTTACCTCAGGAGTATCTTCCTCCATTTCAGTTGCGCAGTGTCTTCATACAGCCATGGTGTCCCAAGTAAGCTTGGGAAGAACACATCCATTCATTGACCAAATGTTGAGAAGAACAGCTTCTTGCTATGGGACCAGTATTTCACTTGAAGGAACTGCTGGGTTCTTGATTCCCCAAGGCCCCATTCCTCCATGTTATACGCTGTTAAGGAGCTGTCGTGTTCCACCCCAGAAGAGACTGCTTTTCAGTGATGGGTGAACTAATTCTTATTCTTTCTGCTTCATTGATATAATGGGGTGTCATTAATCTTTGTAAAGTCTTTGGAGGTTGTCATATGGGAGATGGTGTCCAAGTGACAAATATTAAATTAATTAGGAGTAGCTGCATTCTGTTTTTAAAAAAGAAAAAAAAAATTTAAAAAAAAAAAAAAAAAAAAAAAAACATCACCACCAACACCTTGAATTGCATTTGTAGTGGCTATTTATTGGTTTTGTGAGTGGCACTGAAGGATCTGTATAGAGTAGGATCATGTCAGAGAACACGGTGACGATCTGAAAGGTAAAGCTATCCTCTGCTGATAAACTTTTACTGCCATCATTTGAGGAACAGTTCTTTCTTCACACTAAATTCAAAACCATAATCCCTTAGGGAAGAGGCTAGTGCATTAAGGACAGTGCATCCATCAAATGTACCACCCAGTCCCCTTGAGCTTCTTCTTTTGGAATGGCAAGATTTATGGGATTTCTGCCATTTAGTACCTTATAAGAAAAAAGCAGTATTAAAAAATGACACAAAGCTGCCAAGTTTGGTAAAAAGTCTACCAAGTGTCATGGCTTTCAACATAGCAATGAATGAAAACATCCAGGCAGAGCACTCTGCTTGTCCTCATGGTTAGTCCTGAAGTCCTTCCCCTAGCAAAATCACTCTGGAGTTCAGAGAGGGTTTACCTCAGTAAGGGCACTTGCTCAGGTAGGTGCTTGGGTGCTGGTAGGTGTGTTTGGGAGCATGCCAAGTAACACTGCTAATGGACAGACTGCTATAACTGTACAATAAATCTCTGGTTGTCCTTTGGCTGGGCCAGAAGTGGGTCTCTGGATATTGAGACAAGGCAATGGTGCTGTTGGGTGATCTCCACAAGTGGTCTTGTGCATTTTCTGGGAAAATGCGACCAAATAACATAGGCAATATTAGCTCAGAAAACCAAATGGGTGTTCAAAGCACTATCAAGTTTCACCCATAGCAGCCCTTCTTGTTGAAGCGTTGTAGGGCTTAAAGGAAAGCCGCTGTTATTGAAAGTATAGAAATGGACTTTTTCACAAAAATACGTTTGGACTTTTTTTTTTTTTGGGCAACTCTGAAACTTCATTTCACATATCTTAAGGGAAATCTTTGATTATCCAATCAGAATAGAAAAATAAAAGCATGCCTTGCATTCAACTGTATCAGCAAGCATAGTATCAGGCAGTAACGCCTTCATTATAGCAATCCGAGTACTTCCTGAATAATTCAGAAGTGCCAAACAGAAGACTTGTTGCTTGGATGTGCTAATGAAAATATCAAGGGAATTAATTAACAGTCAATTATATCAATTTTAGATTTGGACATTGATTATGACGCTAAAAGCAAAATCTACATTCTTTACTATACATAATTCCTTACTTCTGTGTACTATAACTCAGCTTAATAATTCAAATTCGAAAGTGCAAAAAAAAACCCAAACCAATTCAGATTATTTTTCATGCTTTTCCTCTCCTTTTCAATATGGTCAATATAAATAAGATAAAAGGCATAGTACATACATGTATGTAACTAAGATGACAGATTTTGCTAGTGTGTGTTGTAGTAAAATGCTTTGGGAAAATGAGTTTGAATTCAGAGGATAACAAAAATAAACAGTGTGGACACGTATGTATATTTTCAGGCTTATTTTAATTCTGGAAGCAGGATTTCTTTGTCTTTTAATATATCTGTTTTTCCAAAAGGAAAGTTATGATTTTTTTAAAACCAGGAAGAGCCAGGTTTACCTAGAACTGTTTTGTTAAACTCCATACGTGCTTTTTAAAAAGATAACATTTTCTGATCTTTGGTATTAGAGGAAAGCATGTCATTGAAATAAGTTTTTGCATGATTTGGCATGAGTTGTCTAGACTGGTTTATGAAAAATGACAGCTAGTAGGAAAGTAATTAAAAATGTATTTTGCTGAAAGCAAAAGTATTTTTGGAATCTATAACAACCATCTTTAATTTGCCAACCATTTCCACAATTATTTTATATTAGCTGGAGGATCTTGTATTCCAGAAAATATGTATATTGATAGCTTTCTGGCTTGATCTTCTCACAAATTCTGCTCTCGTAAGAAAATTACAAGAGCTGAAATAGTGATCAAATAATACATTCAAATCTCTGTGGCATCCTTTATGAATTATTACGATTGACAGTAGATGGTGATAGGACTCTCTTCCACGGGTGGAATGTTCCTGTATTTTTGCTGGAGCTGAAGGAAACATTGCTTTACTTGGAGATAATATTTCTCAGGTTTCAATGTAGTTAAGCTGTGTCCTTAGTTAAAAACAAACAAATAAACAAAAACAACAACAGCAGGAGTCTGGTGAATGGGGAAAATCACAATCGAGGCACAGAGCCATATATTGCGATATAGACTTTTCTCCAATAATGGAGGAGCTGAACTCTTATTGCTAGTGCTGGAGAGCCCTTGGTATTACTCATGAAATTACTGGCAATATCAGAATAATTCAGTACCCTTCTACGCTTCATTGAATCCCTCTTCTTGTGCAGCCTAGAGCAGCCAAAACCTTGTACATTATTTTAGGTAATTCTGGATGTGAGCAAGCCCACGATACCCCCCTGTACTGGGAGGCTGGTGAGTTAGAAATCAGTACAGAAAAGTCTAAGCACCACCTATAACCAGATCTGCTCCTCAGTTTTTCCTTCAAGTAAACAAACTCTTAACTACATAGTAAGCATTACTCTCTAGAGGCCTCTGTTTACTTTTAGAGCATAAAGAAAAACTTAGATGTGTAGTTTTCTCGCTGCTAAATGAATAGGGGAACTGAAAGCCTTTTGTCTACGTGGTGAGGAGCAGGAATGCTGTAGCTCTGCTGGGCAGCCTGCTCACATCCCAAGGTGTAAGTAAGAGGATTCAGCCCAGCTCTGCTGCCCCCAGAAATAGGAGCAATAGGACTGTGCTGGTTCCTCAGGTAGCAGTGGTGGCCATATGCCCCAGATCTCTGAAGGTTGCTGTGGCCAAGCACAGGGAGTCAGGATGCATTGTTGGACACAGGGTTTTCCATGCACTTATCCAAATGTATCCCTCTTCAAGAATGGCATAAACACTTTATTCCAGTGAGTTTATTATGCTGATGTGCATTTATCACTCTCAGGTTATATTTCTGATTCAATGCTCTAGATGAGAAATCAAATCTGAAAGACAGCAGTGAATGTGTTATCATTTACTTTAAAGCTGAAGATTAAGTTAAAGTATTAATAACAATAAACTGATGGCTGTAAACACACTTGATAGTCCATTGATCTGTGCCTGCCATCCATTGCTCTCTGGTATTCTTGGTGAACGTTTTATTTATCATGCTGTCATCCTCATATCAAGTATCCATTCCATACTGGATCTGTGTTTATAAGTCTGGAACCAGCTTTCTTATGAAGAAATTCAATTACTTCACTGTGATCAGTACCCCTAAAAGCTACAGGATAAGTAACCCTATATGCTGTATTTCCTGAAACATATTCTGGTTTTGAACCATACAGGGAACTTCCTAAACTTCTGTTGTTATACAAATTGAATGTTAGAGCTGTTTTTTCTTGTTCCTTCTCAGTTAAACAGCCTCTTTGCTGTCATAGAGTCCCATGGTGTGCAGGTGTTGTGTAGGGAAACTGTTGGATCACGGCCTGGACCTCTTGACCACCTGAGGCGAGCACTGAGTCAGCTGTGGGAGCACAGGTGGAGGCAATTCACCTGTGTGATCAGAAGGGGTGGAGCCTGGCTGCACCTCTCCTAGACCCCATTTAAGGGCTGACTTCCTCTTAGGAAGGATCTTTCTCTGGAGATCACTCCTCGTGAAGTTTATTGCGTGTCTACAACACCGGTGAGTACTTTCCATTTATTTTTTTAATTCCAACTATCTTTTCCAATGTGATAATCTTTCTAAGCCTAACTTATTGATCATCTGGTACTTTATGGCATCTGTATACTTACTGGTTTTACACATCTTCAAGAACTCAGCCTTTTCTTTTCCATGTCTCTGTTCATTATTCCTAGTGGATTTTCATTGCCTGTTTATCTCAGAGCAAAATAATGGAATCATTTGAGTTGGAAGGGACCAAGTGAGTTGGAAGGTCATCTAGTCCAAGTAACTTGTAACGAGCAGGGACACCCTACAGCTCTATCAGGTGCTTAGAGTCCAGCATGATATGGAGTGTCTTTAGGAACAGGGTGTTCCATTAAAGTGTCCATGTGCCTAAATATCCCGAAGATTTAATGAACGCTGATGATCAGTCTTCTAAGGAAGAGTGGACAACTCCTGAACTTATAAGCTTCAATGTTTTTTCTCAAGAGCTCAGACGAACAAGTCTGCAGTTCACAACTTTCCAGTGGTGGCAGCCCGAGCTTTGCTGTCAGTGGCCTTGTGTCAGCACAGGCTTGGAAATCAGTGGAATGATTGCAGGCTTGCATGCGTGTAGCTGACAGATTGCATCCTCGATATTCATGATCTTTCCTGTGGCATTAACTAAATGTGTATAATAATTTATGTTGTCATTTAAATTTAAAAGAGACTTTCTGGGCAGCACTATTTTTCCTGTTAAATCTTGCGAAGCACACCTTGAACTACATTTTAATATGAATAGTTAACTAATGCAGATCACTGAAAAACAGACAGTGTATAATGCGAGAACCAACCAAAAAAATCATCCTGGGTTTTACACTAGCTGAAGTTTGTGAATGATTTTCCAGTGCAAAGCATTTTGTGCTAATCCAGTTTTGTGTGAAATGTTCTTAGGATAAGCTCCTATCAACTGACCCACTAGTTATGTGCAATATCTGCGGAGAGGATATTAGTTATGGATTACAGGCGTTTCTCCACAAAGCTTTTTGTTAAGTCCTGCCAATTGCAAGACAAGCACTATTATTCTGTATTGCCCTCTTTGACTAAGCCTGGATTAGCAAATGCCCCTCTTTGATTTCCTGTTGCAAAGTTGAGTTTCGAAGTGCAGGTTGTTGGGCATATGTCCCTCATGGTGCGGACAGCAATGGCCATGAGGAGTGGAATTCACCCCTGTGTACTCAGCTCTAGAACAGAAGGCATCTGTCACAGCCGGGATTTCCTCCTAACATTTGAAGCAGTTGAGAGGTGACTGTGTGAGTTGGTGTTAACTGTTCCAGCTGAAAAGGGAGCCCTCTGAAATCTTTTCATTTGCCCAAATCCCGCTCCATCATGAAATCCTTATCTTCTTTTGGCTGTACCTGAAATTCAGTCTCAGGTGGAAGCTTTGTCTAACTGTAACTCGCATGCCTGGTGGCAGCAGGGGCAGCCCAGGGTGTTGGGAGCAGGCACTGGGACTGTGGAGCTTCTGCCACTGCAGGTGCTGCCTGTGCTGGGTGCTTCTTCACCACCTCTGGGCAAGAAAGATGCTGGCAACCACATCTCCTGCGTCATGCGCATTTCTTATTTTTCCATTTCAACTCCTCCCTGCTTCCCTCTCCTGCCTAATTGGAGTCGTTAATGAGGGTGTAAGCCATCCCCTTAGCAGACAGCCGTACATTTTGGGTTTGATGACCCTGATCCTCCTCATGCTCAGCCTATCTCCTTTCAATTGTTTCATCAGCTGCGTGACTGCCGGCTCGCACCTGACAAGTGACAAGTCTCAGGCTCCTGCTGACTAGATAATCAAAGTCTTGTCAGAGCTGTCAATACCCTGCAGATAGGAGAGGACAAAGAGGAAAGGTTTCTACAGAAACCGCTGCCTTCAAAAAATACTGTCGATTCTTCTTACAGAAATCACCTGTTTGTTTCAAAACATTATTTATTACTGAAAGTATGGTCTCCGCAGAACAAGCGTGTAAGCAGAATAACAACAGTGGCTTTTAATGACATAGCCCTCCAAATCCGCTGTCCCCAACATTTTGTTGGGAATTGTTGTGCAGCCCTGACTAAAGGGGAAATATTAATATTCAGTAGTCATTTAACCTTCCTGACGAATTTAAGGGAATCGCTTTAAGCATGGGCATAATCGTTATTTGATAAAAACCAAATCTTTTTAAAGCAAAGAATGCGGAAGTATGTTCTAGCTTAATATTGCAAACCGAGGTTATTTATGACCTCTTTCCATTTTGGAACATTTTCAAATGCAGATTTGATTTAAAATGTTAATTAAAGCACAGGGCTAAATTTTTCCCTTACTTACAGACCTCTTAACTGCAATCTACTGAAGTTGATGGATTTCATCTGGATTTCACCAGCGCAAGAAAGTGTTACATTTGACACAGAATTATTTGGGTATTCCAATGGATTTAGAATATATGTGTTAATGTTCTGGGATGGACAGATGTTCTAAATGTGATGGATTCAAGAGGTTTTTTTTAATGCTTTGTGTATTAAAAAAGAATTACCTTTGATTTGTAAGATAGCTATGTCTGGAGAATAAAATGACTTTGCTTTTCAAAGCCTGAGCTCCTTTAAAATAATATCAGAGATGAAGTTTCTGAAGTCCTGGTGTTTATTTAATATAAACATTTTACTGTAGTACCAGGAATAAAGTAGTGAGCCTGGCCTGCTGCGGAGAGAAAGTCATATGGCAATTCTTGCCTTGAAGTTGTCTTTAATCTGGTGTTCAGTAGCACTTCTCATGCACTTGCCTTCTGTGCCACTCTGAGATAACTTCTGAACGAAGCTCTGGGCACTCAATTGGTGCTTCAGGCCTCTGCTTTTGTCCATTTTTGTGAGGCGTGGCTTTCTTAGACAGGAGCAGCTGTCTGAGATGCTTTCTGGTTCTCATGAGGGCGGTTGGGCAGCAGAACGTGGCAGGAAGACCCGCAGCCCGGTGGGCCTGTTGTTGGGGCTGGGCACAGTGCATTGACTGAGATGGCTGCGGGCATGGCGGGCTGCTGGTGCCTGGGAGCATCTGCTCACAGAAGATCCTCCCAGCGGTGCGATGGAGGAGGCCCAGGAGGTTGCAGAGCCCTGGGGATCGCTCTCGGCAGTGGCTGCCAGCAGAGCTCAGGGGAAGTTTTCTGATAGAAGAAAAGGTATTTTTTTTTTTTTTTTTAATCAGAAAATGCCGATTCGTCAAAAGCAAAACATTTCATGAAAACATCTGGCTTTCAATGAATCTTCCCGGAGAACCTAGCCTGCTAAGCAGATTTTCATTGTAAATCTGTCTGGTTTCCTGCCAGGTCACCTGCGTGGCTTCTTGGCTGCCTGCCAGCGCTTGCAGCTCCAAGGTAGCCACGCTAGAACGCCTGCCCTGATCTGAGACCTTGGTTTTCTGCTTTTACATCTGTGTAGGAATAGACCTGGGCATAGGGGCCCTTCCCAGGCAGACTCTTGGCTTCCCAATGGGCTCTGGGGCAGCTTGGGTGGATTTCTATCCTCTGAAAAGATTAGGGAAAAGGACAAAAAAGTTGTTCTGAATAAGAACTGTTTTGTTAATGTTGACGCTTCCTGCAGACCACAAATTCTGAATTTGGCACCCCTCACTTGTCACACTTCCAGGTAAAAGGCACTGAGGCACGTCACATGAGAACAGTCCTGTCTGTGTGACGTGTATAATCTTTCACAGGAAGACTGCAGGTGATATACCTGCACCAAAACACTTGTTTCATTAACTTTATTTGAAGGAAATTGAACTTACCAGATATGCTAGCTTGTAGCAAGTTAAACCTCAATAAATACCTTTTAAGTAAACTAATTTTTGTGTTTGTTATCATACAATGGATATCCTGTTAAATCCTGATTAAATACGTAATTAGATGTATTTAAAGTAATAGTACTTATTCAGACAATAGTTTTCTTATTAAGAGTTACTTTATTTGTTAATCAAATGTCACTTAAAATGTAGAGTGGGTGGAAAAGAGTAATTGTATGATTTACTTGAAAGAAAACTGTAGGCAAAGTAGATGGCAGAAAGTAAACAAGCAGTGGTTTGAGTGAAGACTTCTGTTATGTACTCTTCAGGTTTTATCTATCTGCTTCGAGCAGACAGATTGAAGGGAAGTTGAGGACCGAAGGCTGAGCTGGGGCTCACTGATGCCCACTTTCAGATGAATAGTCATCCTTTGTATCCTCTTTGCTCTGTTCTTCAATACCTCTTTTTTTCCTCTTTTCATAATGTGTAAAACTGGATAAAGCTCAATGTCTAGCCCTCAGGTTTCTTTCAGCACTGCTGTGCATGGCTGTGGTGTGTTTCCTTCCTTGGTGGTCAGTCCTTTTAGCACCCTTTTTTGCAGCTTGCACTTAGTTTCTGGAAGTCAGTTTGCAGGCATTTATAGAGCCACATGATTATCGGTTGTGCTGATGGTAGAAACTAAGCAGAATGGGATATTATCTGCATATAACTTCTCTGTATGTCCTGTGAATATGTTCATTCTGCTTTCTGTGAATGAAATTAGTTTGGTTAACATTCATGATACACATGCAGCCATCCAGCAGCTACTGTCACTGAGTCACTGAGGCTGGAAGCTTGTTAACAAAGTTCCTGTTTTAGCTGAGGTTGATAAGAAGTGTGGTGGTCAGGCCATTAGAATAATCTTCATCTTTTAGATGAAAAGGCTGCAGGTGCAATTTTGCAATTACTTACAAAAACACAAAAGACACTGGCTGCTGATGTAGTGTGATTTTTTTTTTTTTTTTTTAATTTTTTTTTTTTTAAACACAAAGATTTTGGTCTATAATGCACATAGGAAGTATGATTTACACAGACTGTCCCTATTATTCTGTGCCTTTATTCTGCTGTTTCGTGCTCATAACTGTAGTATAACACACCTGTAATCTTAAATTCCCCTAGTTTTGCTGAAACTGGTGAAGAGGGGGCAGAGAGCTGGCCTCTGGTGCCACACTGAGTTCAGGCTCCGTGACTGTGAGGCCTGCTCTTGGGCAGACAGCACAAGGGATGCTTACTATGTAGAGGAGTTAAAGAAATAAGTTTTCCAGGATGTTTCAGGTTTTGTGTTTTGTTTTCAGTTTTGACCACAAGGCAACAATTAAAATCCTATCAGAATGGTTAATGAACGTTTTCAGTGTTTGCTGCTTTTCTCAATAAAGGAACAACACTCTGACTCAGTGTGCCCCATCTCTGAGCTCCCTGTTTTTGGTGGTGCTACAGACAGCCCTTCCCTCTCCACGGCATGACTGCCATCCCTTCCTTTCTGCAGTTCAGATGCTGCTGATGTGACAGCATTGAGCAATGATGTGGGCTCATCTCTGCTAAAAGTGGGAGCTGTGCCCTCGCAGGAGCTTTGTCCTCCTGCTTCCCACTGGGACAGTGACAGCAAGAGATGGGGAGGCCTTGCATTGCTTGGTAATTAATTGATTCTCTGCATCACTTTGGAGCTTAACAGCCCCATCTCCGAACCCAAATTTTCAAATTGCCTTTGCAGCATGCTGAGATATCTCTGGCAGCACACATGGGTCTGACTTTCAGGGTTTTGTGGAATGTCTCAAGCTTTCCCCTATTGCTAATCTCTCCTGCATGGAAAAGGCAGGGGGTAATGATGGATGTGAGGATGATACAACACTGAGGCAGAGAATTATTCAGGGTAAAGAAATGATATGGGTTTCTTTAAGGTATTCTTTGTATGGGCTGCTTGGTGATTGTGGAGCTCAAAGTCAGAAATATTCATCCCTTTTTGACAGGAGTATAATGTTATCAGAAGTGGATCTGTGGGCCTACTTACTGGTTGCAAATGTGGTAGTTAATGTATCAAAATCCTTCTTATCAGTTGTACCAAGTTTATACTCAAAAGTTGTGTGCGTCTCCTATAACGTTCTGAGGAATTCTGTATTGAGACCTCCTTTGAGGAAGTATTTGAGCTATTTGAGGAGTACGTGAAGGGCAGACATTGTATTGTGTCAAAGCACCGTAATGGAGACACATGTACCCAAGCAGACTGCTGTGGCTGAAGCTTACGCTTTCTTGTACAAACGACAAAATCTTATAGCTCTGTTTTTACATGTAGAAGATATGCATTTCTGTGGAAATGTCATAACAGTTGTATAAAAAATGTAAATGATCCTTTAGGGCAGATGTCAAATGGGAGGCTGTGCCTACCATCAGCTGTGCCACATGTTGTGTCTCCTGTCTTGACTGTGGTGTGGTCTTCTGTGGGCTTAGAAAAGAAAGTGAAAAGGGAGATGTATGAGATGTAATCCAGTATGAAGGTCTTGTGTGAGGTTTTTAATACTCAAGGGAAATAAACTTTTTTTCAATTTTATTCCAAAAACAGCATGAATGGAGAAAGGAAACCCCCAGGTAAGTGTTTTTGGCATGAAGGAGAATTAGCTTCAGCTTCCCACCCTGCCACATGTAGAGCCTCCTTTTTCCTGCACTTGCTGGCACACTTGACGGCAGCCCTTCCATTTCCAACATTTTCCAACTGAGCACACTGACGTGTTTGCATGAAGCATATAAGTAGTGTTCAACTGCATTTTTCACTGGAGAATATTCACTGAAGAATTCACCATCAGTTCTTGACTAATAGTTTTTTTTGTTTTTTTTTTTTTTCCGTCATTCCTTTCCTTATCCTAAAATATTACTTAGACAGGAGTTTGGGTCATGACTCCTTGCAGAATTTGTATTTAATATTTTCTAAAATTATTTTTGGTAATCTATGTAAAGATTATGTATAACACAATTAATTGATATAAGTGGTTTCAATTCTCCTTAATATGACAAATCTCTAGTGTGAAATATTCCTAGTTAATGATCAACATAAAATAGAGTTCATTTTTAATGCAAGTACAAGATTTGAATTAATTTGTAGTTAGGGTAGAGTTATTAAACTGTTATATATACATGTATTTTCCCTTCTTTTGTTTTTAAAGCTTTAAGGTTAAGCAGGCATGATGGCTTGGTTGGGATCTTTCTATCTAAACTTTCCATACTGAAGCACTAAGGAACATTAATTTAGGATTCCTCCACAAGGCATTAATACTTCTGTATGCTAATACTCTCCTAAAAGATGAGTTCTTGCAGGGACTTGTGGTTTTGGTTGATCCTAGCTGTTGGGTTTATGGGAACAAACCATTAGCCCTTTCCTGTTACAAAAATACCTTCTGTCTCTGAGAATCTAGACTGCCTACAGAGGAAGGGTCTCTAACAGAGTGCAGTAGGTTTTTTGCATGCTAATCTACCTTGAGCAGAGTATTAAGCAACAGAGGGTGCACAGACTAAGAGTATTAGAAATGGATTAACATAAAACTACATACCATTAGCATGGTCTCGCTTTCTTAGATTTAATGAGTGACATTCCTTAATATTACTATTAAATTTATAGTTGTGAGATAAGGATCGCTTTTTCCTATGATTGCATGAAAGATGAAGGAAAAAATATTGGGAGATGTGCCAAATGGAATTGAAGGATGCGTGGGATGGAAGAAGCAACTTGCAGGGAACATCTGTTTCTGCTGGACCTTGTCACTTTTCTGTCAGTTGGAACTCTGAGTTAACTAGACTCCTTTAACTTTAAAAAGTGTTGTGTTTAAGATATAGCACAGTTCAAAATAACCATCCAGGATGCTGCAGCTTGTATGTGTCATGGAACAGCTCTCTAAGCGACGGCAGACCTTGGTGCGAACAAAACTGCTTGTATTTTCCTTCAGTGTGCAGTGTGAGTGAGAGCTGGAGGGATTCAAAGTGGTTTAATCCTCACTGTTCTTCATATTCCCACTGTTTCACAGGTCAGTGAGCTGCAGCATTTGTGTTGTATTTGAAAATACATATCTTCAGTCTGTTGGCTAGATACCAAAACTTGTCCAAAAATACAACTGAAAGACTTACTTAGCCTTTCAGAGTCTTTGCTTGGTTTTTGTAGTCCAAAAAAATATGTGAACAATGTGAGCAAGCAAACTGTGAACACCCCAAAGAGCCAAACCAG
This sequence comes from Tetrao urogallus, assembly GCF_951394365.1. Lineage (NCBI taxonomy): Eukaryota > Metazoa > Chordata > Aves > Galliformes > Phasianidae > Tetrao > Tetrao urogallus. Next base: position 10,926,329 of record NC_136825.1, on the reverse strand, counting down.
CCCAAGGGGTTGGGTCAGCATTTCCTAACCCCAGTGTGTCCTCTGCTTGCTTTCTGATGGAAATGTAGGATGCGCTGTGGAGGAAGGAGAGCTGCTGTCATCTCTTGAAAGCATCAGCGCTATGCTTTGTTGTTTTTCCCCAAGACTCTTCCTAAAAAAGTACTTTCTTTTATTGTGGTACACTTTTGATTCTTTAATTTCCCAATAGTTTTTAAAAGGAAAGCAAATATTTCCTTGATGTTCCATTTTTTTTTTAATGGAGCAGATTTGAATTCATCTAAAAACATTTTGATGGCAAATGTTAGACTTGTGTTATCATGAAATGCTTTTAATATGAAAGATCACAGCAGTTACATTTATTTTATTTATTTATTTTTTTTTTTAGGGCATAAATTTAACTGTAAATGTAGTAAAGAATTAAATAGTACCCTACATCACTCTTAATATTCTCTGAATTATCTGTGTTTGTTCTTGTTGTCTTTAAGAGTACAGCAAAAATATACTGCATTGCTTATTAAAAGCCTTAGATAAAACAATCAGTCTTTTAAAAATAATTTTAGAAGGTATAGTCTTCATGCTGTAGTTGCAGTGATACCAATTAATGCAGTGACGTTGCCTTTTCTCACAAGCTATGAGGCATCATTACTTCATTACAGGACTTCTGAGGAGGCCCATTGCACTTCCTGTAGTGGTGCTGGTATAAAAAAGAAAAAAGTGTCCATAGTTTGCCTCTTGGGCTTAATACAGACTAAATGGCCCAGTGTGGTGCTGAGGGAAGACAGTACTGCTGGGAGTGGCACACTACGATGCCTATAAGTCGTAAATTTGAGGTCATGATTATTTGTGGTTCACACACACCTCACTGCGTTATTTTGGCAAGACGGGTGTGAATCCCAATGTGCTGGCTAAATTCCAGTTTGAGCAGTTACATTTTGAGCCTGAAATTCCCCTGTAGTTTCAGCTCAATAGGTTTCACATCTTGGTTTGTACTATTCCTTTGTAGAGTTAAGCAGATGACATTCTTTTTTACTCTGTGAACTGCAGAATCTTAAGTCTTGTAGGTGGTTGTAGTCCAGGCACTCGTGGAAAGATTTGAAATGCAACCGGTTGTGCAAGGAAAAGGTGCTAGAGAAGTAATGGGAATAAAAGTTGGAGGCTGCTGTCTGCAGACTCCAGTTCAGTGCAACTGTGCAATACATAGTGCATATGGCTCTCATCACAGGTAATCTCATCCCCCCTGCAAAGTAGCAACAGTGGCATAAGTCGTGCTGTAAATATAACTGTCTAGCACCTACCTGTTTTATTTTCTCTCAAAAGAAGAGGCCAAGATCAAAAGTGTTAGTACAATCAATTAGGCTTTAATCAAATGAAGCACTTGTGCTGTGCCTTACCTTAAGCACATAAGGATTATTGCTGATTTCAAGGACATAACCACATGCTAAAACAGGGCCTCATATCTGAAAACCTTGTATCTCCAAGTCTGTATGTAAGACACACTATGTTACACCCTTCTGTTTGGTTAAAGGTGAGATGAAAGTGCTGTCTAATAAAAAATAAGTAAATGAATATATTAAAGCAAGCAAGTCTTACCTAGTTTAGTTTTACCCTAAAACTAGTCTTTATATTAATTACGTAGATTTTATTTAAGCTAAGGAGCAGATGTTCTTTAAACCAACAGAAACAGTGGGCTTTTCAATAGAGATCATACTGAGATGCCTGAATAGGCTATTAAATTCAGTGGTAAATCAGAAAGATTTGACTTTTTTCACCCCAACATTGCACATCCACAGCAATGAATTTATTTATGAATTATTTTTTTTGAATTTCTTCACATAGCTGAAATTTAGTACATATATCAGAGCACAGAGTGTGTGGATAATGCTCTATGAACAAAGTTATCACTGCATGTAAGTTAGCTTCAGTGCACTCTTCTCTGGCAAAGCTTTGTTTTCACTTCTAAATTTAATGTACGATTAGACATTACGACTCCTGGGTCCTAAAAGCAGAAAGAGTGGGCATGGGAGAAGTCACAGGGTTAACGTGCTAGCGTAGAGGTTTGGTCTACCTTTAATTGAAGTGGGTGTCCACAGCAAGTGGCTTCTCCCATTAGAAATGATTTTCTGCCAGAAATCTATATTCTGTCATACCCGATTATGCACCCTACTAATCAACAGAGAACTTGGTAGCACCCCGACATGGAGAAGTCTGCATCTGTTCTAAATCCTGCCCTTCTAAGCAGGATTATTGCCAAGCACTGTGAAGATTGCTTAGCTGGGTACAAAAGATGCTGTACCCAAGCCAAAAAAAAGGAAGTAATTCTGATTTTGTTTGAATGAGATTATTTTATTGGATGGAAGGAAGTAATTGAATTATGTACTGTAAAATAAAGCCCTGAATTTTTGAGGAAAAAAAAAATCATCAAGTATTATCTTGCGGAATCTTTTGAAACAGCAGAAGAGTACAAGGATCTTCATCAGATCAAAAAGCTCTTAACTGCTTCCATGCTCCTCCGAAAGCAATTATTAGTGTGTGTATTTTAGACAATAGTAGTAATCTTCTGTCAGTTCATTTGTTAAATGTCACAGTTGAAATGCTTAAGAATATGTTTATTGTTAAGCATATGAGCGTTTCAGCCATTTCAATAAGACTACTTCCAGTGTTTTAAAGAAAGAGGGGCTCATTCCTAGCTGTTATCTGGTATTCATGCCAGTCACGTACGTTGTTGTTTTGCTGGTGGTGGTCCAACAGATTTTATTTTTATAGGCCCCCAAAGCTCTTGGAAGGACTTGCTGTGCTATTGAACTGGAGAAGGTGCTGAGGAAGCCCACAAGATGTTTAGTTGCTGCCTGGGTTGATGAGAGATTAGGTAGACCAGTGCTCTTTTAATCAAGAAAGAGATGGCTGTCAGATGATATGGCACAGGAGATGTGCAACATAGGGAGGAGAGGTGGGAGACTCTGTTCAAGAGCTAGGAGACACTGCACGAACCTACTGGCCTGAAGGTTTAAAATTTAATGTGGAAGTGTTTTTCTACATGTTACAAAACCAACCCCAGTGTGTAGAATGCTGTGAAGGCCATAGGTGTAATTTGAGAAAGAATTCAAGAATTTCAGACACGCTTAGTCCACCAAGTGTGGTTGGATGTACAAATGCAGATATGGCCTTTAGCTTGAGAAGTCAGAAAGCCATGGCTTGTGACAAGTTGAAAAGACAGTGGCAAAATGGAAGGAAACATCAGCTTATATCAGCCACCCGGTGGCACCTTTAATGGAGGTGCTCGAATGCCTTCTCCTTTGCAGTGATGTTTACAGGCCTGCTTTTCTGAAAGCAGATTGGGAAATTTCTGAGTATTTCTGAAATAAGTTGTGCGTTCCCAGATATTACATAAATGTTGCATCTGCTTAATATACTGTTCGTATTCATGAAGATGTCATATAGGTATTTTAGTGCTCCCTCTGTTCACATATGTTGCGTGTAGAAGTTGAATAATGTGACTTGTTATAGTTTTGGTTAAGTGTTAGGACTACTTATGGAACTTATAATTCCACTCTGGCTTTATGCTGTGATCAGCACATAAGTGGCTCTCTAGGCTAACTGCTGCTGGGTAGGGCACAATGAGACTTCAGGCTTAGGCTGTTCAAGACTCTGTTCGCTTTTTCTCTTTCCCGTCTTGAAAGGATTCAATACTGTTGAGAGATTTCTAGTTTAATGTACCCTTTGTGATTACAATAATTTGCAAAAAAAAAAAAAAAACCTCATTATTTAAAATTAAAAAAAAAAAAAAAAAAAAGTATAACCCTGCTAGTGACAAGTCCTTTCAATCTGCATTTAAATAAGGGTATTGGCTATGTAAAACAGAAGGCTGCCCAAGGCAGGACATAAATAGTGTCTACCAGGTACTGTGTTTGATGTGGGCTTCCACACAGGGTACTGAAGACACACGTCAGTAAATCTTGATCCTGCAACTCTTTCCTGTGCAGTATCAGTCTGTTTAGTGTATTTAGAAAGCAGCTAAAGATGTTTTTATGGAAAAAATTAATTAGCATAGGCATTAATACCACTTCTAATGTACATTATTAACTGAAAACAAAGTATCAGTATTTATTCTACATATTTTTCTTTAAATAAACAGAAAACAATCCCGCACAGGTGCCCAGTATGACTGAGAATATAATACCCTAAAGTTTAAGACTAGTTTGTAAACAGAGTCCCTAGTGTCTGCTATTGATCTTTTGCTATTTTAATGCATTTTTACTGACCGACATGTCCTGTGGTAAAGAATATTGCCTAAATTAGTTATCTGATTGGTTCTTTTGATTAATGACAGGACTGTGCTTCATTACACATGACAACATGATCAGAATAATCACTGCAGCCATAGAAGCTTGGACTGGCATTTTTTATTCCTTCATTTTTAAAGTTCATTTATAAAATTATTTAATGTATACGTCCTAAGTTGTAATTTATTTACATGACACTTTTTTCGATGGGAACTGTTGTAGTGTGTCACAAATGGCTAAGAAAACAAGGTAAACTAGATGTACAAATCAATGTCTTCTGGCTCAAGGGGAAAAAAAACCATAATCAAGATTCAAGAGCTGACCTTGTCCAAAGTCCAACTTGTCACACAACAAACAGTGAGGTGTCCAACAAATCACTAGGATCAGCAGGACGGATTCAGAGGAATTTTTAAATGTTATTCCTTGCTGAAGTTCTTAATAAAACTTTGAGAATCACAAGTGTTGAAATGAAATTAGAGCAAGACCCAAGCACTCATGGGTTTCCATGGTACAGCTCAGGGCAGGCACTTCAGAAGGGCCTGCTGGGACTTCTGCTTTGTGCAAGCGCTGTCTCCATCAGCTGCTTCTCTGTATTTTTGGTGGCTCTTAACTGTTACCCTGCAAAGCCATTTGATTTTGCAAACAGGTTCCCCGAGTGGAAGAGTTTTTTTGGTGAAACTCCATAGCTAGTGTGAGAAATTACTGTCTCTTTTTAACTGCTTATGCTTCTGCAAAACTAAACCACCTTTGTCTCTGCATGGAGGATCAAGACCAGATGTGTTGCTTAGCATTATCCTGTCCCTGTGCTATCTGCTATGGTTTATAGCACCTTTACATGCTTTGAGGTTCTTGATTGCTTTTTAGTAGGTCATTCTGGGATTGATCTGTTTGAATTTATAAGGACATGCATGCCACCTTATGTCATATTGATGAATGATTCAAAATTTTAAATGGCAATTCAACATTTAATGTTTTGAAAAATGTTGAAATGGTGTCATGCACAGAATAAATGGCAGCTTTCATTTTCTTTCTTCAAAATTCCCTGCCAGCCTGTTTACATGATGTTGACAGACATTTTAATGTTTGCCAGAGAAATAATGTGAAGGGTTGGATACCTGCCATAAAATGGTTTTCTCTCTATGGCAAGTGTGGAAACAAATGTGTGTATGCACAGTATATACACATATATTTTAAACATATTTTCAAACAAAAATCTGTTTGTTTGCTGTTAGAACTACAGAAATGCAGGATTAACTCCAAGAGGGGTAGAAACAGAGCCCGTAGGAGCCAGAGCCTCGCTGACTCCTGAGCGAGTCTGGCTCACGGTGCACAGTGTCACACATTCATTGCACAACTCAGGAGCCATCTTGCTGATCAGCTGCTAAACAACCTTAATTTCAGCCCCAAATTGTGTTACATTCTGATGCAACAACTAGAGTGTGTTTGCACACCGAGTACTGCTTGTGCCAACATACTGCCATTCTTCTTGTACTATTTTTATTCTGCTCTGTCTCACTTTAAGACTTCATTGTACCGGCTCCATATAACACATTATCTGAATATAAAAGTAAGTGTCTGTACAGATTTAGGGCCCAATCCTTTATGTACATATGCACTTTAAATGGACCTCAGCATTGGTGCGATAGATTTTCCTCCTGGGATTGCAGGAGAAGGCTGATATTTGTTGTGTGTAGTAAATGTGAAGGTTTAATATGCCAATAATTCCATTTCCATGGAATAACTATGGATTTAGGATGTTGTGCTGAGTTAATTTTAGCTTGTGTTTAGACATTCATTTTGTAACTAACAACATTTGTCTAATTATGGTGGCATACCAAGCTTTTGTTTCCTGGGAAGAGATTGCTATTGTATGAAATATGTTTAATCATGGTTAAACACCCTTTGACTTCTCAGGCTGTTTGTAGCTGTGTAAGAGGCTGTTTGATGCTACCATTGTGTGTAGGTGAGTGAAGCATTGATAATTCTTTTATGAAAGCAATTCTGAATGAAGGACTGATAAGCTAAGTTTATGATTCTTACATTCCAGGATTGTTTTGTTGCTAGCACATTAGAAATTGTGACTAGTCAATGAAATGTCAGCACTTAAGGGCTTCATGAATCAGGCCCTGTGTTAAGAGCAGTTGTAAACTACTACATGGGTCACTGAGTTTTAGTATTTGAGGTTTATAAAATATTTAAGGACACTGAAGGTTCTATTCTGTACTTAAAAAGTAAATTTTTAATTAGCAGATATATTAATAGAGAAAATCATTTTTTCTTCTGGAATTGATGAATATGTTATATGTAGAGCATGCATCTTTGCTTCCAAATGGGGAATTGATGCATTCTTCTATTCAAATCTTGTTTTCTATCAATACAAGCAGATAATTGGTTATGCTAGTTGAATCTGTGTGTATATGTATGTGTTACTTAAAAGCTTACCAATATATACAGTATTTTGTGCATGTTTTTGTATTGCGTTGCAGCCTTTATACATTATACAATTAGAGCATGTAAAATTGGTGTTGAATATGCAAGTTATATGTTAATCTGATTAAATGAATAGAGAATTGCCCGATGCAATCAATTGAAATATTCAACCACTTTGTGCTGAACTTGAAGGAAATTATCACCTTGAGGCTGCCAAACCCCTGATACAACTTTGCATTTGCAATAATATTTGCCTATTTAGTATTCAAAAACATATATGTACAGTTTTTTTTAATTAGTCCATCAAGAAGGTGCTTGCAAGAGCTGGAAATGCAACAATCTCCTCTATACAGGAGAGCTAAACATTGACTGAAGGATTTTAGAATGTTATTGCTCATAACACATTTTTTTAATACAAAGATATCTATATTATTTTACCATTTTATTTGTTTATTTTCCTTAAAAATGAAACTACTTGATTTAAGTGCATGATGCTATTTACTCGTATTTTAAAGCCACGCATAATATTATACAGTAGATTGAAATGCATACTTATGTCTCCTTTTCTCTTTGGACAGCTATGCTAAAGCAAATAAAATCAAACGCATACATTCCCTTCCAGTGGCTTACAAACTGTAAGTGATGGGAGGAAAAAGCCACAGCCATTCCACTGAATTCTATTATTGACAACAGCAGAAGCAAAAAAATTAGAAAACAAATCCCTTTTTAAATAAAATGAAGTAAAAGACCTACATTGCTTGGAGGAAATGCTAATTGAAAATACCTTGCTAATGCTAGCTAGTCACAGGAAGGAAACATTAAGTTATTATTTTTAATAATGTTTACAAGTATATCCAGCCATTTCCAGCCAGTGAAAAATGTTAGCCTTGGTAAAATGTGGCAGTGCTACTTTTCACTGGTGATGCTGCTCATCTTCTCTCTGATAGCAATCATTAATTTTATTTTTTAACCCAGTCTTCAAATGAAGACAGATGAGCAGGAGAGTTTTAAATGCAAGCTGCTTATGTTCAGAAAAATGGCTGCTAGATTACAGATCACTGTGCCTGAGCTGAGTCCGGTGGCTGCAGAGGAGAGAGCAGAGCACACGGGTGGAGGTGAGCAGCCCTGCAGAGCCATTGCCTGCCCAGGGCAGTGCAGGGAGGGAAGGGTGAAGGAAAGCCCTGCGCGGTGATGCGGCAGCCTGATCCATTTCCTAATTGCTATGGAGACACACAGATACTATCACTGTTAATTGCTCTTGATAATTTTAGTGTTACGTCTTAACGTTTATTTCTCATTAGCAGTAAGAGGATTGAGAGAGACCAAAAGGTGTAACAGGCATCGCATCACTGGCAATGTCATGCTGCATCTTCTATTTTCTAGTGTCCTCAGCACTGTCTCTTCAGCCATGCCAATGAGCATTAAGCAATTTCTGTGCAACTTCCAGTGTCTCACAGCTTTTCCTGTTTCTTGCACAAACACTCTGGGTTTTTCTCTTGGTTCAGTTGCGCACTACACAGCAGCACTCAGGCTTGCTTCTGAGCACAGAAAGCCTGGGACTTGTTGGCATCCACTCCTTCCTGTGCATGTTTTTAAGTTATTTGGAAAGAAGAGGCTGGTTGGGCAGTGCGTTAATAGCACCAAGAGGCAGTAGAAGGGCTGTGGCTGAGTGAAGCGAGGTGCTGGGCACCAGCAGGCCTGTGGAGCTGGGCCTGTGCTGCCCATGCAGAGTCACACCTACTGCCCAGCCATCCATTTCTGCATCCCTGTGTGAGAATTGCATGCACTGGTCAAAGTGGATGCTGTAGATTTCAAGGTGTGGAGAGTAGAAAGAAGAAAAATGGCGATTGAAAGAGGGTTTTTTAGGGGCATTAAAATGTGTGAGAAAGACTCCTTAGAGAGGATAGAGCAAACTGATGCTGACAGGAGTCTGGTGGTGGGAGGGGAGTGACCAAACTCCTGCAAGTAGGAGTTGAGCTGTCCCTGTGTGCTCCAGCACTGCTAATGACAACAGCAGCAGCTGGCATGTGGCAGACATCCTCTGTACCTCTGAAAGGGGATTTTTTTTTAAAAAATAGGAGTCAGGAATTGATAAGGTCTTGGACCTGAGCTTGTCTGTGTGTGGGCTGATCTTGGATGCTTAGTTCCCATCAGATCTAGAGCCTAGTGCTTGCTGTCAGTGAGGTAGTCCCTGTAGCTCCTTCCAGATCCGGTCTTGTGGGTAGGCTCATAGCTCTGGAGCTGGAGTAAAGGCAGCTCCAAGCATGTCTCTGCTGTACTTCAGGGTTTTTGCCAGCCCAATTGCTCCTGGGGAGTGACCTTGTCTCTGGGAAGCAGGCCTTGTGTTAGAGTTCTGTTTAAGGATCTGAGAGAGGATTAATTGGTTTGTTCGCTGCTGTTTCTGGAAGTACCTTACATTTTTCAGTGGAAGATGACTCTGGAAGTACTTTCCTACAGTGAAACAAATCCCTGCCAAAATAAAATGATGAATCCTGAATATTACTGGCAGCACCTGATGCCAATTTTTGAGCAGCTTATTCTATCTGCACCTCCGTTGCAGGCATGGGGGAGCTTAATGCCAGTTGTCAGTGCTATTCCCCTACTTGTAGCCCTGTGTTCCCCTAGGTCTCAACTGGGAGTGAAGCAGAAACCCACTGCACTAATCAGAACTAAAGTTACATCTGCTGTTTGCAACCCTGAGATTGAGGATGAATCCTGGTTTGTTTTTTGTTTTTTTTTGTTTGTTTGTTTGTTTTTTCTTAAAAAAAGCTAATGGGAACATGCAGCAAAGGTGAAATGCTACTTGAGCATTTTCCCCTACAATCACATCTAATGGGGGTATCATTTAAAGATGAGTCTATAATGTTAATCAGGATAGCCTCATTCTTATAGCAGCATAACATGTCCATCCACACATGGAGAGGGAGAGCAGGCAACTGCAGACCCAGTTAGGCTTCATACTCAAGGCAGGGGTAGCCCTAAGCAGAGCTCAGATGCCATAGAGGCTGCTTGCAACCTTGGATTAGCAGCAGCAGAGGGAATTTCTTTGATGCCTGGCCTTGAAAGGCTGCAACACCAAGAGAGGTGTCTGGCAGCATGGAGCATCTTTGTGCTTTAGCTACGAAGTAATTTAGTAAATTAAATAACCAATACATCTGTAACTCCTGTTCCAGCACTCTTTCCAGTTTAGCTGGAAAGGGGTTTCTTAGTGCAAAACCAAGCTAAAATCACCTTACAGACTGCAGGTCCTGGTGGTGGCAACTCACTTTAATTTCTCAGGTGATGAGTGCAGAGGTAAGTCAGAGAGGTTTGGGAGGGTGCTGGGAGCTAGCAAAGGCCTTCAAAGTAAGAGTGATGTGAGAGGGTGCCAGGAGGCAGAAGGTGCCAGCTGCCTGACAAAAGAAATATCATTACTCACTATTAAAGAACACTCCAGATGCTTGATATAGTCATAGATGTTCTGATTTTTTTTTTTTTTTTTTTTTTTGGAAAGCTTCTTGCCTGCCTACAATGTTGTTTTATGAAGTCAGGGCAAAAACCCATGAGCTTTTGTTCAAACAAATAGACCATCAATCTCATGAGTAAGAGCCAATCTTACTGGTTAACGTTGCAGCATAGTGGTTGCCACTTCAAAATACTAAGATTTTTTTTTTTCCACATTCCCCTATTCCACTGGGATGTCATTACTAGCAGGGACAGATTGTGCAGATATTCTCTGTCAGTCCAGGGTGGGACAAGCAGTTGCTCTGGGCACTCTGGTGTTTCTGCAACATAGATCTTTTTGCATCTCTACTCTTTCTTTTCTTTATAATGAACTAACAAGTGACTGTTACTCACGTGGAGAAGCATTTTATATGTATTAAAAAACAAAACAAAGCCAAAAACATGAAAAAGTTAATCAGTAAACTTTTGTTGCCGAAACTTATAGCAAATTGCACGCAGACTGTAGGACAATCCCTAGATTTTACAAGGGGAGGACTGGTAGAAACAGAATAGCCAAAGAATGGTGTAAGAGGAGGACTGCTGAAATTAAACAGGTTGAAAGTTGTCTGGCAGCTCCAAATACAGCAGAGAAGTATAGCCCCAGAGTGCCACAAATTTAATCTTTGAACAGGTTTATTGTTTTATCAGGTTTTTGTTTAAGAAGGGTTTCATTATATATAACATTGAGATAAATTTTTACACAGCAGATTTATTCAACAGGTTTATTCTTTTAACAACCCTCATTGTATTTCAGCAGTTGGTATGTGAGGTCTTATACATCAACCAAGTTTATTACTTTATCAAGTATGAATTTTAAGGAGTTTTCCTAATAATAGAAGATGTGTGGAGATTTACAGGTGGTACATATTTCTATTCAGCATTTGAGCCTTTTTACCTAATGTAAGCTACATCCTAACTACATGACGATGCTGCTAGCAATGGTGGTAATTGTGCTGTAACTCATAGTATTTTCCCACAACTGTAATAGATCTCACTTTGCTGTCCCAGTGTTTTTAAAACCCTTAAAAGTCTAAGTACAACTACCCCGAGTACGTTGTCTCTGTAAATTAGAAGAACAAAGTGAGGTAAAAAGCAGTATTGACATTAGTAAGTAAATGGACTGTGCTAAGTCGTTTTGATAAAAATTCACTCCTTCTGGACTAGGGGAATCAAGAAGTCACCTACATGGGATGGAGAATGAGCTTTGGCGCCTGTGCTAAGGGCCTATCAGTGTCACTGCACATATTTCATCTAAGTTTTCTTCCAAGGATATCCACTTCTTAATATTTAATCCAGAAATCAGTTTTGGGAATTAAATCTTCAGAGGAAAAAGCATGAAAATTCAGTCAGCTGGTTTGAGTCTCTTGCTGAAGAATGTAATTAAAGAATATTTTGATTATTATTTATTGCATTTTTAGGATTTCTTTAATCTTTCTCCTTCTGCTTGGAAGGAGAAAAGTGACATTAAAAAGAAAAAAGCAACTTTGAGATGTAAAGTTAGTTTTTACAAATATTATGATTTCTACTTTTACAGCATCCGTTTCAAATCAAGCTGAATTTCACTGATTAGTTCTAATGACAAAAAGATCTATCACAAATTTCTTCAAGTTGTGAAGTAGCAATTAAACTGTAGAGCTGATTTGGTATTTGCTGATGAAATGTTTTTCATCAGAAAATGCTGATTAATCAAAACAGGCCAACTTATAGATAAATGTGCATTTATTTATCTCTGAAATACTGGGGGAAAACTTTCAAAATCTGCTCAGGTGACAACCTGTAAGACTGCAGTTCAGATGAAAAGGATTTTCTTTAAAAACTTAAACTAACTAGAAGAGAATTGAAATGTTACAGAGTGAATTGTTCATCTGTTTTATACTGCGCTATTTTTTCCTTTTTTTCCCACTTTGGTCTGTGAATACATCTGGCAATTGAGATTTCCATGATGGTTGAGACATTCCTTGCATCTCAAATCTGTAGAGATAAGGACTTTTCTCCTAGCACTACTAATGCAAAGTATAAAAACGTATCTCACGGCAAAATACAAAACAGCAGTTCTATATTATGAGAAACATCATCCGTAATTTCATTCTCTACCTATGACAGTCCCCTTTTGTTCTGGTGTCTTTACTCACGTGAGTGGTCCTTACCCAAAGAAAGGTAAAAGCCATTCATGGTTAAGGGATATGTGTTATCAGGAGTGCAAACTTGAAGTCACTGTTGGCACATTCACTGCACAAGATACTGACCTGCTCCTCTCTCCCATCAAAACTGTTCTGACCAGTGGAATGCTGCCGTCTTGAATGTGAGTCTTGTTGTATGCGCCTACTTGGAAGGGGAACATTAGGCAGATTGTTATGTACAGCTGATATTTACACTTCAGAAGTTATTATTTTAAAAGTGATTTAATAGAATATGAGAAATGCATTAAGAAGGTACACTTTTGTGCACCAATCACATGGGTTTTTTCATTCATTTTGTTACAGAAGTTCATACTTATAAAAGACTTTTTTCCTGGACAGCTCCTTGTCATTCAGTAATAACTTTGATGTGTAGCCAGTCTGGTTGACAGGTTTGTTGAGTTTACACAGCAGATAAAGATTTTAAAAATAAAATTCTTAAGAGTGATTTCTAAAACTAATTGTATGGCTTAGATAAAATCTTCAGTTCCTCACAAAATAACTTTTATATCCAGCAGTTTTCAAATGATGAAATGTTCTAGCTTAAGACTGTTTAAAAAAAAAAAAAAAAAAAAAAAAAAGACACTTCAGATGAAACATCAGGCCTGATAAACTCAGTGACAGTACTGTCATTGCCGTTAGTGTGGCCAGGAGCTATGGCAAAATTCCTGCTTTGAGCAGTCTTTGGTAGACGGAATTGACACTTCACCTTGCTCCTGAATACAGCCAGGCTGTACTCTCATCTCTTCTCCAGCCCCTTCCAGAGATGCTTCTTTAAGCCAAATGCCTTTTCATTTGGTGGTTTGGGTCCCGTTGGGCCAAAGTCACCTTTCATTTATGTTGACTTAATTCCATTAACTTTACTATGGCTATTTCTGATTTCTAACAGATGAGTTGACATAATAAGTAAGTCAAATTCCTGTAGAATTTTTAGTACCAGACAGATGTAGGTATTTGTATGTGCTTTTAAAAGGTAGGGCTCTCGGAGAGATGGGTTCACCAGGGATTTGCTGTTTGGCATCAATGTTTTTTCCACCCTTCAAGAAGGCAATGCTAAGTTCATGCTAAAGAACTGACTGCAGGATTTTTTTTCCTGAATCTCGTGCTTTTCATTTAACAGACAGATTTGAGAATGCCAAACTCCATTCTCTAGATTACTGAGAACACAACGCGCTTGAGTGTCAGTATGGAATTGGTTGTGTCTTTCTTTCTGCGCTTTTATTTCTGACTAGTTCTGTGCTCTGTCTGGATCTTAATAACTATTGGTGCCTTTCTTGAAAGCATTGATATGTCTAACATGTGCATGGATCTGTCATGATGTCTCTGGTATATGAGGTGCAATTGTGGTAGCACACAGTCTTCCAGCAACACTGACACCAGCTGGGCACTGTCTCTTCTCCATTGCTGCACACCCTTCTTTCTCTCACACTTCTAAATTGCTCTATGGAGATGACCCATAATGAATCACAATGAAGTTTGAACGTTTGAATAACCTTTGAAATTATTGATAGATCAGCCCCAATGGGCTGCCCAAGAGCCTAATGTAGAACAAAAGATCGATGACAATGCTGCAAAGACAGAATCCAGACCACAAAAATGGGGGATGTCATATGATTTTTATATGATGTCGCTGCAGCAGAAATATGGCTGGAATTATGCCTGGCTTGAGTGGACTTTTTTCATGTTCCTCTCTGCAGAAAAACTTCGTGTGGTGCCTTCCCTCAGTGAGGCCTGGGTTTGCCCTAACATCTGGAAGAAGTGGCAAGTGTTGCAGTCAACAAAGATTATAACCCAGTGGGTACTTGCTTCAAGTATGTGTTGCATAAGCCTGGAAACTCCAAGCACACTTTGACATTTCAGCAAATCTAATGGTTGTGCAAGGAATTCAGTACAAGCCTTTGAAAGATTCCTGTTGCCACTATATAGGAGCATCTATAGTCGCATCTGTTCAGTCACAAACCAGCCCCAAATTATTTTTGCTTTCTATCTGAGGGAGAAATTAGTTCTTTTACAAAAGAAATCTGGTGTAAAATGGAAATCTACAACACCTGAGTCAACACTGTATGCCATTGGAATGACTTTGCCTGGAGTTCGCCCACAAGAACAAGACCCCTGGCCATCAGCAGGGGTAGGTACAGAGGTCACATTCCCTTTTCTTCATTCCTTCTGTTTTTATGGACCTTTCACAAGGTTTGAAGCCAGTGTACTATGCTGCTTCGTAAAAGATCAGTAGAGCAATGCCTCTTCCTTGAAGCACCTCCGTTTATTTATTTTTTCCAGAGAAATGTACCCACCTAGATCTGCTTGGCCCAAAGATTTCTGACGGCTGGTTAGATTAGCAGTATCTCCTGAGAGTTAGCTGGATTTAATTCTTATTTAAAGGAAGAAGTGTGTCTCTGAATCAGGTATTGCCCCCTTCATGCTGAACACATCTTTAGAAAGGTCAGCTCTTGGAAAGATCTGAAAGTCTGCTAGTTTGCTCCTTTTCCCTTGCTGTATGGAGGCACCTGACCTTTTGATGATCCTAATTTCTCTTCCTTTCTTCCTCCTTCCCCCCAAGTATTATTTATTGGAGTGGAATGGACCTTTTTTCCCCCTCTTTCAAAGTAATTTCTAAAATAATTGACCAAAGGCATCAATGATGCAAATTAAAATCCAGGCTACGTCTGTATTTCACCAGGAGCAATCTCTTTTCAGAAAAACTGTGTAAAACTTTGAGCTGTGTCAATTGTCACGCTTCAGCTTGTGCTGGGGTAAGTTATATAATGATAATCCAGCTAATGAAATAGGCTCACTCTTGAAAGCCTGTTACCATACATATCAACCTCTGCAGCTAGTACCTACCACACCACTGGATCTAGGGGCCCCAACACCCTGCACAGAACCTCGGCTTTTCTGCAAGAATGGAGATTCATGCATAGTTTTTGTATTTGTGTGGTACGTCTCTTTGATGTCAAACAGAATGCGGAGGCTATGAGCCTTCCTCGAGTGCTCCTGAAGTTTAAGCAGACTTAAAACACAGGTCAGTGTGCTGAACCCACAACCTTTGGACATGCTTCCTGTGTTATTTTTATAGCACAGTGTATTTAAATGTGAGATAGCATGATGTTGGTTTGCACTTAATTAAAGCACGTTTTGCAGATGCTAGTGACAAGATGGTGGAGTTTGATTGGGAGTTGTGATGGTTAAAGATGGGAAGAAGAAAGAACAAAGCCCAGAGGAAGAGTTAAGGCTGAATAATAGAAAACCGGGTGTTGAAATACGGAAGAGGAAGTGAAGTGTGAATACGAGCAACAGGGCTATGTGAGAAAGGGGACAGCAAAGACCTGGAGAAAACAGCAAAGGCTCAAGTAATTGCAGAATGTTATAGGGAGCTGCAATGGGCAGGAGGCAAAAGAAGAAACAAAACCTGTGACCCCATTTATAGCCCTTAATTATCACTGTGGCTTTCCAGCTGTGGATTGTACATGTCTCCTGCTCAATTGACTTGCTGTCCCTTTCCCCAAACCACTTTACCTCTGTTTCTATAGGGGAAGCTTTCTAGTTTATCAGTTGTATTTCTTTTAATTGAAAAGTGACACGGTTTTGGCAAATGCGTTTTCTGTCAGTGAGAAGCTGGTTAGTTCTTTGGTTGGTTCCACTTCCCTGGGAATTAGCACTAATTGATTTCTTGTTCAAAATCACTGCACTCGAGGGGCCTGTCTTTCTTGCTAAAACAAGCCTAAACCAAACTACATTTGGAGGTGGTATCGCTTTGTACGCTTTATATTGAATGTTTTTGCCCTTTTTTACAGTTCTTATGGCACTCTTTGCTTGACAGTTCTCTTCCCAAAGGACCATTCTCTCCCACTCATCTTAGCAAAGGATTTGTTGCATCCTTCAATGGAGTTGGGCTCAGCTGGGATTAATAAAAAGGCCTTTTTATGCCATTCGGCCAAATCAGTCATAGCAAGCTTGTGAGAAGTACATTATGGATAAAATTATTTTCCCAGGATTTTGTTTTGGACCTCACAAGAGCGCCATTTTACTCAGGTCTGAAAGAATGACGTGATGCAGAACAATGAGATTCTTCTGGAGATTAATTATGTGGCTGGTGACAAGGAGGTGGAGAATTATCTCAAATACTACTCAAAAGAAAAAAAGCACATGATGTACGCAAAGCTGTTCAGAGACAATATTAGCTAGACTCATTATTAAAAACCTTCTAGAATTCAAAGTGTGACAGCAGACAAAATCCTAGCTGGAGGGGAGGGGAAGGAAATGAAACACCCTTTGCTCGAAAATACCTGCAGAAAAACATTGCAGGAGGGCACCAGCTACAAAAATATAAAAATAAAAATCTGCAAAAATATATATAAAGAAAAAAAAAGCAGCCAGGAGATCTGATGGAGGTGGCACTGATCAGAGCATGCAGCAGAGCGCAGCCAAGAAGCCCTTGATGGGGTCAGTGGGGTGGGTTGCTCAGGGAGAGGTTTCACCTTTGTCTCCTGGGTGCTGCGCACCAAGGCTACAAGGAGCCGGTGAAAAAGTAGAGGTGCAAGGCAATGCGTTCTATGGGGCTGGCTGTGGGGTTTGGCTGTGCGAGGTGATGGGGAGCACGAGTGTGCCTCCGTGTGATTAGTGCTCCTTGTAACCAGGGGCACTTTGGATGTACCTCGCTCTGTTTATGTTTTTGGCTCTTATAATGAAAATGAGCTCCCTCGTGTAGCCCTCTGCCATTTTGCATGTCAAAGCGAAAGTATATATGCTCGGTGTGGGTATTAGTGTCTCAGCTTAATGACAGAAGCTTCGGACAAATAAATCCATGTGCCATGGAGGATTTTCCTAATGAAACTGAAGTACAATACTGTTTACATAATGTCCTTTAGACTTTATTCAAAACAGCAAATGCTGGACGTTGTTGTTATCCACCAACACCAGCTGATACAGGCAGGGATGAGAATGTAATGCAAAGTGGCAGCTCTTTTTAACTTTTCCCCAAGTATCTGTGCATCTGGGCTCTGAGCACCCCCTCTGAACTTTTCCCCTCATGGGTGTTTTTTTTTTTGTGTGTGTGTTGCTTTTTTTTTTTTTTTTTTCCTTTTAATATATCGACATTCCAGCCCTTGGAACAAGGTCTTCACTTCTTTTCTCATTTCAAGATCTTGTTTTGGGAGAGCTCTAACACCTGTCCACTGATCGCCTGCCAGTCTGCATCTGTGCCCAGCTGACAGGGCTGTCTGCTTTGACTAATGATGTGATTGATGGACAAAATAAGGAAGAACACACAAAAAAACATTTCTGTCTGGTCTGGTGTGTCAGCAAGCCTTCATCAAGTGGCTGCTGAAGGTATATTTTGCTGCATGCCTCATTACACAGTAATGGCATTCCCAGGCAAAGCTGTTTCTTTTCATGACACAAGACAGCAGGCAGCTTTATGGACTCTGGGCCTATCGAGCCTGGAGGAGAGAAGCACTAAAGAGTGGTCATTTCCAAAAGTGCCGCAAGTTGCTTTTTTGTTGTCATGAATTTAATATGAATCAACACAATATGAAATGAGCATGAGGAATTTTAGTGACTAGTCATTTTTTAAGACTGCTGTCTAAACAGCCATCAAGAAAAAAAACATTTTCTTCCACCAAACCTGTTGCAAAAAGAAGTCATCTGTCAATTTTATTGCATTAAAAAAGTACACAGAGGCGTATAGTCCAAACAAATGTCTGCTTCAGTGCTAAACATGTGGAGAACGCCACATATCTGAAGCAAAAAAAGGCAAGTAACTGGCAGGCTGAATGCAGTATTTAACAACTAAGATTTAAATGGCTCTTTATGTAGATCTGCATGAAGAGCTCTCTTGTGCAGTTTGTGTGTTCTGTTGGGGGGACTGCCTGCTCCAGGAAACACAAGGCTGGTGCAGTGGCCATGCGACATGGCCGGCAGCAATGGACAGTGGGCATTGCATTGGGAGAGGGATGTGGGCAGGGCACACCTCCTGCGCCTCCCTTTATTCCCCCCTCCTCTTGCCTGCCCTATGATGTGCTGGTCTTAGCCAGCTGGCTTCTCCTCTGTTCCTCCTCCAGGAAGGATTATTGCTTCCCACTGAGTTTTTGAATAACGGGATACATAGCTTCACCCAGGAAAAGCATTAAAAAACAAGTTACTTGTCTTAGCCAAAATCTTTTGATAGTTTTCCCCTTCCTGATGCAAGAGGTCTTTTTCCGTGGGTTATTGTGAATAATCTGTGATTTAATGAGTTATGATTAGTGAAGAAATCGTTCTTCGTGTAATAAATACTACACAATAAATTAGAAATTGTATACAAGTTCTTTATACCCACTTAAAGAGAGAAAAACATCATGTAAATTCTTGTTATGACAAATGTAAAAGATAATCTTTTAAAGTGCATTTAATTTACTGTAATACTAAGAGCCACTTTATCGATGCCTAAGAGTACAGAAAAAAAAAATGAATACAGGATAATTCAAAGCAAATAAATAGCTTGATTAAATTCAATGTGGCACTTACTTACAGACACAATCGTGTTACCTTATGTATGAGTTAAAAGAATAATAACAGAAATACTGTTTTTGATTCAAGAATAAAAGGCTTCTGTGTAGATGCAAATAACTAAAGGGTGTTAACCTGCTTTCTTTAGTCTTGATACTAAATAGGGCAACTCCGGGCTCAAGGGAAGAAGAAATTCTGTTGATTGAAAAGTTTATACAAAGTAATTATTCTATCAGCTGCGGTAGGGGAGCTGAGTACCACAAAATATCAAACACCTGCAGGTTTCCAAGAAGTTCTCTGCTTAAAACTAGAAGCAGCTGGGTGGAGGAGAGGCCATTTTATCAGTAACCAATAGGTTGCTGTGCTCCACTGACCTTGAAGTCAATACCAGTGCCAAGAGCTTACTGTCTGCTGTTTCTTCTTGCATTATTGGTTTGAGGACCATAAAAATGTCAGAGATTTACTATAAATCACAATTCAGTTGGGTTTTGTTGTCTTGATTTTGTTCTTGTTGTTGTTTTTTTTTATATACTTAAGCTGGGTCTGAGTCTGGCCATATTCATTTGTGAATTGTGGGCAGGTAGTTAGCAGAATGTGTCTCATTACCTTTTCCATGGAGCTTTGTGATTTTTTTTTAATAGGGATCTTCATGTTTCTGTGCTTGTTTTGGTAATGCTGGGAGCTGGGATTTAGAGGGGAGCGGCTGCTAGGATGGGGCAGGTGTGCAGTGGGGGAGGCAGTGCTCTTTTCTCCCTCCCTTGCTTAATTTTTTTTTTTCTTTTTTTTTCTTTAATCACTGGGTTGATTAAATGACTTATTTGCTATAGAAAACATTCTCTTCTCTCCTCTGCTTTTTTTTTTTTTTTTTTTTTTGTTTCTTTTCTCTTAGGTTGATGTGTGTGTCAAATTTGTCGTGGTTTAATGTCCCTCTGTATTTCCCTGCACTTGAACCACTAAACATGTTTTCATTTAAGTTAGGATTTTTGAAGAATGATCATCTTATCCATCTGTTCAAAAAGCACAAAGACACAAATCTGGGTCAGAAAAGGGACTTGGAAAAATCCTCTGTACTCAATCAGTTGTTGGCAAGTGAATTTGTCTCATGGCTTCAGGAACTGGTGGAAAAGGAGGAATTTAACTGCAAAAATATTTTCAGCTCTTTGTTTGTATTGATAGTCAAAGAGGTTTCCAGTTTTGTAGATGGTAGAAGAGGAACTCAAAGGAAATGTGACTATTTTCTATTATCTTAGGATGGCACCTGTTCACATGCCTGTGTGTGTGTGTGTGTGCGCGTGCACGCATGTATACACATATAAAAGCACAGCCTTTTCTTTTCTAATCATGTTTATTCTCCTTGATGGATTCTTCTGTTTCCTCTCTCTTCAAAAATTCTTTGTGGCTTCTGCATCTTGCTCAGGCTTTTTTTTCTGTTCCCTGTTTGTTCTGCAGTACTTAGAGCCTAGAACTCCTGAAGAAGTCATTGCTTCGCTGCTTCTGTCAGACAACAAAATGCATTTGAGGATCAAATGGCTGTATTATCTGTCACTAGATTTCTGGGGGATGCATTTGAGATATTGAAAATATTTTATGGTTGTGTAATGTTACAATTGTCTGTATAGAAAAGAATCAAGTTTGTTCTAGAACTGAAAAACATAGTCCACTGAGGTCAATAGACTTTTACAAACCTTTCAAATACAAATTCAAATTTTTGTAGAAAAATTCTTTTTTCCACTTTTTCAAAGCTTTTATCAGTTGACACACACAAGACTACTGAACTATGTTGTGCTGTATTGCACCCCTGAGGCTCATTTTTGCTACCAGAATCACTGGGAAACCATGAAAACATCCCAAAACAGCTGCCCTTATGATCTTGGCAAAGTGGGAGGCTTTTGTTACTCTGAAGCTGGTGTTTGTATTTGTTATGTGTGTCTGTCAAAAGCAGCGTGAGGTCCTCTTGTTTGTTATTTATAAATAAAAATATTATTTATTAATAATAATTAGTGGACGGTAGTGGGGTTGAAAGGGTAGTGGCAGGTTCCCATTAGAGAATGGAGCATTGGCAACGGTGAATTTCATTTCCCATGAAATGCTGACAGACCAAGTTCCAAGGAAGTGTTCTGTGCAAGCCAAGCTTCCCCCACACCTTTCTCCCTGCTGACTTTGTGATCCTATAATTAACCTCTCAGAAACACAGACCAAAGTCTTCTGTTGCAAGCACCAGCTCTGTCTTTGCCTGGCAAATGAGCACCAAGTGGTAGAGAGCCGGGGGTAGGCAGTG
Organism: Tetrao urogallus; assembly: GCF_951394365.1. NCBI lineage: Eukaryota > Metazoa > Chordata > Aves > Galliformes > Phasianidae > Tetrao > Tetrao urogallus. The sequence continues at coordinate 10,905,195 of NC_136825.1, read as the reverse complement.
GTGGTGGAAGCCCTGTCCTGTTAAGCAACTGCAAAAAAGTGCCCAATAAGTCATGTCTCTGAGCATTAGGAAGCTGCAGATGTGTTGAATATCAAAATCTTTCATGGAAAACATTATATGTACTTGTTGATGATTAGCATGAGAACTTTTTTCTGCTTAAGAAGAAAAACTAATTATTAGTTCTTGAGTGCTCTGTGACCACTGATCTTTATAGAGTGCTACGATGACTAGAGCTGTGTGAATAACTGATATTTCCATTCCTTGGCAATACTAAATGTAGATAAATAGTTCTGTCAAACGATTTTTTTTTGTTTGTTTCCTTTGCTTGATAGCTGATTTTTATTTCTCTTTGTTTTAGCTTTCAAAATAGAAGGGAAGAAGACATCAAGGAAAACTGCAATGTTTGAAATTTGTTGTTTCAGACATTCTAATATTATTAGATTTTTAAGTTTTAGTATGCCTACACTTTACCAATGCAAATGGTGCAGTAAAGTGGAAGTGAATTTGCTGGCTGTTTTCCTGTTTTCATATTTTTAATGTATATACATACATTTTTAAACTGGAGAGAAAGCTTTTGGTGGAACAGTTTTGCTTAGATCTAGTCACAGTGCCTTGCATGTGGGAATCCTTAGGAATGTGAGATTAACTGAAGGCAATAAAATCAATTTTAAACTTCTGGTGTCCACGAGAAGGGAAAAATTCTGCCCCTCATTAACGTGTCCCTCAGGTTATACCAGTGGCATGCTTGAGGCCAATGAAAAGTTTAAGGCTCCCATGTAGACAGCACTCAGATTAAGCCACCAAAGGATGCTGCAGCCATCTAAGAGTGTGGAGAGATCCTCAGACACTGGTGAGGTTATTTCTTCTCTGTCCAGCATTTCTTTGTCCCTGCAGTGTGTTTTGGGTATGGGTGTGTACCAGCCTCAATGAATACAGTTTTGAGAACATACCTTCTCCGTTGGTCCAAGATATTTTAGTTTAAAATGTGGTGTGTATATATACATATAATTATATTAAATGCAATATACATACGCAGTGCATTTGGAGAATGTATGTAATGTGCTGTGTATAATGCAGCCACCATATGTCATATAAAATAAAAACGAAGAGGGTATATGAGCAAATACCATACAGCATATGGCAATATGAATATTAACCTAATCTATAAATAGCTTCTGAAATAATGTTTTAAAATAAAGAAAGAAACCTAACATGATAGCAATTGAGAAGAAATTCAGTGTCTTAAGGTTGATGTCAAGGAGGTGAATCTCCATTGCAATACTTGGATTTAATATGTACTTCAAAAATAAATTATATTTAATATGTAATGTTTTCATGGTGGGCATAGAATTTTATGATTTTTATGATGATTATGGAATTTGGATCCATATTTTATGGGCTGAGCTAATAATATAAAAAAAATGCACCAGACAAAAAAAGGTCTTCAGAAACAAGGAATAGCAGAGAAGCTGAATGAAGGAAAGAAAATCTTAGAGTACTCAAGTCCTTTTGGTAGGTTTTGATTTTGTATTCAGAGCAGCTGTTAATTGCTTCTGTAGGTGATTTAGTGCTTAGTCTTAAAGACATATTTGTTCATATATTTTGTTTATATGTGCAAGGTATTCTACTGTGCCTAATTCTGTTACTACCAAATCCCCAGTTCAGAGCTTCTGAAAGACAGTGATGTAATGAACCCAGGTTCCTTATGGGTCACTTTGCATTCTCTATTGGCGAAGACAATCCATACCAAAACACAATCTCACATAGAAAAACTGTCGTTAATGACTTGATCTCCAATGTTATCCCAAGGAAAACAAATCTTGTATTTTCTTCTCTGCTGAACACTATGGAGAAGGAGAAAAGAATATGAATATATGCCCTGAGTGAAATTAAAAGATGGACCTTTATATCTGGAACTTCCTTGGCATGCAAATTGAATGGGAACAGCATTGCAAAAGATGACACTTTTTACCAAATAGCTTAACTGTCTATTCTGCCAGAGGCTATGGGGACTTTGAGTTTTGCCCACCTTTGTTGAAGGGAATTTTAATGGGTTTTCTTTTCCCCAGGTCTGGTCAATGCTCAAGGTTCAGAAATGGTTCTAATTCTTAAGGGTGATTTTCAACATGGTTGCTTCTTATTAGGGTAGAGGACCATGGCTAGATGGAGGAAATGCAGGAAGAAAAGAAGAAAAGCTCCCTGGGGAAGAAAAGGGGGCAGTGCAGTAAGAGAAGAAAATTTTTTTTTTCTGTGTGTGTAGGAAATCACACAATGATTGCCCAGGTTTATGGGAAGGAAGATGCAAGGTGTGGGAATTTTCAACTCCTGTCTTGAAGAATCCAAGCTGAAGTGCGTGCCAGGAAAATGAATTAAAAAAAAAGTGTCCTTTTACTACGAAATAGCCCTGCCATTGTTACTTGTTGCTGAGAAAAGGATAATGCTGCTATCAGCTTCATTATCTACTTCACCTCTGGTTCATTCAGCAGCTGCATCCTTAAGTCAATATTTCTCCAGCAAATTATGGTTCGCAATTTTTTAATTAATTTCTGAAACAAACAAATTATTTTAAGATGAAGAATGGAGTGGAAGACAGTCTGACCAGCAGCCTGTTTTAAAAGTATTTTCAGTTGTAGAAACCTTGCGGAGATGACCTTTCTACCTGGTCTGCAGAGACCCCCCAGAGATCTGCTGCAGACCACGTTGTACACTGTGTGCTCAGTCTGTTCTTCAGCCCTGAGGCATGACATCAAGAAACCCAGTGGTGCTATCGATGTGGCACTTGGTCCTAGCAGAATTCAGAGGAATTTCTCCTAGAAGCCTTCCTGGGCACATGTGTGCTCTGCAGGGAAGGGGCAGAGCCTTGCAAACAGCAGTGTCTTCCTCCCATCTTGGTTGCAGTCCATGAGAAGCCCAAGCCAGGAAAACAACCCCAAGGGAATAATTTTCACTGTAAGTATTTCAATTCCTACTGCATTATCTGAGATGTCTGGACTGGTGCTTCAGCATTAGACACGTAAATTGTGCTGCTAAGGTGAATTACAGCATCACCTGCACATGTACTATGTTACAAATGCATAGCTAGGAGCAAGTGACAAACTGCAAATTGTGCTTTTATCATATAGACTTGTCAAATCTGTGAATGTGATTTTGAGGTGCCTATACCTGGGGTTTGTTATCTATGCACTATGCCTCTGTGTGCAGGAAAGCAGGCATGGCCAGCCTGCTGCTGCTGCCCTTGAAGTGGCGGTGTGACTAAGTACTCACGTTGGGCTCTGAATGTGGTCCAAACTTTCCAAACTAGGAACTCTGGCTTTTTTTTTTTTTCCTACCATTTTTGCTTATTTAGCATATATTGTTAGTACTTGATGGTCCCAAGAGGCCTCTACAGTCAATACTGCTTGTACATGTATGTGTCTTAATTCCCAAAGTGTGTATTTACCCGATAGAGCTGGTAGGCTGCTCTGGCAGGGTGTCAGTCACACTTATGCTCAGCTTTTTAATTCACTAGGGCTTTCTGGTGGATCATTTCACTTTGTGTTCTGCAATACCTGCCCATCAGTGGAAGGAAGGATATATAGGCTGCAGAAAATCCGAGTTTTAGCTTTGCCTTCTAAATTGTCTTGCTTTATTCTTGTGTTCTTAACGGGGTGCATTGGTCCAGCTATATATTTTTTTTTCCATCAGATTAATAATAGTAGAAAAACACTGCAGAGTGTGTTTCTCATAACAGTTGTCATTAGTAGTAAGCGTAGTAAAGAAAAATAATTGACTAGAGAAAGGTTTGATAACTCAGAGTTTTATGTTGCTCAGAAATGACTCATTCCCATATGCATCCTACAAATTGTATTCCGAATGCTGAACTCACTATAACCTGCTCTTAGAGAGGCTCTTGCCTCACATTGCTGTTTTGGCATTAGAAACCATAAAAGTAACAGCAGCTTCAAAGAGTATGTGAATGCGTAATGGCTTTCCAAAGTGGATTGATAATTACTTATTGCACTAAATAATCCTGGAAGTATGTTAAAGGAGGAATGTGAGAAGAACGAATGAACTTACATAAGCAGAGGAATCTATGCATCCCTTCTGCTGTCTGAATCATTTAAACAGTCTTATTACTGTATCTATGTGGAGAGGAGGTAATGAAGGCTGCTTTATGCTTCTATATCTTTTTTTTCCAGTTTGTTTTATTTTAAGAAATGCAGTGATAGCTATGGGTGGAGTTAGCAGCTATCGCAGATGCTGAAACGTTGCGCTTGCCTCACTTCAGGTAGCATAGGAAATGTGAAAAACATGACCCTACACTTAAATTCTTGCACAGTAAATATTTCCACTGCTCAGAATTAGAGTTTTGTTGTGTTGAAAAACATTTCCTTTTATAATTTTTTTTTGTTTAAATTAAGCTTTCTGCTGGCACCAACTAAATGCATTTGACATTTTGAAAGCTAGTTTCCAAGAATAACCTCCTCTTATATGCTAAATTATCTTGTAAATAAAAAGGTGTGACACAGGAGCATAGGAAGCAATTGGGCTTTATTCATCAATGCCTGTCTCTTGAAATCAGTCAGCAAACAGAGCTCGATACTCCTCTGAGAGGACAGATAGTAGCATATTGCTGGTGATTTTTTTCTGATTTGGAGGTTGCCTTCTTAGCTTTGACTACAGTGGTTAAGAAACCACACTTGTGCTTTTTCATTCACAATCAGCGTGGAGCTCATTTTGTATCTGTGGCACAAAGGACGTACCTTGGTCCCTGCTGCAGGAATTCTGGGAAGGAGGAATTTTCACAGGTGCAGGCACTTGTGTGCAAAAGGCAGCTCAAGCTGCAGTCTGATTGAAACACAAGCCTGCAGTGGATGCAACTGCAAACCTCAGTTCAAACTTTTAACTGATCTGTGTGTAATTTAAAACTAATTGTTACTTGAGATGTACATGGAACAGGAACAAAAATGTGTGTGCCACTGCTGCCCTTTCTGTCAGCTGGGCTTGAGCTGGATTTCTGCGAGCTCTGCCCTGAGCAGCAGAAGGAGCGATGCCATCGGGCACCTCTGTCCGCCGCCAGCTGCAGAGGGTGGAGGGCTGGGAAGCAGCTATTTTTGAAGCAGCCCAGAAGTAGAGAACAAGGCCTGGGTATTTCAGAGGGGACAAGTGCATGTCTCTTTTCAAAGTAATTTATTTGTGTTTCTATCAATTTTTGCCCTCGGCGGACTCTCAGGAACCTTATCCCCTGAGTAGGTGAAAGATGATGCAATGCTGACATGGATTCTGCTGCCTCCTGTTTCTGTGGAGCACCTTCAACTCTGACTGAGGGGTTATTGCAGCAGGCAGTGGTCACTTGGTTTAACCAGTTATGGGAGTGGTTACTTTTTAGCCGATAGTATGGAAATCTTATACTTCAGCAGCTCTCACTGAAACGTATTAAAAGTACTTTGAATCCTTGGCAGATTTGCTGGTATTTAATACATCTTAACTAGTAAATTTAACAGAAAACATTTTAGATGAATTGTCCAGTAATTTTTTTTTTTTTTTTTTTTTTTTTTTTTAATATATGCCTGCCCCTCCATTCTGGAAAACAATGTTGGTTTTCTTATTTTCCTAATTTTTTTTTTATTTTTTAAGAAAAAACAACAAAAACAAAACATGGAAATTAATGACATAGATCTTTTAGGGGTAAAACCCTTGGAAGAAATCAGTGAGAATTACACCTTCTGTGTGAAATAGCAGCAATTAGGACAGGCGCCCTCCTCTAACTCTGAGCCAGGCAGCTTGGGTGACAAATATGTCAAATTAATACATCACCAGGTATGAAAGCGCAGTTAGAATTTGACTGAGGTACTTCCAGCCTGAGAAAGGGAACGATTTATCAATGCAAACTTAATAACATCTATTTGAATCTAACTAAAAATCAATATTTCATTACCAAATTGTTAGTGAGAATGAAGAAAAATTGCGGAAGTCGGGCAGTTTGGTGGAAGAGAAGCATCAGGAGTTCAATGTGAAGACGGGATGATTCATGAGGCCAAGCCAGTGGAAGGGTGAAGGAGGACGAATGCAGAAAACTTGGAGGGCCCTCTCTCTTGTGACCTTGGCAGTGAAAGGAAAAAAAATACTAGAAAATGAAAGTGACTGTCAACTCCCAACAGGGATGGATCACACCATAAATCAAGCACAGCCTGGAGAGGGAAGAGGGGCTCTGGCTGGGGGCGAGCACAGCAAGGGAAACCATCGGGTAATTTAACTCTTTGAACCTTGGATGCCTTTTATTCATATTTCAGTGGAGTTTGTACAACATATGTGAATCCCTTCCCTTTGCAACAGTTTACATAAAAACGTGTCAGGGGCAGGTAAATGGTGAATCATTGCTTTCCATTGGCTGGGATTTAAAGTACAGTCCCAGTAAGCATTTCGTTCAGCCCTGGAAAAGAGAAAAACGACAGACTGAGGCTCCTGTGACACATTACTAAATCAGTTGTTTGGGAGGCCTAATCTGGGAGAGACTTTTTGGCGATTTGCAGAAAAAATATGGATTTAAGGACATTAGTATTTCTATTACTGAAATAATGTATTGATCTGTAAGCAGCAAGCAAAAAAAAAAAAAAAAAAAAAAAAGTCATTCCTTTAAACCTAAAATACAAATGAAACTGAAAGGTTGTTGGATTTTTTCTAACCTTTAGTTTTTTGTTTAGTTCTTAAAATCTGTTCTCCGACAACATGGAGGCGCTGACAGCCACAGAGGAGTTTGCTAATGTTCTCTGATAGGACTGAAAGGAAACCACAGGAAAGGTGAATATTACCTCTGAATTAAAACATAGTTTGAGCACTTTATTTGTTGAGAGGAGGGACACAAAGTACCCTGTTTTTTTCTCGAATTATGTTGTTGGTTGTTTGTTTGGGTTTTTTTACCCTTTACCCCAGTAGTATTATATTTCTTTTATCCATCACAAGTGTTTACTTCTGTGTGTCAAACTGACATGCATCCATACTGTCCATGAAAAACGAGGTATTTTCATTTTCAGTTGGAAAAGACTTAAAATAGGGTATCTGTAATTCTGAACAGACATAGTCATGGCTGATGGTGGGATGCCAGCCCCATGCTTGTGAGTGGATTTGCAAGAAGGAGTAATGAAACATATTCTGATCCGTATTGCTGGAAATGGCAATTGTAATTACAGTGTTTCTCTTCTGCCTTTCTCACCAAGAACTGAAAGATGGCAAGAATGGTAATGCTGGAGATTTTAGCATGCATTATGAAGATGTGGTGCCTCTGCCAGGGCTCTTGGGGCAGTCCAAAACTGGCACTGAGCCCTCAGGTGCTGTGGCAGTGAATTCTGTGTTCCCACAGCCTTTATAATAGCCTTCACTATGCGTGTGCTGAGCATGCCATGGTTTTTCATACCTTGGGAAGAAGGCAGAGGAGGGAGATGACTCCCATGTTCTCAAGGCCACAGAAATATCTCTGTCTGGGAGGTGACAATTTGCCATGAGGTGTGAGTTAATGGGATGAGAACAGGAAAGGGACCTGTGAGTTACGTAGAAACCATGCACATCATAGGAGGAGGGAGGACTGGGGTGTGATGCAATCATTTTGTTAAGTCGATAGAGGTTGGGATTGCTTAAACCTGGGGCATCCTTTGTGCCACCTTCGTGCAGCTGCAGAGTAAGCTGAAAATGAATGTGTTCACTCTCCTAAATTGGTTTCCAGCTGAACCAACATGGGAGTCTGACCGAGGAGGCATTTGCCTACGTGGTGCTACACTCAAGTGAGGACATTGGCCATGTGTGGCATTTCAGTGATGGAGGACCAGGCATGTGGGAAGAGGGTGATTATCACCTTTGCCAGCGCCACCAGACTCTGTGTTTTGGGGACAGTTTTATGCTTTGGCCTTGACGAAAGACTTGTTGAGATTCCCACTGCAGATGCTGCTCTGACCAGGTGCTTCAGGAAATGGGGATGTGCCAGAAAGCAATTAGCCCATGGACGCAATCCCTCTTGAAGGGACTCAGAGGGCCCAAGGTTGGGGTTTTGCGGGTTGTCTTGGAAAAGTAATGTGGTAAATCAGTTTCCAGCAAGAGGGCAAATAAGTGGTAATAGTGTGATTCAGAAAATGTGGTAAAATATGTATGGATCCCTGCATGCTCTGCAGTTCATTTGTGGTACTGCTTTTTTTTAAATCTAAATATAGGACTCATCTCAAAGCCTCACATGAGAAGCTGCAGATCTAATCAAGGTCAGAAGAACATTAAAAAAAATTGGAACAGGAAAAGGCCATCAGGACCAATGTTTCTGTTCCTTTTTTCCTCCTGTCTTAGCTCTGGATCTTGGCTCTAATTGCCATTTATTTTTTATTGCTCTCACTATACTTCTCATATAATGTTTATATTAATGGGTGGGGGGAGGAGGGGAAGTGAAGAAACACCAGGAAATGGAGTGCAATTGGAGTATGTGAGATGTGGCTTTTGTCTTCTTTATCGCTGTTTTCTTGTAGTACTTCCAGCTCAGATATTAATTTATCATTGCTGCAGAAGTGTGGTCCCTTGTATTTTATTGGAGGCTTGATCTAAATTCCAGATGGTCACCATGTGATCAAACCAGCCATGGGCAAATAGGATATTTCTTTGTGTCTATGTTTGATTTCTTTGCCAAATTCATACCTATCTAATCTGCCCATAAGTCTGCATTCATTCACTCTTCAAGAAGAGTGCAACAGCTCCGCCTCCTCGTGGGTTAGAGACAATGAGGATGATTGCAAACATCCACCATCTACATGCTGTTAAAATAAAATGCTGTTGCATACGAATGATAGCTCTCCTTGTCACAAGAAAAAAAAAAAAAACACAAACCAAACAACAAAAAAACCCACAACACTTTACAGCAGAAAAGTAATTATTCTCTGCAAGAATGAGGGATTCTCAGAGACTGCATGGTGGGGGACAGAAGTGTATTGACACAGCACTGTTTCAGGTGAATGTGTTGATTTGGGGGTGCAAAGAATTGTGAAGTATTACTCATGAAAATCCAGAGAGCCATTTTCCTTGTGGGGTCTCTGCTTTAGTGTAGAAGCTTAATGGATGTGAATGAGGGACTATGTATACTGAGAATGATCTTCTTTCTTAGAAAAAAAAAAAAAAAAAAAAAAAGTAAAAAGCAAATTTCAGGCTATAACAAAATTCTATATACTTCGATATACCTGAGAACATAGAAGTAACAATATAAAAACCTTCTTAATCATGATATGATTAAAGGATTTTTAAAAGCTGCCTTGTAGTCACATTTCCATTTCCTGATAAATTCCATACTTTCTTTCAAATCACTTCTCATCATAATAATATGAACTGTTAAAAAAAAAAAAAAAATCCTTCAATTTCTGCAACATGCTATGAAAAAAATGGGGGTGGAAAGGAAAGAATTAAGAAGGCTCTAAGTTTTATCATTCTGTTCATAAAGCAGTACAGCAACCATAACTGCAGCAGAGAAAAGAAACAGATACTGTACTATCTGAGGTATTCTGTGCCATAAACTCCCATAATAGAAACAGATGGCAAAAACGCCTTGGAAGTAAAGAAAGTACTGTACATGCAGCTCTACCCTAGCATATGAAGAGATTCAGGCCTGACACATAAAGGGATGTGCCTGGAGATCTGCCAGAGCTACTGTGCAGTACAGCTCTTGGTGCTGGAAAGGAGCGAACCTGTAGGAGAATCTCATGAACTTTGGGTTTGTCATTTTGGCTGGGATGGGCAGGGATGGATGGAAACCTGGTGGGGTGGGGTTGGAAGCTTCCCCAGAGCATCTCAGGTATGCTGTGGGTGCACCTGCCTCTTCTTCCTCCTTCTCCTGCTCTCCTAAGCAGCCAGCCCAGCTGCTAATGTGGCTGGGCAAAGTTGTGTGACAAGTGTCGCGTGTGCAGTGGAAATGGCAGAACTGTTTTATTCTTCCCTGCTATCTAGCTAAAGAAATGTCACTTATTTCATCTGGTGCTGTTTCACTGGTCCTGCTATGAGTGAAGGGAAATATAATGTGTGCATTGCACTAGAGGGGGAGCTGAAGGTCAGGAGTGAAATATAGCTTTCTGCTGCACTTGGTCTCAGTCTGAATGTTACCTACATTATCATCAGAGCTCACTGTCGTAATGGGGAGACCTTGTCACAGGAGGGAGGTCACCTAGAAACAGGAAGAAAAATTGGGGGAAAAATACTAAATAAGATAAACTAAAAAGAAGACCAGTAGGGTCCCCAAACTTCCTTTGTGTATGTTTGAGAGCAGTAAATTATCCACAAAAGATGTGCTTGTCCTCCAGCACCTAAATTCCACTGTTGTCTTGGGCCCGAGGTGCCGCTCTTCTAACTCCATGTTACATTGGTATCAGCATCTGCCCACCCGTCTCTTTGCTTTGACTTCTGTGCTTTCATGATGGCTTGGATTTATGAACTCCAAATAAATTTTCGGGCAGTAGCCTTTTGAATATTCTTGGGAGAAGTGGATGTATCAGATGGTTGTCATTAGAAAAAAGAAGGTGGCAGAAGGGCTTTGCTCCCCTCCCTGCACTGTGGCTTCCTGTGGGCCCCTGGCAGGCAGTGGGACTGGTGGTGCAGCCAGTCTTCGTTGCTGTGATGGCTCCTGCTGGCTGCTGTAGGCAGGTTGCTGCAGGACACCTGTGTTTCAGGATGCTTGTGTATTGGACTTGTCTTCTGCTGTGTGGCTGGAGCTTATGCCTAGTTACAAGACAGAGGGGGTTTTAAGCATTGGTGTGAATAACTATGAGCATTACACTGGACCTGCAATGTTTGCATACCCTCCAGCCACCCAAATAACAGCCTAATATTTGTGTAGAGCGTCTTTCATCTAAAGATGTCAAAGAACTTTGCAAACGTTCATTCATATTAATATATTGCCGAAAACAATCAAACAAATGTTTCCTTGGTGCTTCCAGGGCTCTCCTACGTTGGCACCAATTCAAAGCAGGGATTCCCAGAGTGGACAGGAGCACCTGTCCCGAACCTTGTGCGGCTCCTCCCTGCTCCTGTTAGTCTGGATTAAGAACTGCTGTTACCAACAGCATGAGAGTGAATACAGACTGCTTTGTGTGTGGGGGCAGGAGGCCTGTGCCTGCAGGGCTGCAGCAGCCATGTAAGCCGTGAGCAAGCTGAGCCCCTGGGCAGTGCAGGGCTCTGGGTGTAGGGTGGGCAAACAGCTGTCAGTCTGCTGCTAACTCTGCTAGGCAAAAGTAAAGGAATTCAAAAGTTCACAGCTTCAATAAATCCTTTAGAAATTCACCGGTATTCAGATTTTAACAATTAATGCTTGGGTGTAAAGATTTTACTCTTCAGTCTGCTGAAGGAGCAACCAGATCAAAGACGACATCTCACATAAAATAGACCTAGTTTTATCCTTGTCTGAAACAAACAAATAAATAAATAAATATTGATTTTCAGAGTCTACAATGAAAGGTCAGAGATACCACGATGGACCTCACAGTGGCTGGCACCAGGACCTCGATTCAATGGACACTGGGTTACGGCATGCAAGAACCTGCGCTCCTTTGGAAGGCTGACGTGCAGACAGTGAGACAAAAAGCTAGGTACCAGCATAAGCATTAGCTCTCATAAAATGTTTCCTTTCATCTCAGTTTACTTGGTACTCTGACAGTTTAAACCTCCCAAATGCTGTATCTCTTTTTAATGAAGAAACTGCACACTTGCAAAAATCATGTATTTACTGCTTAGAACACCTATTGATATATTTTGGTCATTTTAATGGAATTTGGAAGTCTTCATAAAGGGAGAAATACAACATTTCATTACACAATTGCAGCTAATTATTTTAGAAATACAGTTTAAATGCAAGTTATCTTAAATTTATTGCTTATCTGGCTGGAAAGATCTAAGCAAAACCTGAAAATCATAAACCCTTCTAGAACATTATATTTTATGCAGTCCAAAATGTGACACATGGGGTCTTTAATAATTCACTGCTTGTTAACATTAAACAACTGTTAACATGCTCAAATAATTAGTTATGCTTGCTTGACATGTTTGCATCTTTAATAATTGATGCATTTATCTTAATTACTAACAGTATTATGGTCGTAATATGCATCTTTTTTCTATCTTAAAATTTTAACAAAAACTGACTTTTTGCCAAAAATGATTATCCTCTAAGTTTTAATTACTCATTGTAATTAAATTGCAAGCTGCAGTATTTTATTAAAAATATATTTCGTAAAAATATTTAATGGAAAAGAGGTGATTTGTTGTTTATGCATCACACTTGGTAAATATTTCATAAGTTTCATATTACCCTTTCAGAGCAGATATAAAAAACATAACATTCTTAATATAAGAGTCAATTTAAAAGCTGCTATCGTAGTTTTCATTTCTCCTCCCAAAGGTTTGCAGAAGTCAGTGAACGAAGGAAGACAAATAAATAAATAAATAAAAAGTTGCAGTGGCTGTAAATAGGATGCCCACAGTGATAGGAGCCCTAGGCTGGAGTCGTTGTGCTGGTGAGTATGTAAAGTGTTCTTAAGAAGTGTTAAAAAAGTGTTCTAAAGAGTGGGATTAGACTGACTTGAAATAGAGATGAAAAGTTCTTCACTCTTCAGTGTTCCTCTGACTCAGCTTTGTCTCACAGTCTGCTAATAATGACAGTGGCTCTACTTTGACTGTAATCATTCATTTATTGCAATGTTGATAGAGATAGGGGTGAGCTTTATGTCGGCTGATTCAAAAGGACAGTGTTTTCAAGGCTTTCCTGCAGTAAGATGGGCTTTTGTGATTAAGAAGTTTGTTTCTGGGCCTGAAACTTCAGGGAGAAAATTACGATTTTTGTGACGTGACAAAACTTGTTAAATATCAAAGGATTCAGCTGCATCAGTGTTCTGGTACATGGTCATGTTTCTTCCCAAGCGGTTGACAGAGATGCTTGTAAAGGTATCGGTATGTTGTTGGCAGGAAGATGTCCATTGGATTTGCCCCGCTTGCTGCACCATGTGAATGGTCCGGCAGCAGCAGCAGCAGCAGCAGTAGTATGGCTGGACCTGGAGAGAACCTGATAGAGAGCAAGTCATATCGTGTATCGTGCCAAGGAGCTGCTAAAGCAAAATGCTTCATGGCCTGCAGGTGGGGGTTGCGTGCCCCAGTATCCCCAGATGGGTGGCACACACCCAAAGGGCACAGGTGGCAGTGATACATGGTGGCAGCCTCCTTCCAGCTGGTTCCTCCGTGTTCACTGTGTGCCTTTAACCAACCTGCCTCTTCTGACAGATTTAGAAGACTCTCTATTGCAAAGTCCTCATGTCCTTGACACGGTGTTCTCTAAAATAGCAATTTCTAGTGTGTTTTTAGAGTTAAATAAAAATTTACACATCACAGATCTATTAATCATTTCTTCCCTTCTGTGGGTGTATCTTCAGAGTTCAGTGATTGATTTATGTGGCCAGATGGGTGCATTTGTTTCCTGCTGTCTTTCAGTCCAGCAGAATCCATGCATGCTGTGCAGTACTATGGGCTTGAACTTGCACTTAATATGCACCGTTGTACATAAATACTGAATATCATTCCCTCTTTGGAATGGACAGGGTTCAGAAGTGAATCCTTTGGACATGGCGCAAGTTGAGTGCTTATCTCTCATTTGATGAAGAAACCATTCCTTTCAGTTTTAATAGGAAAACTTTGGTGTGACAGAAGGAGGCCCTCTTCATGTCCTCCAAGCTCTTGCTTCAAATGCCTTCACATTTTCTATCACTGCATAATGTGAAGAAGCTCGTTAGCTGATGCCAGAAATAAAGGGTTTTCATAGATGTTTGCAGTGGGGAAAGCAATCTGTAGTCTGAAACTGCGTGTACGTTGACATATGCTAAGATGATTAAAAATGTTTGTGTATGATACTGTAGGTTTGGCATTCCCAGATCCGTTCACTGCGGTAACAAAGGTTGTGATGACCTGCAAGGGAACCTGTGGGAAGGGCAATGGCTGGAGCAGTGTGTGCAGCAGTCTGCTTGTCAGGTATGCTGGGTGCATTAGCAGAAATCAGAGATGGGTGTGTGGTGCTGCCAGCAGTGCTGCACGGGGACTCCCCAACCCACTGAGCATGTAGGGTTTGCATTTTGTTCCTGATGACAAGATACAATTTGGTCTGGCCAAAAATCCTTCCAGTGCCTGTTGTCACTGGTGCTGGTGAGGATGGGGTGAGTTACGTGTGAGATTCACAACACAAATCCAAAAGCATGAGTGTGGAGAAGAGATGGAGGGTGGCTGGCAGTGATGGCGATTAGTGATACGCACATGGATGAATTTCCAGAAGGGGGCTGAGCTTCCAAAAACACTGCCTGTAGAAATATGGATTCTTCCCTGTGAACTCCATGATTTGCAAAATATACATATGAATTTTGCAGTATTTTCAATATGAATGTGCTCGTGTTTATGACCCAGAATATTTCAATTGTGAGCTAAATTCTTTCTACGTAAGTCAAGGTTTTGACATTTGTAAGTCTTTGCTCTCTCTAGGATTGTCTTTAATGGCTTATATTAATTCAAGGTGTCCCTTTATGCACTTAAATAATAAAAAAAAAACCCTTCCTTTTAATGACATTTCCATTTATTCAGAATTATTATTTAAAATCCTAAATTAGCATTCTGCACTTTGGTTCTGACAGAGCCATTACATTTTATACTAAAAGAGTTTAGTTAATTTTAAATTATTAAACCCTATTGGCTGCATGATGTGAGCATCTTTAGGGAAGTTTCTGCAGTTCAGGTACATTCCAACAGACTACCACTGCAAACTCAAAACACTTTGCCTGGGTTGCTTTTATCCCTACATGTGACAGCTGTTTTGGAAGGTTTCGCTTGCTGGCCTGGGAAGTTATACAGCAGTTGAACTTCCTAAGAGAAGCTTTCTCTCAGTACGGAGAGCAACCTGTGCTGGCCTATGCAGCTTTTCCAACTGAAGACAATAAGAATCACTAGCAATTGCAAGGCTTTTTTTTTTTTTCTGAAGGAAAAAAATAGAAAGCTCGTGGTATAACTAATTTCTTCTATCAACAATATGTAATTACTTTGTATTTTTATATTAGTTTCCTCTTTTTTTTTTTTTTCTGCAAAAGAAAATAATTCTATTTTGATGTTCAAAGACTAATGCTTCCAGTCAGTGGTTACCTGGCATGACTTAGGTAGGAGTCTAACTTTTGCATGAAAACAGTGTGCTGGTAATGGACATTTCTTCAGACATTTGACTGGAGCAACAGTAGCAAAGCTACTTATCCTAGAGAGCAGCACCTAGTAAGTACAGTCTGCATTGATAGACTATAGTAATTTGGGAAATGAAATTGAGAAAGACTTTCTGACTGCAAAGGGGCACAGTAGAGATGGAAAATAAAGCATGGAAGATGAGACAGGACATACTGCAAAGTAGTTACTTTTGTCTTCAAACTGTGAAGTTGTACTTTGCAGGCAGTTTGGATATCCAGCGACAGGCTGCATCTGAAAGCGCTTTGGTTGTTGAGACTTCAGGTGAAACTTGCTGTGAGCTAGAGATCTGCTTTAATTATTTTTTGAATCTGTGAACAGCTATGATCATTTACATGTGTTGCTAATTCACTTATCTCCTGAAACTTGAGCTGCGCAGTTTGAGTTTTACAGATTTATCAAGTGAAACAATTGGGCTAATATCACATTAATTTAATTAACTTTAATTTCAAATTACTTGCTAGAGCACCTAACAAATGCAACATCTCCAAGACGTTTTAGCAGATAGCTGCAGCTTTGTTGTACACTCTTGTCTTTAGAGTGAGAAAACATCTTGTTAGCCTGAACAGCCCCTTACTGCTTTAAAAGAGAAATCTTGTTTATGCATTAACATTTGCCTTGATTGCCTGACTGTTATGTTGGAGGTGAAAGAAAACAACAGAAGTGCTGATTGGGGTGCTGATGTAACATTAACATGTATTCTGTTCTGCAAAGATCTGGTTCCAACACATGACACTGATAGCTGATCATGTGCTCGGGACATCCACAGGGAACCAGCTCCGCGTGTGGGTCCATGCCAGCTCCAGCCCCAGGAGAGCTGGCACATGGTGGGGCTTTGGGACCAGGAGAGCAGGCATTGGGCTGCCTTGCTGGGCTGCAGGCTGCTCGTGGGAAGGAGGGCAAAGCGAGACACCTGTCCTTCCATTGCAATTAAAAATATATGTATTTATATTAAAATTCCCTGAGGAAAAGTAAAAATTGTAACTATCCAGGATCAGTCATCACGCTTTCAGCACTGCCATCAGTGGCTGAAATTTTAATGGCAACTACTAAATACACAGCCAAATATTTATGTCTGCTGGAACACGATTGGCCTGAAGTGGCAGCGTCCCTTGTTTGGCAGGAAGGTCTGTGCACTAAATATATAGCCAGATCCAGGCATACTTCTTCTTACAGAGGCAAGTTGAAAAAATAACAGACGTAAGGGCATAGTGCACATGTGGACACAGCCAGGAAGAGAAAGGCAGGAAGGCTGTATAAGAAGGAGGGTTTATTCACATTCTCTTTGCATCATGCATATATATCAAATATTAATAACACTGTATGAATATTCATATATGTTTAATATTCATTTGTACATGGAAGTTTACAGCCGATCCCTTTGACTTCTGGTGCCAAACTCAGTGTTCAAAGGGTTATGCTGCCATTGTTGCTGCAAAACGTTTACATTTGTCTGCTGTAAAATAGGATGAATGGCACCAAAGTGTCGTGTTTAGTTTTAAAATGCCACAAATAACAGATTTATAGATTTTTCTAAATACATTATTTTACCTTGACAGCATTAATCATTCATGCTTCCTTCTTTCATTTTTCTACCTGCAATGGATTATTGAAACAGAAAATAACAACGGGAAAGGCTACAAGCAGTATCAAAATGTCAAGTTTGTACTTACAGTTGTATGTGCGCAGACAGGGTCAAGAGCCTCAATTATTTGTATATGTACACAGTGGTACTACATGAAAGGTTATGTCACCTGCAGCTATTTTCTTGCAGATTTAAATAGGACTGATATTCAACTCCACAGTCAGCTACTGACATGGAACATAGAATTGTAAAATACTATGAACTCTTATGTCAGGACCTAAAATATGAACTGGGTGATTGCAAGGTGTAGCTGTGGGCAATACTATGTATTGCAGTGTAAGTCTTTTAAATTACTTTGTGTTATCCCTGACCAGTTCTTTTCATTTAAGTATAAACCAGGAACAACATGGAAGTTCTTCCCACAGAGCAGAAAACCCCTTAATATTACCCAGTTTGGTAGTAAGGTTTTTTTTGATTTCTTTTTTGATTTCTTTTTAATGTTTCATATTTTTATGAAGCCATCCAGACATCATGGTTTAAAAAAAAAAAGAAAAAAAAAAAAAGTAAGAGCACACCTTGCATGTTAATGAAGTTGAAGTCTTATATCAAAGCTGACAGTAGCATTATTTGGAGTAGGATGTGTGGTGGAGCTAATCAGTATATTTTCATGGTAGAAGGAGGAGGAGAGAAGCTAATCAGTAGATTTTTGCTGGCGAGTTGCTTTTTTAAGATAAAGTTTGAAAAAGAAGAAAAAATAGCACTGTTATGGAGTTTTCTTGATCAACTTCCTTATGGGTAATAATCACTCTTTTGAAAGGTCAGCACAAGACCTACAGCACGGAAAGTCTGATTTTTGAAGAAGTGATTGATATATAAAGGTCCTCTATATCTTTAAAGCAACCCACTAAAATAGGAGTAATAATCATATATATTGATGGTCTTGTACATCTGTGATGTATGACAGCATGAGGGACACAGCTACGATAGTAAATTCAACTTCGGCATTTACATTTACAAAATCTCGAGAGTAGCTTACTACTTCCATATCTATAGGCTTTAATGACAGGAGAAAAAATGTGGTATTGAAGGCCCAGTAGCACAACTTTTTATGTACTGTTAGTCTTGTATTGATTTAAATTATTTATAGATAATGATATAATTAGCGCAGGGAAATAACCAGACAAGAACATTTCAAAGACTAAATAAATGGTCAGGAATTAATATCAACCTTCACGTCTATAGCCAGGTAGCACAAAGCACATATTTATTCTGAAATAATGAAATGATCATTCCAAACTTATTTTGAGATGTGCCGCTCGCCTAGTGATAGTGCTAACGTTTCTTGCCATTTTCTACAGCTATAACAAAAATTCTGTTCGTTCCAGTTTTTTATCAAATCTTAAGATACAGATTTCATTGTCTCAAAGTACATCGAAAGTAAATTAAAACATTAAGCATTGCTCAATGAGTACGTTTTTCAGGACATGCTACTAAATGTTTCCTTGCATCCAAAAGTTTGATCCCTCCTTTCTAGGAGGAGAACTGTGGGTAGCTGTGTTGCCTCTGAACCAAGACATTGCCATCACATAACTCTCTGATTGAGTTTTCAGTTTTTGTCACTTTAGAATCTTTCCCCATCTTATTTAATCTCTGGAGTTATTTTATTTTAAGAGATAACTGATTTTAAAAAGTGCCTAAATATTCTTCAGAAATGCTTTGTATGCTCGTGCGTCCATATATCCACTCACACAGGCATTCATGCTACAGAATTTAATACAAATTCCAGCAAAATAACTTTGAGCTGCTTAACTGAAATAACAATGATACACAAATCCTGAGAGTTCTTGCTTAGAAATACAGCAGTGGAAATGTGTGTACCCCAAGATCATTAATGTACAGTTGAAGTTTAATAATTTTAGGACCACAGTTATGTATCTGCTGTGGGTAAGGTGCAGGGGAAGGAGAATAGGCCACTGGCAGTGCTCAGAACTAGAGCTGGAGGGGTCTATAGTCTGTCCTCCTGAGGGCAATACCTTTACCATGTGCAGTGTACCTACAAATGCCTCCTTGCTGCCCCTAGGACCCAGTGGTATGGGGCTGGGAAGCCCTTCTGTGCAGCACTGGCCCCATTTGGATAGATCCTATGCTGTGTGCCTGATGGTTCTTGACTCCACTCCTGCTCTGCAGAGAGAGAGATTGCCACAGGATATTTTTTATGTGCTTTTTTTCCTTTTCTTTCATTTTTTCTGCAAGACCAGGTTCCATGATTCACATTAAAAATATTTTAATACTAGGGTGATATTGATTGACCATGAAGAAACCTACTCATGATAGTCAGTATACTCCAAGTAATAATATAAGTGAGTAATGTTTTACAGTCACTTTGAATCAGTCTCTTCTTCCAGCCCTAATCCATCCGTATCCAGTTAAAGCAGACTCCTCCAAGGCAAGTTACTCATGGGTTCATCCCAATTTTCCTCTTTAGATCCTGTAAACAAATCCAATCACTGGCTGTTTAACATTTTTATTGCATAAATTCCAGCATGCAATACAACATTACTGGGTATTGCTAATAATGGTGCGCGTTTCAGATGTGTTCTCTTTTTGTCATAAAACCCCTTAAACCATATTCTAATAACTGTGTATAACATATAATTGGTGAGAAGCTTCACATTCAACGACCAGGAAGAATATCTCTGTAGTGCTTTTTGTTGCTCCTGTTTTCATCTAAAGTAACCACCAGACATTTCAGTTCCTTCAAGGAAAAACAGCCTATGTCTCCTGTGATAACCCAGACGTGCAGACATGCTGATAAATATGATACATTTACAATTCTTTTATTGCTATATAATATGACAAGATAAAATAAACAGTATTTTGTGAAACATTAGAGCATATAACAAAGCTAAGCTACTGTCCAAAGATGCTGAAAAATTCCAGTATAAATACACTTTATTTTCAGCTGGCTCGTGGATGATTAGGGCATCCCAAATCTTTGACAATTTTCATATAATACTATGAAGAATTTCATGATTTTCCTTCGTCTCACTGCTGCTGCCAGCTCAATACATCTTTTTCTAGTAAAAATTATACAAATCTATGGTTTTTACTCTTCCCATAACCAATAAATCCTTGAGATGGTTTCATACATGTTAAATACAATTTTTCTTCTTACCACCCCTCCCAGGAGTTCTACCAGCAAAACCTCAGATATATTGCGCAGAACAGGACTGGAACATAAGGAAACATCACTTAGGTGAGATTTGAGTAATATCTATTTATAAATATCTGCCTGTATTTCTTTTACATAAACAAGAGTGAAAGACCAGGAAAAGGTTGGGTCATCAACTGGCATCTGTTTCTCTGCGTGAGATGTCCCGGGAGAATAATATTTACTGAGCAAACATGAGTTACATGATGGACCATAATGTAGAGTTTTGAAATTGTCTTGGCAGCTGTTCACCTGTTGAATAGCTCTGTGACTTTCTGAGGAATTATTTGCTTGATCCTGTCAAGGCAGAAGAAAGAATTTTGATGTAAACAAAAAGCCATCTATGCTTTTCTCTTTAATAATCTCCCTTCACAATATACTCATTTATGAAGCCTGACTTTACTGATGAGAAGGGACAGGCAGATCTTTGGCCTTAAGAGTTTCTCTGCCTTTGCTGCAGATAACTTGAAGTCTTTCTTTGGGTTAGATTGCTGATTTTTCCTGCTCTGTTATCCTCAAGAAATTCCCGTTGCTTCCTCAGTCTCCCAGCAGCCCTCCTACCGTGAGTTTCTCAATCCTTCTGTCAGGAGAGAAGCAATGCCCCAAACCCATGTGCTGTTTCCTTCCTATCCTATGACGTTTCCTACTGATTCCTGCACAGGGATCTTTTTCTTTTCTGTACTGCTCTTTTCTAATTTTAACACCTGTAGTGTAAATTTTTATGAGGAAAGGCTAGCAAAAGTAAGTACATTTTTTTGTGTACCACTGCCTGCTATTCCCTCTGTTTTGCTGTTGCAGTTAAGAGTTTATTCCCATTTTAATATTCTATTTAGAGTTCTCTGTTTGAAAGAGTATGCCCCCTTGATTTCTGAATCATTTTTTATACACTCTGATTACTTGGACAATAAAGCCTTCCTTGTATGGGTTGGGTTTTTGGGGCACAATGAGAAGAAACGTAATTCCTTGCAGCCTATCCTAGTAAGAAGTTTTTGCATTTTAGGAATAGTTACTAGCATTAAAGAAAATAATATCTTTGGAAGGTATTTTGGAAAAGAAAATATACTTTACTGGCTTGTGCTGTAAAGATTAAGCCTAGATTAAATCCACCAGATTGAAGCAAAGATCCAACCAGAGAGAGATTTACTGTATTCTTGAAACTGAGTTTTGTGAAGTCCTCAAAGGTAACAAGAAGTCCCAAAAGCTCATGCATGGCATTTTGCAAAAGCAGGGCCCTGAGTCTGTGCCTGAGATATGGAGAAGATCTTTTGGAAATGCACCAAAAAGCCCTTTAGCACATTAGTTTGGCACATCTGATAACTTTAAAAGGGAATCTGCAAGTTAAATATCCTAAAAAACTGTATTTATAATTTTGAGGACTTGTTCTGTTTTGTTCTATCTGCCATGAGTTAGGGCATACCATCGTGCTTTGTTTCAAGCCAGTAACTGAAGTATTCACAAGAATTTCTTTCCATTTTCTTAGAACTCCCCAAGGTCTATAGTTTTCTTTGCAGAAACTGTTGCCATTAAATATGCTGTATGTCAATGCAGCAGTGAGGTGGTTAATTTTGACTGAATATTATGCTATATAACCACTTGGCATTTAACTTGAAAAATGACTTTCTGCTTCACCTGTCAGCAGCCCAGTTCTCATCAAATAAGTGAGTGAGAAAAATTTTTAAATTTCAATTTCCTGATGCTATTAGACACTACTTCTTCCATACTTAAACAGTTTAGCAGTGCATGTACATGTTTTGGTATTCATGCCATGCATCACACTACATGCTATTACAATAGCTTTTTTGTTTAAAGGGTAAAGAGATGCATGGATCTTTATCTTGGGGTTAGGAAAATGTATTGCAGGAACATGGCCAATCAGGTTTCTGAATAACTTTGTAACATAGTACCATAACCCTGATGCAGTGTGAGGAATTTAAAATACTCGGTAGCTACAACTCCACAGAAAGCAAGCAGTCTAGATGGAGAGAGGAATCCGGCACTGTGTTTCCACAGCAAAGCAGTGCTTCGTGTAGTATTCATCTCTTTTATACCTTCTTCTGCCAGATACGTATTTCTTATAAATCATGCAAAATATTTGTTTGTATTTTCAATATATTTTGGAGATTAAAACTGTTGTCATTTTGTGTTAATGGCAATTTTTCCTTCATTTCTATTTCAAACAAAAGATCGGTTTTCCCTCGTGGCTAATATATCCCCAAACAGCAAGAAAACTTCATTGATAGAGAGAAGGCACAAATGAAAGAGATTTCCCCATTTCATTTTCATTTATTGTATTACTTTACACAGCTTCCTCTTTACCAGTTGCAAGTCTGCAGACATTTTACTCGGGTGGAAAAATGTATCATCTCTACTGTATTTCCCTTTATTCTTTGACATTAGTTTTTATTGCATGTTATAATGTGTATAAATCCATAGCGGTATAGGAGCAAACATCAAACATCATTTGAAATAATAGTTCTGCGTAGATATGAGCTAGTATCACTAAGGTCATTATTGTTTGTTCATTTATTTGGTTAGTCTTGACAATTGACTTAGTGCTGCGCGTTACAAACAATGCGGAGAGTTTCAGTCTGCAGCATTTACCGTCTGAAAAATAGATGTGCAGAAGACAGGTGGTACTTAGACATCCAGGAGTGAAAATTACAGTTTTTAAAGGAATTTCTAATTAACTTAAAAATAAAGCACCAAATAGGTAAATCCTACTACTTTCAAGAATTTACTGAGTTCTGGTTTGGATTAATCTGCCCAGTATTTCTGTATTACTGTGGTGCAATTTTTGTTGCTGAAATGAAGAAGGTTGCATCTGCTTGTACAGGGTGTAGAACCTGGCCGTTTTAAAAGCTGTGATTGAATCTCTTGGACCTGATGGGTGCCTTTTGCTCATGGTAGCCCTCTTCAGGGACGTTAATGTTTGCAAAACAAGCTTTCCCTCAAGGCGTGCCCCTGCTTGAAGACCTGTGGGTCCCTCCGGCCTGGAGGTGTGCGGGTAGGAGCAGAGCAGCACGTGGCAGAGCATGCATGCAGCCCTCAGCTGCTCTTCTCTGTCTGTAAAGTAGGTTGCAGGTGAGAGAAAATTAAATACACCTCATGCAATGCAGGAGTAAGTGTGGGGGGTTTAGCAACAGTGACAATGGAAACATTGTGCCCTTAGGGTTGATTACAGTTGTGCTCTCAAATTTACAGGAATTACTATTTAATGAAACAGCAGTAGACACTTGTAACCTGTGGGTAAATTAGTGTACTGCTTGCATAATATGGGCTGGTTATTACCTTGATGGTGACACTCCACGTTTTCTCTGTGGTCTTTGGCCAGGCTTTGCCCATCTCCTGTGTCCCTGCCAGCATGGAGGAGGGGTGGCTTGACCCTCAGGAGGGTCTCTTTGGTCTCCTAGGCTGTGGGAGGTGTGGGAACGCATTGGTTGGTAGCCTTCTGTATAAAACAGACCATATCTTACTATGCTGGTAGAAATGAGATTTTCCCACCTGTGGCTGTGACTAAATGGGTCCAGTTTAGCCAGAGCAGAGAGCAAAAAGTAAAAGGAGCAAGGTGCAAAAACCACTGAGCTATCCCACATTCCACCTTTGGCCATGGGGAAAGGTCAGCACAGCGTCGCACCATACCAAGCAGCTCTGCCAGATAGTGTGGCCAACGGGCTGACCAGGCACTGCTGCCTCGCAGAGCCCAACTCTTTCTTCCCAGAGGCTGCAGGGCTCTTCAGAATCACATTCCATGTGCAAACGTGTCCTGAGGAGGCCTGTGGAGGGATGTTAATGGCTATAAGACTTGTCAAAGTCTAATTAGTTACTCACAGAAGAGAGAATTCAATTTTTTGGCTGAATCTTTTCGTTTGGAAGGATCCCAAACCCCTGCTTCCTGGGAATCTGCCTTAGCTGTGAAATCCGCAAAGAGCTGCTCCATGGGATGACAGATTTTATTTTCAAGGCTTTTTTTTTTATTATTATTCTGCTTTACAGTGGGATTTTTTCCCAAGGTTAAATAAATGATAATTAGAGTTGGGGATGTTCTAATCCAATTGGTTGTATGGGATATTTCCTTGCTGACCTCCCTTATGGCAGCACCAAGGGGAGCAAATTCATATATCACTGCAGAAAGCTTCCTGAGTCCCCTTGAAGTGTTATGAAAGTTGCTGTGCAAAGCTATTTTCTGTCTGAAAGACAAAGTCCATATAAAAGGTGAGAGACAACGGGTAAGGGGTTCCCTATAGAGACATGCTGTGGCTGTGGCAATGTAGGGGCTGTACGGTGGTACTGGTGAGGTGAGAACATCAGGCTCTTTAACCAGTCCTGTCTTCTGCTTCCCTGCAACCACGGAAAAGCAAATTTAAATGAAGTTCACAAAAGTCATTGCACAGAATCCCAAGCACGATGAGTGGTAGTGAGTTTCATTGGTTTTGCATGCCGTAATTCTCTGAAGCAACAAGATTTATGATATTTTCACCCAGTGTCCATGGCTGGTTGAAATCCCAGAGCCACGCAATGTGGACAAGACATGCACGGGGCCAAGCCCTGCAGACTCAGTGTTGTGCATGGAGTCACGTCATGCAGGAACCTGCAAGAATGAAGAGGTCATATCCTATCACCAAATCATGTTGTAGAATGGTGTGGGTTGAAAAGGCCCTCGTGATCATTCAGTCTGTGGTCTGGGCCATGTTATCACAGGCTGGGCTGCCTTGCCTCGGGCTTCCATCTGGAAGGAAAATGGTTACAACACCCTGATACTCCACCATGCAATAAAATAAATAGGAAGACTGTATCTCCTAGTCCTGCTGTCGTTTGGTAACATCTCATCCTTTGCGCGCTTCTTTAATCATTGGAGGGTATTTGCAAATATTTAGAAATGCTCTCTCTTCCTTCAGGAATTTTTATATTGGGTTTTATAGAAGGTTTATAATAGAGCAAATAACAGTTTGGATGAAATTCTGGGAATTCTTCTGCAGTGCACTTCTGCATGATAATCATTATGAGATTGCTTCCCCACTGCTTGCTTAATGCAGCTGTCCAAGTTTTGTATTTATTGGGAATCCAATTTGTTTTAAGAAATTAACAAAACAAATACTTAAGTACTGTGCTGAACATATCGTAAAGTTTTTATTCATTTTGGTGAGAAGGAAAAAAAAAACATTATAGTGCTCACGGAACAGCCTTTGAAGCTGCTTTTATGAAATTGAATCCCTACCAAAATAATTCGCTCATGTTAATACAGATGCCGTATGGCACTGCAGCAATTATTTTGTTGCTTTTGTCTCCAAACTGTGTCAAACTTTTTTGTGGCAGTGGTCTGATATCTATGCAGAGAGGCAGACTGGCTGCTTGATCATGGCAGGAATGCTGTTGGTAGTGTGTGGCTCTCGGATACAGCTCCAATATTTATGTGTTCCTCTGGCACTCACAAGTCCTCCCATTCTGCTGCCCAGTGCAAGAGAATTTCTATGCTTTGCAGGGGCATGGTTAATCCTCGTGATCTCAGGTGCTGTGGGTTTGTTCCTCTGAATGTCTTTTACTTAAACACAAGGGGGGAGAAAAGTTTTTTTGTGACATGGTCAAAGGAGCACTGCGCATCTCATACTGGGCTTTGCAAATCACTTTTCTCTTCCAATGCAGCCTCTGCACAATTTCCTCTCTCTGACTTAGCTGTGACATTTCTAACTGGGATCTGCTCCACTCCCCTCCAGCAGCCCCAGGACATACTGTGCTGAGTATGAACTCTGTTCTCCACCTCCCTTCTCTCAAAATAGTAGAGTTTATTTGGCTTTTGCCCAACTGTCTGTCCTGCAGACTCTACTACCCAATTCTGAACTCTTTCTACTACATAATTTGTTCTGTTCAATCGCTGATGTTTTTATCCAGAGAGCTGCTAGCATTTCTTAAGATTGCACCTGTAATTGCATTCCTGGCAACATTAGTGAATGTGAAATATGAATATACAAACAGGATTCAAAATCTTTATCTGGTGGACTTTATCTGGCGCCTGATTTCAGAAGACGTGAATTTCACATAATTTCCCTGCCTACCCATTAACCACTCAGCCTGAAAGAACTGAACCCACTTTGCTCTAAAACTAATGTTGTTTATCTGTTTGTTTATACCAAATTGTTTATGTGTCAGCTATGTAAGCATTTGCAGAGTTTGATCC
Organism: Tetrao urogallus; assembly: GCF_951394365.1. Taxonomy (NCBI): domain Eukaryota; kingdom Metazoa; phylum Chordata; class Aves; order Galliformes; family Phasianidae; genus Tetrao; species Tetrao urogallus. The sequence goes on along the minus strand of NC_136825.1, from coordinate 10,878,984 downwards.
GTCTCCTTTGAGAAACTCACAGAACAAAAGTTTCCTCCGGTAACAGTGACAGTGATGTTATCATCTCCTCTATAAGTCTGCTTAATAATTGTTGTGTTGGATGCTAACAGCAGGAAGCATTATTTTTAAAAGACTTAAATTAGCAGATTTTATTTACCACACTAGTATTCTCACGAGGCATCTCACTTCTATCTAAAAGAGTTTTAAATTATCAGCTTTTATTTATCACGATGGCACGTTCCTGATTTATCACACTTGCATCTATGTTGTTTACTCAGACCAATATGGCAAAAAATAGCTGTGTAATATAGTGAGCTCTGAAACACTTGTGAATTTTCCAGACGCAGGGGGGAAAATTGAAGGCAGTTGAAAATATCAAAGAAATGTTCACCAATATGCATTTTGGGACTATTTTTGACTATATTGCCGTTGTAATTAACCTGGACAACAGGACTTAATTTAGCTACTTTACCAGAGTTTAAGAAAGCAGGATTTTGAATGAAATTCTGAAATTAAAGTCAATCACAGCTGTCTGTAAGTCTCTGGGTTAAAGCTGCTCCAGTTGTGAGACAGACTGGTAGGAGCTTTTGGGCTTTATGTCACTCAGCAGATTTCAGATGTCATTTCAGTTGAATCCCTATGCAAAAAGAAAAATAAAATAAAAAAAAATTAAGAGCGTCCCATTTTAGTTTTTCCACCTAAACTACAACTGCTTCATTTTTTTCTATTTGCAGCAACATCGAAAGGAATTCAGGCTCACCTGGTCATAGTCTGGCCATCACATTTTTATAGGAACAAAGAAAGATGCGGTACGCCCTTCACATATGCTCGTATTAAAAATGCATTAGGTTAGTTTCCACATCCTTCGTTTAATAGGCCGATTTTAGGACTCCTGTAAGTAGTACGGGAGTAGTGAAGGCCAGCGGATATTTGACAGAAATATTCAAAATAAAAATACTGTTTGATTGCAAGGGGGAACAGAACCTCCAGGAACATATCTTCATTTTTGGTAGTTTAGTCCACAGTAACAAAAACCACATTGTACCAATCAGATATTTAATGAGCCTCTAACTCCATTTCTACCTTATCCCAAAGGTATAGCAAATAGTGCTGCTTTTTTAAAATATCAAGAAAACATCATTTGCTCTAAAATGTCCCTAAAAGCAGGTCTAAATTGCCAATAAAGGCTAGGTAATTGTATCAGCATGGATCAGAAAGCATTTCTCAGAACTGATGAAATAGTTTGCAGTATTGCAGAGCCTGAATGATGCTCTCTGTACATTACACTGGAAATATCAGAGACTGGTCTCGGTTTAATTTGCTCACTACTGTGTATTTTGGATTCTCAGGAAATATTTCTCGCTAATGTCATTCTGTTTCTCTTTAAATGTAATTTGTTTTAGGAAAGTCAGACAGTTTCTGCAATCTAGTGCTCGTGTAGCAGAACTTTTTGTTTGTTTGTCAATTACAAAATACTATTTTTCTGAGAAAATTGCTTGTTTGAGAATTCTCAAAAGCTTCTATGTACTTACCGCCTTCAGGATTTCAAACATTTGAAATTTACAAAATAATAATTCACGAGATCGTTGCCCAGCTTATCAGTTCTGCCTCAGTAGTTATACAATCGTTTGACAACCAAACACACATACAGTATAAATATTTAAGAAAAAGTAAATTCCATTAAGCTGCAGTGTGATAGATGCAGTAGTAGGTACTTATCTTTGAAATATTAAACTCTAGACATTTATATCCATACAAAAAAGAGTTTCCTGCCATTTGATGAGAATTATGTGCCTGGCACTAATAAAATATTAAACTCCAATTTAAAAGATAAGTATCTTACCCACTTTTTTCATAATAAAACATTTTACAGCGCATGTGAGAGGTAATGCATCGGAATTTCCATACAATACTGTATTTACAAACTTTTGTGAAAGTTTGGTGCTTGCATTTGTTAGTTGCTGCCTCTCTTTAAGCACTTATTATTTCACATAATGACACTGAGCGTTTCAATAATGCATGATGGAAGGTGTACAAACAGGCTTTATTTTTTGTAGCGGTTTTCTTTTGTTACAGGCGACTGCTGCTAGTTAATTAAATGTAGATAGCCCCTGAAAATTGCATTATCCTTTTCTGTCCTTATTATATAAATTAATGTCAAACCCATGCAATGTTTCATGTTTAAAATAATAGATACATGTGTTAAAAATTATAGCCTGCAGTTTTCTTATTTGACAGTGCATTATTTTCAACTGGAAATGTCAGCTTCTAAACCTCTGCCAAGAATATTTTGTAAAGGGCAGTAAGTATTAAGTGTTAGTTATCAAATGCAGCGTCTTTTGAAATTTGAACAATGCTGTGTGTGGAGGAAAAGTCATAATGTATCGGTCTTCTATTTCAAAAATATCCCTTACAATGAAACCATCAACAGATGGTTACCACTGAAAGGAACAGAACTTCTTTTGAATGAAGCATTCACCTTCTCCTGCAGATGAATTTCAGTGTCACTCCATTTTCAGCAGGTGGATCGTTTTGCTTTTACTTTTTCAACTCCTTTTTTAAAACAGTGAATGGTTTTTAAACTGCTTTTTCTCTCCATATATATTTTTTAATCTCAGGTATCATCCAATGAAGTAATGAGAAAGCTGCAAAAGCATTCGTACGTCTGCCAGTGTCCTAGCAAACTCTGTGGTCTCCCAGCTTTGCTTTGCTACTTTAATTGAACAATATCCTATTGATTTCATTAGAAGAAGCTATACATTTGGGGGGAGCCTTTTCCCATAATTACACTTTCTTTACAATTTAAAAAATATTGTATTAGACTCTTCTTACCGCAGCTTTTTTATATCATGATCAATGTCAGCAGACAACTCTGCCTTCTTTAATTACTGAACTGGGTGGGTAGAAGTAATAAGCTATGAGAAGTGAATACTGCCATTTCAAATAAACTAGAAAGCACTTAAAGCCCAAAACAAAGCCTTTCACTGAACTCAGGCGCAGCGTACTCCAAGAGAGATGCAGTGCGAGTGATTTAGAGTATAACTCGCTGTAAAGAAGGATGCACCTTGTTACTTTAAGCAGCAAGGAGCAGCACAAGATTTTCATTTTTTCAGATATTCTTTTAAAAGGTGCAGCTAAAAACAACCGTATTTTCAGATCACAAAGGCCTCATGTTTATATTTTCCACTTTCCAGCTGAAGAGACATTTGTTCTCTCATAAAAATACTTTATAAACAGACAGCTTTGGTTTTCACTTTTCTTCTGTAGAAGATACCCTCCACGCTTTCAAAGCCAGCAGATTTACACAAAGCCATCAGCTGGTCCTAAAAACAGTGTTAGGGAACAGAAAGCCTTTCTTTGTATATGTAGTCTATAACATTTAAGGTATGCAATGTAAACTTTGATTTGGGGCTAAGAACTATTTTTTTTTTTTTTTTTTTGAGCAGCAGGTAAGTAATGGTATAAAAAGGAAATTTCTTCCCACATTATGGAACCTTATACCTCTACCTGCAAATTTTGCTCATGCAGATGGCAAACTGCATACAAATATGCCCTTGTGCATCAGAAATAATTTTGCTGGCTTATTTTTCAATTGGATATATATTTTATTTTGAGTAAGTGTTATTTATTTGTGAGAGGAATGCACTTTTTAATTTCAAATAAACTTTTCATTAATGTCCTTATATGCCTGTTTTTAATCTTTTCAAAAGGTGTCTGTTAGTGTTATGATGTTTTTGTAAACTCTTTAAAATAATAATAAAAAAAAACCATGATAATCACAAAGCTGGGAAAGTGGTGCCTAATTATGGCCGGGATAAACTGCACTTAATATCTATCTCTTGTCAACAAAGCAATTTGCCAGATGATATCTTTAAATCCTTTCCTCAAATTGTTTTTCGTACAAATTATTGTAAATGGTTATATTTAAGAGTCCATTCAAAAGAGCTGATGTTTTTTTGCCTTTGCAAAAAAAAAAAAAAAGAAGAAAAAAAAATCAATTAGAAGGCTGTATCCCTGTTTCCCTGATCAGGATCTATTGTGTTTATTCACAGTGATGCCTCCATGACCACATTTCCAACAGCCCGTAGCAGCATGGTTTGGCGAGCAGAGTGTGCTGTTCACCCACAGCACCGTATGAGCGAGGCTGCCCAGCACCCTGCCAAAGCTGTGGGACTGCTGCCTGGGGCACTGCGCTCCTCTGCCTCCGGCCCTTGCTCTGCAGCATCAGCATCAACTCTGCGATGGGAGCCAGGTGGGTTGGGAGACGAGGGCTTGCAGCATCGGGTCCAGGTGGGTGCTTCCATTGTTGAAATCCAAGGACTGGGTTTCTTCAGAACTCAGAGATTGACGCTTCAGTCTTGAGATAGGGAAATTTTCATCTCGACTCTTAAATCTTTCCGCAGCCAGAGATTTCAAGTCAAATGTGTTTCCGCACACTTTTCCTGAGAAGGCGGATTTACATATGCATTAGGTTCATTTTATCAGAATGCACACACAGCAGTGACACATCTCATTGACAATGTGCTGTCTGATGGATAACTCCATACAAAACACACATTTGAAAGGAAATAGGAGGAGGAATAGGATTAAGAGTCTGTACATAAGTGACATCATGTTTTGTGAAGATGAACTGTGGGAATGTCTTGCCCTACTTTGTGTACTCAGAGATCCAACAAGTCCTTTGCAAGTGTAAGAAACACTAACGTACAGCATTACCATTTAGAAACTACCAGGACAAAGTTTTTCCTTGCAGGAATTTGTTGCATACTGTATTTGATAATTACGAGGTTAAAAAAAAAAAAAAAAAAAGAGAGAAGGAAAAAGGGAGGAAAAGAAGTGACTTGAGTTTTGCCTATTCCCAAACTTAGATTTTTTGATACCACATACCGCACTGATTTATTTTTCATAGAATCATAGATTTGCCAGCATCCGGACAGTTCCATGCTGTGATTTTGTTTTTCAAAGGCTGGCAGAAATGTTTAAATATCAGGAGACAGGGGAGAACACCAACAGGAGAGCAGCATCAGGCTGTTACCCCTCCAGGCTTCTGTCTGTGTCTGACGAGGGTGGTGCTTATAAAGTTCTGTTGTGGTGGTGGTGGGTTTGATCTGTGTGTTTCTTTTTTCTATGCTAAGGATATGCCTCCAACTCTGAGCCAAGTCTACAAAATGAACATTTCTTGCTGTCTTCATGTAGACGGTGTGGCCTATAGTTTTGCTGTTCTCTCCTGCTGGCCATGAGTAAAAGCTACTGCAGAAATGCACTCCAATACAGTTTTACTCTGGGAGAGAAATGTTTGGAATCTGTCTCTGCTCATTTGTGTAGTGTCTCTATGAGGTAGAGTGTATCTTTAAATTCCTACCTTGGGTTTCCCATCTATAAAATGCGACAATAATACTGTCTTTGTACCTTTCAAGGAGAGCCTCCTATGGATCTGTTAATAAATGCCAGTGATGCACTTTAGAGGTCCTCTAAGGAATGTGATGAATCACTGACTCTTCCTGTCCCACTCTCTGGCACTCAGGCACACTCCTGAAAATCCCTCAGAAAGAAGGTGCTGGCACTGTGGTTATGAAGTGCCATGACACGATCTGTGCACTTGGGTACCTGGACCCCTCTCTGTCTATATAAGAGGTGGCCTGGTTTTCATGAGAAATTTGACTTGATGCATACTTAGCCAGAAGATTTTGGCAATCACAAACCAAACTTCTAGAGACTGGCAGAAGTGGAGAACTGCCCAAAAAAAGATCAGAAATTTGAGCTTCATTATTGGCTGTGATGTGAAATAACATCTAATTCTTGGATGCTGTACAAAGTCCCATTAGCCCATCAGGAATCTGGGGGGCTTCCAAGACTAGGCAAGGACCACAGCAGCTAAATACTCCACACATTTACTCCCCTGGGGAGCTAGGAGAGAGCAAACAGATGACAGATGTTGCTTGTGTCATCAGTGCATGCTGGAAAGGGCTGTGGTACCACTGCTATGTGCAGCTACATAACTACATAGCTTTGTTTAGGACTTACTGTTTTCCGATGCTGTGCAGTAGCATAGCAGACACTTCTGCAGCTTGCTTCAGAATGGGACCCAGCATTGCCATCAGCATGTCTCCAAAGATGAGCTCCAATTTCTTATTTGTCACCAATAGCTGCTAGTATTTATCACCTCTCCAGATCAGCTGTGTAAGTGTCTATGTGCTGATGTACAAAAAGCAGAGCAAAATTTCCATTTGAATCCTTCATTATCATTACGTGTGTGGAAAACAAAGGATCAGTAAAATATTTTTAAATTCTTCTTGTCTCAGCAAAGTTACTCACAAAGAATTTTCCAAGTTTGACATTTCGCTGGTTCTATTCAGTTTCATTCTGATGTTTTCGAAACAGAAAACTGTTTTATTTCACTTGACTTTGCCCTGAATTTTCATTCAATTTTATGTTTAGTGTTGATTTTATCATTTACTTTTTGTCCAAATGAAAATATATTTTGAAACAAAAAAATGTTTTCCTTTTCAAAGGATTTCTTTTCTAGTCTTCCCCTTCACTAAGAGTTTGGTAGAAAAGATCATTTTCACTTTGTTCCAGTTCATTTTGTTGTTTTAGATATGACGTGGGCCACAAAAACCTCTGGTACGAGGATAGACCTGAACTGTGACAGCTCGAGGCTTCTCAGCCACATATGCAAAAATTAATTCTGCTTGATAAAGATATCAGCTCAGGGCTACCATTGGCCCAACTATTCCTGCTGAAGGGAGGAATGGGAGGAGCTGGGGATAGGTTTGAGAGATGGGAGAGATCCCTGAAAAATGAAGGCAGCAGCATGGGCTGCCCATGCAGAGGCTGGAGGTGGATAAGGGAAGGCTACTGGTGGGACCATCTCTTCCCCCCTGCTCTGTTGTCCTGGCGTGCTGCTGACAACTGTACTTCTCTGCTGAGTTTTGGAGAAAGGGAAAATGTTTTCCACGCATCTTCCAGATGCAGTCTTGTTTCATGACTGATGGTGTCATTTGCTTTCCTTTACAATTTTTTTTTAAAAGCCTGTGTATGTCTTCACCTCGATTTCTCTTGGCCAGTAGGCAGCACTCAGGGCAGAGCTGTTTGAATGCTTTCTTGTTAGCAGAAATAGTAGATAGGAGGAATCACAATCTCATTGGCTAATGCTGGGAAGTGAAGCGGGGGTTAAGGATGGATATTTAGTTTCTGATTGTTTGAGATACTTGCATGTGACAGGCTGTCCTTGCTGGCTTGGCCTGTACAGGAAATCAGTTAGGCATTTATGGTTGCTCTTGCCTTGGAGAAGATGTCAGAATGATTGTAGCCCATTAAAGACAGTCTAATATACCTTGAGGCTAACTTGCGCACTGCTGATGAGTATAAGGATTTCCATAATTGTTTGGCAAATACCTTCTCTATCTATATAGCCAAATATTGATATTCATAGCATAAACCAGGTCATTCAGCTAAAACCCCCATGCAATCAATCAGTGATACAGTCTATCAAGTGTCCCAGTAAGCCTGTAGTCATTACAATCACTTTTTTCCTTTGGAGATGTTTGGGATGACTCAATTTCTCTAATCTTGTAGCATTCCCTCTGTCTTTAGAGGGAATTTGTAATTGTTGAATTATTCTTGGCCATCCTTCATTCGGAATTTATGTTGTAATTTCAGCAAAAGCCAGACCTTGTACGGCAGTTTTCATCTTTTTCAAGGCTGCTTCTATTTCTTGAAATGCTGGAGGGTTTCCAATTATTCCTTCTGGTCGCTTTGGATGTGAATTGTAACAGATCATCCCAGAGTCGTGGTTCAACATTGTTAAGCTTATCAATATAAATATAATGTTAAACCCTTTTTAGATAATTGGGGATAGGTGTGAAAATGTGACCAATTTATGCATAAATTGGTCCTGCACTTCTCTTTTTCCCTTTATCAGAAAGAATCTCATCATGAACAGATTTCAGACTGTTCCTTGTCTGGGTTTCTTTATACCTGTGAACAGTTGATTAGGTTGTTATATCACTTTTCAATACCTGCTTAACCTGATGCCAGTCAGCTCTGCAAACAAAATTCATTAAGGCTAATAGAAGTCTCTAAGCTGGAATTGCAAGGCAAAAAAGAATAGTTTTGATACATCAGCTACCACTTCATGAAACAATGAAACCTTATCATAGAATCATAAAATGGCCTCGGTTGAAATGGACCACAACAATCATCTAGTTTCAACCCCCCTGCTATGTGCAGGGTCACCAACCACTAAACCAGGCTTCCCAGAGACACGTCCAGCCTGGCCTCTTATGTACTGGAATACTGGAAGAGCGCTTGTTCATAAGCAATATTGAAAATGAAGGATGAGGCAATAACCAGAGGGGTCTTTTGACCACCTTTTCACACACACTTCTGTGTGTAAGAGGTAGGTGATACTTGGAGAAACACAGGAATAGATCTGGGGGGGCTGGAACAGGAGTGTTTTGCATTAAAGCACGTTTTTTCTGGATTTCTTTAGCAAGTGTACTTAAAGAGCAAAACAAGCCCACTGAAAACTTCCTTTCATACTCATCTAGTGGCCTGCTTTGGATTTTTCATTGAATGCAGAAGACTATTTTCTTAAGAAAATGTTTTATTTCTGTAATGTCTGCTCTTTTGATGTAGTACATGAAAAGAGTGCATAACAGCTATAACAGATAAAAACTGGATTATGGAAGAGAGGTTGTCCCTACTTACTAAATTAGCAAATTCACGTGGAAAGAAATTGTAAAAGACTACAGTACAAACACAGATTCCGGTCTTATACCAGAATCACCAGAGCAGTAATTTGTCCCTTGCTGGAATACACCCATTTTCCTCCTGCCTTTCTGCCTTTGGAAAAGAGAGAACTGGGACTGAAATTGTCTTAATTCTAAAGCAGCTGTAGAAATATATCAAATAAATCATATCCTCAAACAGTTCTTGTTCTTTGAGAGTACTGCTGTTAACAGTTTAGCACATTTTAGGGAATTGTGCTGAAGGGCATCATTACCTGCTCCCAGTCTTTTGGTCAAGAAAGAGGATTATTTGGAACTATGGGTACTATCATGTATGTTTGGTTGTGGTAAGATTCCTGACTATCGTTCTACAAGAGCAGAACATTTCTTTGCGTAGCTTTATTTATTTAAAAGATGCCATGCCTAAGCTATCTCAGCGTCACCGCTGTACATGTTTCATACATAGCCAAGCCCAGGGGCACAGTTTCGAAGTCAGGTTATCATACTGGGTTGGATATTTGGCCCATGTAGTTTAAGAAAACAGAAAATCTGGTGATATGCATTTAATAGCAATATAAAAATAAAAACCAATAAAAATAATGAGAATTATATTTCTACTGGGAGAACATTAAAGTCATAATGGTGCAAATGGGCTTTGGATAATTGATAATACTGATGCAGAAAATTATTTTCAGTTCCCTCTCCTTTGCAGTAAAATACAGCTGCGTTTAAAGAGAGGGAAAAAGTTTTTTTTCTTCTGGTGTTGAAGCTTAAGAGGGCTTTAACCAGCATCACTAAGGAAACCTCAAACCACACTAAAAATTAACATGTGAGTTTGCTGTACTGGCATGCAGAGTAGCAGTGTGACTGGTTCTACCTTGGCAGTGACGGCATGGTAAAAGGATGTCGCCTCTTGGCTCCAACCTTGCTGATGGCTGCAAACCCAAGTGGAGGATAATCATTCTCAATCTGTGGCTTTACTGAAGCAGAGTCTTGCTGCTGCTGCTGCAGTTCTGCTGCAGCTGTGAAGCAGGCAGCAGCTCCCTTGGCTGATTTGCATCGAGTCATTCTGCAGTTATCTACCTTCGGCGACACATGGCCCAGAGCCCTGGGGAAGAAGCGAGCAAGGCTGTCCTATTTCTCTCCTGCCACCACTGTAGGTAATGGGGCTTCATCTGCTTGCTGCTTGGGCAGCAACTTATAAAGGCTAGATGGGAGAGGGAGGGTGGGGTGAAGGATGCCACTCTCCTCTGTGTTTGACATCACTAGTTTTACTCTGCCAGTGCTAAGCGTATTAATGTCTCTCCACCCAGTCACTGCCACAAATTAGTGAGCATGGCATTTAGAAAGCAAGTGACTTATGTTTGGGCTCATGGATGTGGAATGAATGTGCGTGGTTCTGTCCCAGTTAGCCTTATATGAGACCCACCCCTTTATATGGATTCACTGATGTCCATTTGTCCATAAAGCGAAATAGCAAATTTGACTAACGAAAAAGTAATGTGAAGTTTATATTATGAGAAAATAATATTTTTGCTTTCTCAGTGTAAGCAGAGACTGAAGTAGACAAGCGCTTATGTGGCCACAAAGCACTGGAAATTAAGAGCAGGTGGCAGAACTTCCAAAGCAAAAAATATCCTATAAACAAAATGCTCAAGAAAGGAATTTCTTCCAGGCCAGCTGCACCAGGCAGCTAGTCAGTCTGTAAGGGACTATGTTCTTTGGTTCAGGAGCTCACCAAACTGTTTTTAAAGTGATGGCCTTTATAAATGAAACTCTCGGTATTTTGTTTTTGCTAACAAAGCAAAGAGAAGCAGTAACTCAGTGTAGTTGCAACTTAAAGCACAGTCTCAGACTCTGAGAAATCTGTTTATTTCTGTGGAACCGAAATCTTGTAATTTCTTGTAACTCAGTTTTTCTGCGCTTTGATTTCCTCAACTTATAAAAAGGTATGTCTCTATTTAGTTGCCTGAATTGTTGCACTGAAACTAAGATAATGTAATATTTATAAAGTATTTTCAGATGATTGAGTAGAATACAATTTGGAAACTTCTCTTGTACTGAATCTTAACTAAATTTCTAGTTTCTGTCAAAGTATGTCTCTTCATCTTTTAAACAAGGAAGTTTCTTCTTGTTTATGTTCTTATGAACTGGCCTATATTAATTTGGTTTATAATTGAACAAGTTGAAGAAAAGATTGAAAATGTTATTACTGAGGCACAGCCACCAACCATAAAATAGGATAACCAATGGTGTCCCTAGAAGTGTCACTGTAATATAGACTCATGACATATTGCTGGGCATTTGTTGTTGACGCTGACAATGTAGATGAATGTAGAGTAAATGTTCTCCGTATTCTTTTTTGCTATAAAATGTCTGTTGTGCTAATCATTTCAGTCATGCTTTGACAGAGAACAAGCTTAGTTCTTAAAAAGTAGAAAGAAGATCAGCTGTGCATCACTGCGTGCCAGCTCCCTGGTTCTACGGCCCATGCATGGGATAGAGTTCATGTTACTGAAGGGATACCAGTAGGTAATGTAACATCTCCTTGTGGTTAAAACCAAAAACATGCAAAATGCAAATAGCTATGCATATCTGGGAGCTTTTCATCCTAGTATATGCATAAGGTTTGGACCAAGCAAGAAATGATAAGAAGAAAAGAACAGCTCCCACATTCACACATCCTGTGTTTACCGATTACAAAATCTGAGATCTGGTTTCTCCTAACAGTTTCTGGTCAAACCGCCTAAGGCCAACTTACTCCTCACAGCTAGAAGTGCTGTTTGTAGCCATGCACAAAATACGGTATTGTGTATGTAGAGCAGTGACATGCTGAAATTGTGACTGACTGTCACAATACCGACCAGGTCTCTGCTGTGCTCAGTGCTGCTACTGCAGACTCTGGTGCAACATTATAGGCTCAAAGTGATGACGAGAGTGGGCTGACAGATAAAGCATGGAATTTAACACAGAGGAGAAATGTATGCCTGAATCTTATTGCAGCATGTTATCTGACTCTATTGACTGCAGCATGTGACTGAATTAAAGTGAATGATGAAATTATGTACAGTCGTTTTCATAAGCAGAAGTCAGTTACGAAGTGCTTCCAGATGTATGTTTAATGTATTTCTATTTTATTATGGTGTCTTTTTGATGTACATGGTTCTGACTAAATGGTTAAAAACACTGCAATGTGTGCAGAAGTATATTGTGCTCAATTTTTTTTCCAAAAGTGTCAGTGTTGATAACTAAAAACTGAAATACTGCAATCTAATCAACAGTGTTTTTATGGAATTATGAGCATAGGCTTTTAACATTTGGGTAACTCTACTGTTTGTAGACATAAAAATAAGTGGCCCTAAAATTATTTTAGGATTGTAGGTTTAATATGGGGAACTAGATAAAGCCACAAAGATAAATCAGAGTCAAATTATTTCTGGTATCACATCTGCCAGGCCCATCAGGAAACAGATATTTTACATGCCTGTTCCATGGATTCAGGAAACAAGCATTCTGTTCAGCTGCATTGGTCAAGTGGACTTAGAATTTATCTCCTTAGATATTTTCTGATATTTTATGGCTACAGACATACAATTTTTGGTTTAAGATCCTGTCAGGTGTCACAAAATAAACACAAAACTCCAGAAAAGCCAATACTTGAACACTTTAAATCCAAGCCCAGGAAATACTGTTAGAGAATAGGTAGGTATCACTGTTCTTTCAGTGTTTATAATGGGCAAATGCTCCATCATGCTCTTAGTAGACGCTCTGTGTTGTAGGTACTTGGTTACCGTTCATACATAAAACTGGCATTTGGACTTTTAAAGATACAGGGCCATTTTACTCAAGAGAGAAACTTAATCTAAAATATTGACTTCCTCTGAATTTCAATGATTTATTTATTTTTTGCCAGCCTAACATTTCTATGTTAATTGGAGTTGCATATGGTATTAGCCTTAATTTTCAGTACTAAACACTGTAATACAGCATTTTGCTGAAAGTTACTTGGCTCAACATCATGGTCCAAATTATCATGCATATAGAGATTCTGGTAACTGGGACTATCCATGGTTTGTTTTAGGACTGTGCTTTACATTCAGTCCACAGCAGTACTCCCAGAGATAATGGTGAGATTTTAAAAAGATCAAAGCTAGAAACATGGTTTTAGGTACCAAATAAGCTTTTGGTAATTAACTTTATTTATTACTAAACTTCATGATTATTACACTTGGTGTCACTCAGTATGATAATACTGCACATTGTTTGTCTTTTATTTTCTTCTTTAACTGCATTTTCTGTTTCTAGTGCCTTTTGTCTTTACTTTTTTACTTTTAGATTTCCCTCAGGAAGCAAATTCTGACTCCTCTTGGGAGAACCAGCTCTTCACTTATCCTTCTTATCTGCAAAGATTATTAGCAATTAAATAGGCAATGCTAACATGTAGAGAGTGATAATTGACCCTAAATAGATGAAAGAGTCTACAGCAAGGGTGAAAAATTTAATTTCTCTTAGGTGTCGCTATAAGAATTTGTGTTTCGGGCACAAAAGCACAACCACAACCATCTATTGCAAGGTGATGTATAGAGATTTCTCTGCCACATACTTTGAGTTTTTAAAACAAAAATTTGATTTCTGAAGATCTGAGTATATTGGATGTGCCTAATTTGGTCCATTGGCATCATGCTCTGGGTTGCTGCAATGTATAAATCAGGGTGAATTTAAGTTGCATCTGTTTTAAATTATCCATGTAAATAATTATTTCAGAGCTCAGGAGTGGCCACCATGAAAGGAACAATTGAACTGTTTACTCTGATGCATTAAGCCCTTAATGAGTGATGCATGATTCTTATAGATCCCAAAGTCTGCAGTGCTGTAGTTGCATTCTTGAAGAGCACATGCAGTGGTGTGCACTGTTCCTCTGTTTCTCACACCAAGTAAGCTCTGTGATTCTCATATTTTTCTCTTTTTTGCTCAGAAAAACTCATAAATTTAGTGCCTGTTAATTTGCTCGGCTACCAGAGAGCATTCATTGTGCGCTAGTTGCAGAAGGTCTATGCAGTGTATTGTCCAGGCTGTGCCCATGGGAGCTGCTGCCTTCTCTGTCCCAGTTAGAGTGCCTATCAAGTAACATGGGAGTACCCAGGTGAACTGGCATGAGATAAAGGTCAGCTTGGGAGAGTTGGGCTTGAAGATCTTTTGCAGAACCATCTGTTGAATCTCCCCACTCCCCTTCTCTGCCAGAGGCTTTTCTTCTTTACCTGGGAGGGCCAAATCTTACTCTCCTGGAATACAGTAGACTTCCAGGAGAAGCAAAGTGAATCAATACTCAATGTAGTATGTATTTAATATATGTAAGCTGCACTGCATTTTTAATCAGCTATATATTTATTGTAGTGAAGAGTAACAAATTACAGTACCACTAGCACACAGCTTATGGCATTCCATTATTCTTAATTAATAGGTAAGTGCAAGCCTTTTTTATTTATATTGGAGAAGATCTTGTTACTAATTTGGTTGCGAATGTATCTGTAAAAAGGAAAAAATTGTGTATCTATTTATTTTCCTAGGTTAATAATAGAGCACTCGTTCTTTCCTTTTAGTTTTCTGATGGTTACTTGTTTTGCAATCAAATATTAGCATGCTGTTTTTGCATATATTTTAAAGATATCGATTCTTTAATAAGGAAAACAAATGTATTTGTAACAAGCAAGCAAACAAAAAAACTAATGAAAAGCATCTGGAATCTAAGATGAACACATGAAAAAATGTGTAAGCATAAGTTCTCTGCATTCCTTTACCTGTTTCATAGATTTATCACAGGACTGATCACGTGTAGGTCGTTATGAGAAAAGCATAAATGCAGATAATATACACTGTTTACCCATCCAATGGTCTTCCTTTCCTTCATGCAGGTAATCAGGTAGGCATAGGCCTCAAGAAAGCCTAAAAGTCTTCATTTGGAGCTCCACAATGAACTCTGAAGAAGTGAAACCATCTGTGTCAAGTAATTTTTATTCTTTAACAGAATTTAACTACTCCATAATTACTAATTAAACTCTTTATGTACTTTCCGTTTTGAGATTTCAAAGGTCTTGGGAAAATTTAAACTGTCTTAAAACCAGACGTTTATATTTAAAATCTTGAGTTTTAATTTATCTTCCTAAACAGAAAGCTGCTCCTATGTGATATCATTCTGAAGCTGACTTCTGAATACCTGCCTGCTTCACTGCACAATATATGATTTAGAAGAGAGTCTTCAGAATGTTACTCGGGAAGAGGAAATAAAAAGAAAAAAGGAATTTCTAAAAATTTCCTTCTTGGATTTGTTTTGTTTTTCTAAAGAAAGTAAACTATTCTAAAAAGTAAGGACCATGGCCTTTTCAACTTGAGTGATGTCCTTCTTGCCTTCACAGCACAGTACTGAAGAAATGAAATAGAAACCTCTTTGACAGAAAGCACAGATGGCATGCACCAGCCAAAAGTCAGACCTGAAGCTTCTTATTTCCATGAAGAAGTTGCTATCGTATCCCAGTGTGAATGAAGTGACTGTTTTCAGCTTCCTGAATCAGACCATGGTTTTCTCTTTTCTCGGTGCTTCTCAGTTGGCAGTACACAGGTATGTCCATTCATTGGTGTTTGTGATGACACAGAACCAGTTATAAAACCTAATTTAAATTCCTAAAGGTTTTCTGTTGCTTCCTACTCTCTGTGATGTCCCAGTTGTTCTGATGTTTTTCATTGCTTTGCTATTTCTTCTCTGAAGTTACGGAGGAGGGTGACTAACTTAAGTTACTCATACGTGAACCTTTGGGCTGGAATTTGTGCTTCATATATACCTTGGTAATAGTATGTTAATACCAATGACTATTGCTTGGATCTAGATATTAAAATTCTGATAGTTTCTATCTCTGAAATGCTTGCATGAAGGCTGGATGTAACATCACAGAGAACAGTGGTGTGGTTAGATATAGCATGGTGATGGATGCAGGAGGGACAGAGGGAACTTCATGTGAAGGAGAACTGAATTCGCTGCAGCACAACACAGGGCGTGAGACTACCAAAGAGCTGATAATGATCTCTGGGTGCAGCAAACAGAAGGAATCAGAGAAAAGCACATATTTAAGGCTGTCTTACTGTGCTGTTTTATTTTGCACAGAAGCTCACTGCTTCAGAAATGCTCATAGAAGGTCATTTATTTGTGGGGCAGTTACTAATTTCACCAGGAATCCTTAGACATTGCAGTCTGTCCTGCTCTGCCAGGAGCTGGTGGCTATAGGATTGTGCAGTCAGCAGGGCAGGGCAGCACAGCTTGGTGAGAACAGGCCTGCTAAGCCATGTCTGTTCAGCGATGGCTAAGCTTTGCTTACTCTAACATCACATACAGCAAATGAAATATGTAGTGCTTTCCCATGGAGTTTCCGTGACTTACTGTTTAGTGTAATCTTAGAAGAAGAAAAAAAGAAAAGAAAAAAACACTGGAAAAACTGATCAAGAACTGATAATTGAAAAGATGACATGACCTAATTTGAAAAGGGTTGTATCTTCACATGCCCCACACTTGTGTAGTTCAAAATAGTACACATCTTGTCCCTTTAACTTCAGGTGTATGTGTCTTGTCTGGTTCTTGGAAGTGACTGTGTACAGGCAGAGCATAATTGGCAGCCTGTGACATCCCTGTCTGCAAGTGTCTCTCTAAATGGAGCGTATTTCAGCCTTTATCTAGTGATGGCTGTTACCTGAGAGAAGCCCAGGGCCATCTCAAAGGGCTTGTAGCGGCTAATTGTGCCTGTTAGGACTAGCAATTAGCTGGGGATCTCTCCACTAGGCAGCTCCGACACCCACTAGCTTTCAGCTCTTTTCACTTCCTTTCAGTTAACTAGCTGTGCCGAGCAGAAGAGACAAGGGACAGGTAGGCGAGTGTGCCGTCACGCTCAGGAAGGACGAGGAGGGATGTGTGCAGGACCGCTGGGGAAAAAATAGACACCGGGTTATAATAATACACAAAAACATGACCTGATTATTACAGAAACAAAGCAGCAGGTGACCTATCCCTCATCTGTAGGTACTGGAGGCTACAGCTGGACTGTTTGCACAGGCTATACTTCAGCTTTAAGAAAACAATAAAATCTAATTACGTATAGGTCATAAAAAAGATCCCGTACATATGGTGGTTGCTGGTTACCATGGTGCAAACAATGGTTTCAATGGAAACATGAAGCAGAACATCGAAGAATTAAGATAATAAATCAGTTTCATTGAATAATAAAGCTTTGCACTTACCCATTAATTAAGGATAATCGTATGCCATAAGCTTTTGTGTGCTATAAGTAATGTGTTACTCTTTACCATAAATATATAGATGATTAAAAATTCAATACACCTTACAGGTAGCAAAATCACACCATCTTCCATATATATTACTGAAGAAAGATGTAAGTTTTCTTTTTATACTTATTATTTTTCGGATTGGGATAGAACATTTCCATTATCCAACAGAATTTGAGTTTGTGATAACACTTGGAAGACTTGAGAAAATCCCCTTCTTGAAACCTTTGTGAAAATCTTTAAACATTGATAACACAATTCAAAGATATCTAAAAACATTCAGAGAAAAGGCTGGGCTGAGCTGGGCTGGACTGCCACATCTGGTTTCCAATACTGAATTGAGACATACCACATAATGCAGCCCACTGTAACACAATACACACTGATCTTGTATTGACCCTTCCACTTGATACATCTTTAGGTGCTTTGTAATCCCTAACAAATGTACCTTAAAATCCTATTGAACTGTGGAGGCAATTGAGAACAAATGTCTTCAGGCCCGAAATAGCATCTGGTTCTCAGACCAGACCAGAGACCACTCCAGGTATACAGGAGGCAGGCTGAAGGTTGGGACATGAAAGTTTCTGCCTGCTGCTGTGAACAGAAGGCAGGTAGAAAGTGAGGCAGAATGGGTGCCACATTGATGGGGTTTGTTCCCTTTCTACAATGAACAGAAATCAAGCATACCAAACGTTTAGAAAATCTCATCTGTAAAACCCTCCCCTCTCAGGATGTTTTTCCTTTGAATGCAGTGTTTGCAGGATGGTTTGCCACAGAGGGAAAATCAAATCTCAGGTTGCTGGGTGGTGGGTGCAGACTACAGAGACCCCAAGGGGAACACTCCAAACCCTGTGCCGTGGGGAGCAGCCAGTCTCTCAGCACAAAAATAAATGTTCAGAACATGCATAGCCATTTCTTCCCATTGGAAAAGGAATGATAAAGGCCTTGGCATTTTATTTAACTTTTGTAAAAAGTTATATATTGGCCTTTAATTCTCTGCCTGTTGTTTCTCTCAGATTAGTCCCTGCCATCTCTCAGAGCACCCTATCACCTGACCAACAATGTAAAAGATCAATGGTGAAATCATCTCAGGCTGCCTACTGGGAAATGCAAAGCTGGCAAGCAGATGGGCTGCCCAGCTCACTGGACAGAGCACTGGCATTTCAGCTCCAGACCACAGTTTGAGTCCAGCTTGAAGCAGTACATTTAATTTGATGATCTGAGTTCAGCTTCTCTCACCCAAAGCCATAAATTCAGGAGAATTTTGACTATTTAGTAGTCTTACTTCAAAAAGGACACCACAGTGTACATGCAGCTTGAATTTTTTTCTACGGCCTGATGAAGGGGATTCCTACAGCAGTGCAGGAGCTGGTGCTGCCAACGGCATGCTGAACCTTGCCAGAAGTTATGGAAACAGCAATGCTTTAGTGTTTATCAATACAGGAGTGGGTATTTCCCAGAGCACTAACCAGCACTGCAGAGATGTATGCTGAAGAGTATAAAATGCGCACAGTGCAAAGCGCGGGTGAAAGCCCTTTGTGACTTTACAAAGCAGAGCAGGAGAGAGGGAAAAAAATAAAAGAGAGATAGAGAAACAAATCCAAATCCTTCCAAAGTGAACTTAAGTGTTAAACATGACCTTTGGATTTAAGAAGCAAAAATTTTCACAGGAAGTTGAAAACACGCTGGATGGGGGAACTAAAGAACAGCAGGAACAGATGCCATTATTTGGCACACAGTGGGGAGAGAAGCACAGAAAAGGCGGTCTCTGCAGAAGACGCTTTCCTTTAACTCTCTTTGTTTTCTCTTGGGGAGATAAGGGTAGGCACTGCATGAGATTTTCTCCTCACATCAAAAGGCTTGGAGGGCTGAAGGGGAAGTTTAAAAATATGTTAAGAACCTTCTCATAAAAAATGTTCAGTTATCTGTTTTACAGCACAGGATAGTTTGGTTTGTGAAGGGGGGGAAACACTGAACAGAGAGCCCAGGAGGAATTTCTTTAGATTAACTGTAACCCTGGCCACTTGCTGCCAGGGAAGGAAGGACCTGGGAAAGGGAACAGATAGTTTGCAGTCCTTGTTCATTAGAGGTGTACGTTCAGGGACAAAGCGCAGCTTGCAGGCAGGGGACAGGGGATGAGCGTGATGCCTGGGGCTCAGCGATGAGCTGCAAGAACTGCTGCACAATGGGGACAGAGGAAAATGTTATTTTCTTCCCTCCTGGGATATAATCTTGAACACATATGGATGAGTCGTTTACTGAAGGTTCATTCTACTACTGCCTTCTGGGGAGCATGAGGCAAAAACAAAAGCTGCACCTGAGTTTCCCTGGAACTGTTGCATCCTTTGAATGGTGTGTGTCCTGAAGGGCTGCTCGGGCTGCTGTGAGATGAGCAAGCATATTGCACTGATGCACATGGCCACTGTATCAAAGGAAAGTTTATTAATTGATTTTCATCTCTGAACTAGCAGAAAATTGCAGACTCAACACAAACGTTCTGTGTAGTTTCACCAAGATGGGCAGAGGAATCATTCAAAGAAATCACTGTTCACAATATTTTATGAAACCTAGTCCACTTTGTGACCCTTGGTTTTACATGCAAGAGGTTGACTACTTCTGCTAGGGGGCCGATGACCTTCCTTGTAGTATTCTCTGCTCAAGGCTGATGGGATCAAAGAATCGCTAATTAGTCATGTCTCTGAAGACAAGGAGAGAGAGATTATTACTGAGCTTTCACTTCTAAAGATAACACGTATGTATAACATTAGCCAACACTTTCAATATACAAATTAAAGTTTAACAACCCTATAAGCATTCCTTCTTCAAGACAGCATTAAGAAGTGATGATAAGTTGAAGGGAATTGAGACAATTGAAACAAAATGTTTAAAAAAAGTTAACATAGCATCAATAGGATTTTGTATTAGATTGTTAAGACTCTTCGTTAGTTCCTGAAAAATCATAGGTGATTCTAGTGGCCTTACTGGTGAGGAACCAGATGTTTAATACTGGACTCTCTATGTTTGCTGTGCCCACAATGTACAAATTGGCACAGGATGTTCTGAGTGTTGCCGTAGTAAAAGTAATAGGGCAACTCTACTCACTGGCAAAGGTTTGGGCAAAGCATACTTCAGAAAGAACAAGCTAAGAATTGCACCGTTTTTGAGTGCATTTCTCTGGCCTTATCAAATTTCTTTTTTGCATTCATACGTATATATCTAATTTTTATATAGCCTTTCAAGTGCGGGTGAGTTGGTTTTTTTTACCACTTTTTTTTGTGGGACTTATGGCTTCCAACTTAGGAGTGGTTCAGGTGAGGTAAAAGTCCAAGTAGTATCTGCAGGACAATACCTGTACAAGTTGCCTAAAGCTTGGCAATATGGGTATAATCTGAATTCAAAGCTTAATGTTCAAGTCCTCATGGTTTAAGTACATACATAGTACACTGTGTGTGGTTTCTTGACAGTCTTTTACCATATTTGGCCATGTGAAGAAGCGCTAATACAGGTTTTGATGTCACAGACAAGGCATTTGCCAGTTGTTTTACATGTAATAAGAAATACTCTTTTCAGACTCATGGCTATAATTGCGTGTAACACAGAGAGAGGCATAAATGTTGACTGAATAAAAAAACTCATGTACCTAACAGTTATGCAGAGGACCTTGAATGAGTACGTTTTCCCTTTTGTAGGCAAAACTCATTTCACAATTCAAAATACAAGTGAAACAAGTTAAGCCATTTTGTTCTTTGTAATTTTTTTTTTTTTTGCAGTAGTTTCTCATTTCATAAATTTGCCCCAAGTCAAAACTGACTATCAGAAATGTTGGAGGCTTCTTGTGTTTAATATGGACTGGTGTCTTCTTGTCATTTAAGGAAAAAAAAATTGAAATGGCAATGGAAGCTATTTGGCTAATGTTTTTATCTATTCTGTGACTGACATCAATAATACATAACAGTTCAATTGACATTGCATCCTGTCCAATGGACCCACTGACCTGATTCAATGTCAGCTGAAATGCCTCGTACATCATAAACACACGTGAATTTTCACAGATCCATTATCTACACTCTTGCCTGGTCCAAGAGTGCCAGGGACCCAATGCTGAGCCAACAGGAGTTTGAATTCTTTTTCTTCAGTCTGTTTTCTTTCACACTGTGAAGGAGCAGCTTCATACTCTGTAGAATGTAACTGGAAGACCCCTGCACGTTTTATGAATACATGAATGATAATGATGTCAATAGTTGTTCAGATACTAGGCTGATAAGAGTATGGTATAAAAACCCAGATAAATACCTCATACCTTGTCAGGAGAGCCTGCAAACCTGATATGTCATTCTGTCTTATTGTGCAAGAATATATGAATCGTAATATTCCTATTAACATTGTAGAAAGTCTGCAGTAGCGGCAGACTGAATCCAATGACAATACAACTTTTATAAAAATATGGATATTTAGCACTTGCCCCTGCTGTGATTTCGTTGCCACTATAAGCAAAAGGAACCGAAATGAAAAGTATTCCAAGGTTTTCAGTTGGTCCCTCTTAACAGTACACTGCAACAGTACATATTTGTTTTACTACTGAGCCTGTTTAGCAGTCAAACTGTAGGAAATTGACTATACACTTACTGTATAAAAATGATATGCTTGGTTAGTGATACTTTAGAAGAAATGAGTGCATCAATCATAGAATAGCAAGTTGTCAAGTCTTTATATGTTGGAAAAATACAGAACAAAGAATGTAATGTGTGTTGAGCACATTTTACAAAAGTTTCATGCCAAAGTTGATTTACAATGAACTCTCCCCTCCCTCTCTCCTCCCAAATTCTTCTAAAGAAACGTTTAAGGAAATCTGAACAAACTATCATGCTCTCTGTTCTGACATGTGTGTAATTACAAGATCATCCTCATTGTGAATTTTCTGTTTGGTTGATTTAAGAAAAAAATTAGGTGCACACTCTTAATGCTGTTCTGCCATTCAAACTCAGAAGGGTAATTTTCCTCACAAGTTAATGGGAAGAAGACGACTTAATAATTAGCCTGGCTTAGACAGACTGGATCCTTGACAAGGAGCAGTGCCTGCCCTTGGAGCTCGCTCTGTAGGCTGAGCAGTCCTCGGCCCAAGCAGAGGCTCCCAGGCACCATCCTTGTCCAGAGGCTCTCCTGGGTGCGCGCCGGTCACGCTCAATTTCCTATCAGAGCCCTGTGAGAAGTGCAGACCTGACACGCGTTCTGTACAGCGCACAAGCTCTCCTGACAGCATGTGAAACCCTACAGATTAAAACTGCCACCACATAGGTTGTTGCTATGGACTGTTGCATTGCTCTGCCTGATCTGGACCCAAAAGCACAAAACTGAGCCTGCATCTGCCCAAATGCAAAGTCGGGTTTTCTGTTACGAAACAGCGTCATACTTCAGCTGGTAGAGAGACTCCTGGATTTCAGCTCTGCAGCTCTTCTCTCAATGTTTCTTTTTTAGGGCATCTACTCACCCTCCCATGTGTGTGATTCCTTTCATTATACGGATTTATGCTGCAGACATATGGCTTTAGTTAATCTGACAATAGCTCTCGCTTCCTTCTAAGAGATCCATTATGGAAAGGTAACCATACATTGTAATAAAATATAACACCAAGACAGAAAATACTCTTTCATTTCAGAAACAGACAAAGACATCTTTTGAAGCTCACCTTAAGTATCCTTGGTACCAGCACACCCATCCTAAGTATCAAAACAACTGCAGTTTCTTTTTGTTGTTGGACAATAGAAAGTAGTTGGACAATAGAAAGACAATTCTTTGAATTTCTGTCTCTAAGTCCGTCATTACCCACTCAACTTGTGCTCTCTGCTAGGGAGGACCAAGGCAAATAAACATCAATTAGTCTAACTCAAAATAACTGAAATGCATAAGAACCTAATATGGCCTCATCACACCTCTGTTCGATGTACATTAAACGTTCTGTTTGCATCACAATTCGTCAGTAATGGCATAAGAGCTAAGAAAGTTGGGTGTTTCATTTCTTCTTCAAGAATGAAGAGAGAAGTAGACTCAACCAATTTCTTCTGTTAGGAAAGAAAAATCCTGTGAGTTTTATCCACAGATTTCCATTTGAACAGAGATGGTAATCCAGATGTGATTGAAGATAGATACTTCCATGATCTCCAGAATCCACAAGCGAGAGCCATGCATGGAGTAGAAAGAGTCTATTCGTCATCCCAACATCACTTCAGCTTTTGCTATGTCTCACTTATGACTTTCTTCAGCCTGAGCTGTTCCTGGGAAAATATCAAGATTGTTTCAGGAGGAAACTGTCTCCTTCAAAGTAAAAGAAAGTCACCAAAGAAAGGTGACTTTTGCATATCTGCATGACAATATGTCTTTTCAAATGTCCTACAATGCATGCTCTGGATTTAAATGACTGTCTGGAAGACCTGATTCTTTACTTTAAGTACCCCTTTCTAACACTCAGATGGTGTGCCAAACTCAACATCCAGAGGAAGTTCTGCATTGCCTGAGACTACCTCAAAAGCCAGTTCTGGAATCTCAGGAAATCTCAATGGGAAGTACCAGCTGCAGAAAGGGACTCAGAGAAAGAGTCAGTGATTCAGTGATTCAGTGGGATTGTACTGCAACTTAATTATATCAAAGTTCTCCTAGAAGTGTATACGCTATATGTCTGGTGATGGAACCCTGACACTGGTGTTGAGCAGGGAAAGCAAGCCCATGCTGTGACTTGCTCTTAGCTCTCCCTCATTTTTTGCTGAGCAACTCCCTGGATGAGCAGTGCTGGCACTGATGAGTATGAGGCCAGAGTGCCAGAGGAGAAGTTAAACTGATAAATACTGAAAAAGTTGGTTAAAATATAAAGTACTAAAGAGCAAGCCACATAATCTATGGCACTTTTCATCTTGGGACAACAGGGGATGATTCAGAAGTGGTTCTGAAACCAGTCAGTAGTACAAGCGCTTGTCAGGTGGCGAGCAGCATTTTTCATGTTAATGGAGGAAACATACTGTGTACAAGCACTTCAGATTCAACCCCTGTTCTTACAGAAAGTGCTTTGGGATTTCTAGTGATCAGGAGGAGAAAATAAGTTTCCAATCACTAGGAATCTGAACAAAGATATCCAAATAGGACAAGTCAGTTTGTCTGTATAACATGCTGGAAAGTACTTCATCACTACTAAGGACTGGTAGAAGACTTTGGGCATCACTACTTCATACCACCCCATCCAATCTCTTATCAGGAGTTCACTGTCTGCTGTACACTTTCTAAGTTAGTACCTTGCTGCAGAGTTAGTCAAAGGCAATACAATAATGGAGTGAAAGTTGCAGGAGATGATTGCAATGCTGGAAATGCTATTGATGGCACTGCTTATTTATTTAGTAGACAGAATTTAGAATGGGAATAAGAATTTGTCTGTCACCATCACATCAGCCATCCAGCACTGCTCCAGGCAGTGAGTATGCTGTTACTAATTTTAGTTTGTTTTGTTGTCATTCAGTCCAGATAATTTTTTATGTTCATTTAGTTGCTGTTAATGATTAAGAAAGAAATGTTGTGTAATAGTGAGGGAGGGTACTCAGAAATTTCCCCCCTTACATCACAGCCTCTGCAGTCCCAGCCAGTGACAGTGAATTAGTTGCTTCCTACAGACAGGAGCCACGACATGCCTTTGCATCAGGACCTGTTGCTTTCTCATGGGGGACCAGTGCCACAGCCACATCCTGCAGAATGCGTCACTTTCGGCTGCTTTGGGACAGAGTTCTTCTGATGTGGAGC
Source organism: Tetrao urogallus (assembly GCF_951394365.1). NCBI lineage: Eukaryota > Metazoa > Chordata > Aves > Galliformes > Phasianidae > Tetrao > Tetrao urogallus. The sequence goes on along the minus strand of NC_136825.1, from coordinate 10,854,148 downwards.
ACTGGAGGCTTTGGATTTCAGGGGCAGAGAATGAGATAAAACGTATTGGAAGTACTCACAATGATGTGAGTTGCTGATCTGCATGTCATCCCTAAATGCTGTATAGGAACTGCTAAGACGGAGCTGAACCAGTGATTGAGCACCTGGTGAAGGGCTGTGGCCAGCCCCAGGCGCACAGGTGGAAGCAATTCATCTGTGTAACCAGAATGGGAGGAGCCTGGCTCCACCCCTCCCCAACCTCATTTAAGGGCTGGCAGCCACAAGGGAAGCGTATCTACTTGGAGAACACCTCCTTTGGAGTGTTTGGTGAGCTCTGTTTCTTGGAAAAGGGTAAGTAATGCCTTCTTTATTATCAGATTGTGACCTTTATCTTTTGTGGGTGATCCTAAACTGGTTTTAAGCAGCTATATCTGCCATTGCTTTTCTCTATATCTGCTGCTTGGGCAGCAAACTTGTAAAAGTAGGTGTTTCTTTTCCCTTGGACTGCGACTGAACTGTGGAACTTACTTCCAGAGGAAAGAGACAGAATTTCCTGAAATTTAAGAAGACTCTAGCTGTCACTTCTTTATTTATTCACGTTATTTAGGGCCAAATGGACACAGATAACTAAGCTGACGCAAGAGGTCAGTTCCAGCTCTCGGTGGCTTCAGGGCACAAATTATTCACCTGCCAAAGAAATATTTTGCGCTTTCCTAGCACCATGCCTGTATGGCCATCATTTTGCAGTTATTAAATGACTTTAAATCCCTCTTCTGCCCCTCATGTTGCTTTCAGTAGCTGGGAACAGACACGTCAATTTTATGAATGATAAATGAGCAAGGCACTGAAGTTAAGCTGCTGACCAATGGGCGCAGTTTAAATCAAGAAGGATTGAGAAAGGACAGCAGGATGCCAGCCTCTTTCTCATATCACAAGCATTACCAAACGTTTGTGCTCTCTCTTGACCAAATGTCCGTTGATGAGCTTGCAAAATAAGGTGATTTTGTGCAAGATACACCTGGTATGAGTGCCTGACAGCACTGTGCAAGGATCCCAGGGTGGCTCTGAGGCTCTTCCCCAAGTCAGAGCAGCATCAGTGCAGCATCCAGGAAGCTGGCCAAAGTGGACTGCCATGCTGAGTTGCTTCCAGAGCTTCAGGGGGAGTGGTGCCAGGACCTTGTGGCAGTGCATTGTGCTCTGCGGATGCACCTAGATCTCTGCTGGTCTGCAGCCAGGCACCACGTGTGCGTGGGAAGGGCAGTGCTTGTAGGCCTACTATTATAATTATACTGAGAAGTCCTGCCCTTGTTTCAATGCCAGTGATTCATTGCAAAGCCAGAAGCCTCTAGACAAGAGACAGCCAGCTGACAGTACAGGCTGCAGATTTTCTTTGCTCCTCAAATGACCTAATCCCATGTTTCTGCATCTCTCTCCACTAGCTCCTCATTTAGGATGATCAGAAAAACATGGGGACAAGAGGAGGATAGAAAGAGAACTAGGCTGGAACAGTTGAGAGTTGGCAATGCTGTGAAGACAAGTTGGAAAGCACAACTTTGCAGCATTTTTGCACTTCTGAGTCGCCTCGTGTTTGGTTAAAAGCTTTAGGGGGCATTCTTTGAGCCAACAGTGCCCAGCAGGGCAGAGGTTCAGGTTTCTCTTCCTACCTGTGACCATGAGGGGTGCCCCATTGTGTAGCAATGCCACAGCATTTGGCACAGGCTGAGGTGGAAATTCTATCTGGTATAATTATTGTACATTAAAATAGATAAAAATTTTTATATGGAAGTATAGAATATTATACATTACATTAGTCAGAGAACAGGATATTCATCTCTACTTTAATTTGTAGACTTCATAACTTTATTTGCATTCACCATGAGATAACTACTGTACATTCCTGAAAAATGACATCTTGCATGAAAAGACTTAACAAAAGCCACAGTGCTGATAATTTTCCTGTGGATCAGGGAGGACAGATCTCTCTGTGGTTTCACTGACATGGGCCGAGGCTTGCCTTTATCATTCAAAACTAAATTGTAATGTTGTCATGGCTGCACATTAAAGGAAGTTTCTCTTGATAAACTATTTTACTCAGTCATGTGAAACTTGATTTATTCTCCCAGACCAAACATAAAAAGGGCAAAAACTTCATTTGAGGAGCTTCTTGTGTAGGCAAAATGCAGACTTAGAGAATGTTTTAAAAATACATATATAACTTAATAAAGTTTTTATCTGTTGTTGCTCACTGCATCTCAAAGTCATTGAAACTCTCCTGTGGGATGATACTTGGGAGCTGACAGTATGTGCTGAGGAGGTGATGATGTACGGGCATTGATTACAGCAAGCAGTGAGGGGCAGAGCGCTTCTCTAAGGGCTTGGCAGCGGAGCGGATGATGCATGTGCAGCTGGCTGCTTGCTGGATTCTGCTATAGCATTCATTCTAAGTAATAAAACCTTGAGCAAATTATGTCTGTAGTTTAGAAAGTCTCTCAGATACTGTGCTTGCTGAAGTTACCTTTGGTGGCCACCTTTGTATGGGGCCAGCGTAGGGAGTGTAAAATTGTATTAAATGTCCCTTTGGTCCATCCAACAAAAATGTTGCAGTTCCCTGTAGCTGAAAGATGAAACTTCACTGACTCAGAGAAATAATAAGATTATTAAGACCAAGAGTCCTCTCAAACTCATGATCTACTCTTATAGGTCTTATTCCCAGTCTCCTTCTCTGTAGTTAAGACAGAATTTCATATGTGCTACACTCAAAGATAAATGCAATTTCCCATCCTGTTTACTTGTTTGCACTTATAAACTTATGCAAATGGGAGTTTAATGGAAGTGAACTTTTCACTTAATTAAAATAGGGTGTTTTTACTTTTATAAATTGTAACCAATGAAATTCTTCAAAGGTGCAAGTTGCATGATGTGTGATTGGTGTTGATTTAGGCATCTGTTTTCCACAAATGCTTAAAAAAAAAAAAAAACCAAAAAAAACAAAAAACAAAAAAAAAAAAAAAAACAACAAAAAAACAAAAAACAAAACTTATGCAGATTTAAAAAAAAAAAAAATCTCAATGACTTTTAACTCACAATAGTTTAAAAAAGCATTATCTGAAGTACTGGGAAACATTGAAGCCAACAACCAGATAGAGCCTCTGCATTATATTCTACAAGATTCAAATTCCTGTATTTAAAAAAAAAAAAAAAAAGTAGTTGTCTATGTTTCTGTTGTTGCTTTTCTTTCTTACCCGGGACATATGGCACTTAAAACTGTGCACAGACCCCTTGTAAAAATAGTGTGAGTTAAGCGCAGAGCATTGCCTAGACGAGTAGTTTTTAACTGTGAATTTCTTTCTCTGGTACCAGAAGGTCAAAGTCAAGTTTTAGGTGTTAACCAAACATAGGATGCTTTTGGTTGTTTTGCCATCAATTTTTAGCACATTAAAAACTTGATGACTCTTAAATAATTAACTGTTTTTAATCAGTGTCAAAACTGCCTTCAGACTTTCACAGGCCCTTGCTCCAGGCTGTTGTCCTGCCCCTGGCTGATTTGTATGGAGTGCCGGTTGGTGCTCCCCCCTGGCAAAAGTTTTCAGTGATGACAAATCATAACCAGTTTGGAAATGAATCGATTTGCAGGGCCCGTTGCCAGAGGTCAAATTTGCAATTGCATGGAAATGTTAAGGTGCAATTGCTTCTGGCTTTAATGAACTCCAAAAAGAAATATGCGGGCCTGTAAAGCTCATCCATTAGATCCTGACCTACAAATGGCAAGGAATAACAGCAATGCAACCAAGAGGGATGCTGAGTAAGGGAATTGCATTGATGCAATTAGCTTTACGTGTTTTGGCATTTAATTCTGATGCCTAGGCAAAAGAGGTCTCAGCACACGGACAGCCAGCAGGTGGGAAGGGGTTCCCCTCTCTGCTCTCCCCTGCACTGCAGCAGCAGTATCCCTCCTCCAGCCCTGAGAAGAGAAGGTGGTGGATGCAGTCGATCTGTGGATGCTGCCTGCCCCAGAGTACATCCAGCAGCAGAGGGGTGCTCCTTGGCCAGGAGAATTTTTCTCTGACAGAAAGGGGAGGCACTGGCCCAGGCTTCCCAGGGAGGTGGTGGAGTTACTGTCCCCAAAGGTGTTCAAGAAACATGGAGATGTGGTTCTTAGGGACATGGTTTGTGGGCGTTATCGGTGGTAGGTGAGTGGTTGGACTAGATGATCTTAGAGGTCTATTCCCACCTTAATGATTCTGATTGCGTGATTCTAAGGGCTGTTATGAGATAAACAAATGCAGCTCTATTTATCTGGAATATGGTACATTGTGGTGGATTTTCTTTTGTTCTGTTTTTTTTTTTTTATTTTTTTTTTTATGCAAGGGCCAGGTCATTGCTTCTGAACCTCTCTCTCAAGAACTGACACTTAAAGCGCAAATGAAGCTAATGACAAGAGACAATATTTTAATGTTAATTAGATATTTCACGTGTCTTAGTTCATCAGAGCAATATTGCTCTTTTATGTATTACATGAAAGCAGAGCTTTAGCTTGGAGGAAAACAGGGAAAATCATGGAAGCAGTATGCTCTGTTGTGTAATTATTAGAATTATTGTTACATTTAGGAAATCTGGGAAACTTTGGAAAGAAGAAACTTAATAATGGAGTTACTGCACTATTGGAAGCCCTGGCAAAGGCTTTGAATCTTTCTTTTCCTCCTACGTGGGCTGGCATTGTAAAAGCTGCTGTCTCCTAAGCTCTTGCTAAGGGGAGACAACTTAGCTTTTCTGCAGGGTTGCGTAGACATACATTCGGTCTTTCTGTACCTGCGCTCCCTCCTCCTTCCTTCCCTATGACATTATTGTCTTTCTAGTAGTTGTGTTAAACTGATGGCGGGAGCTGCTAATGCTGTACATCCTGGTGGCCTAATGATGATATTCCCCGGAACCTGGTCCATTACATGCAGTGTTTTCTGTGAATCCTTTGTTCTTCTGGCCTGGCTTCTGCACCCTTCAGTTGCTTTTAAGAAGCCACATTTGGCACTGGCCAGGGAGTATTTACATACGGCAAACATTCCATTTGCACACGTATTTGTAGAACACAAAATCTAATGTTCTTCCACAGCAATGGGGTCTAGCTGGAGACTAGAGAGCGCCTGCAAAAGGATAGAAAGCCCCTGACCATCCAATCCACAACATGATGAATGCAGGCACATGCTGATTTGGTCACTTTAGAGTGGGTTTCTAAGAGGAAAACTAGATAAAATTAATTTGCGATTCTTTCCCTAGCTGTGTTTCAGCTGGGCTTGCTTCTGTATCCTGCTGTGGGGAAAAGATCTGTTAAAAACAATGCTTGCAACCATAAATAGGGCATTTCAAAGTGATCTTGTAGATAATCTGGAATAAGGATTATTTTTTTTTCTTATAGCAGTTGGTGTGGGTGCCCACACCTAACAAGAACAGCAGTGTAAAAATGTAGTGAAGCCTTCTATTTTTGTACACAGCTACTATTAAAGGGGGGAAAAAAAAAGAAGTGTCAGATCTGTGGTTTCTTTGTATTGTGCGGAGAGCAAAGACACAACAGTAAATTCATTGAATAAAGTACTACTGAAGATGATCTTCTTGGCTGGGAACTTTCTTTTTCACAGTGTTTAATTACACTGTTTGTTTGTTTGTTTGTTTTTCCCAGCATCATGTATCCTTGAGGGGAAACAAATTTATGGCTAAGACTTTCATGTGAAACACTGAAGTTTAGGAAGGGATGCTTAATAATGCTGACTCAAAAGTAACGCTGATCTGGAGCTGAATGTTTCACATACATGAGTGGGGTGTGGGGAAGGCAGGGTGCTGGGGGCTGCTGGTTCAATGTACTCCATCCCAAATCCATCCAACCCCAACTGGGGTTCCAGCTGCCTGAAATCAGGACCCCCAGTTTAAGGTGAAAGGGACACAGTTCTCACACAGCCCATCTGCACTGGGCAAACAGAGACAGACACCATCTCCACAAAACCCTGGGTCTCTTTGCTTCTCATCCCTCACAGTGCTTTACAGTAGGGAATTGCACATTAAACAGATGACAAAGGAGGATTTTTTTTTTTTTAATTGGGGGGAAAATTAATTCATAATCCAATCCTAAGAGCATGCACGTATAACATGGACATGTTTGACAGACACATTCCCACAGTCCCCAGCAACAGCAATTGTGTTCCTGTAACTGTTTGCAGACATAAAGGAATAGAACTTGTGTGCTGGAGTTGCATTAATACACATTAACAATTATAAGCGTTCTGCCTCAGTAAAAGCTGTTTCCCTTCCTGCTTCAGGGTTTCTGCACTTTGGGGATATATGATGGGCAAATCAAATACACTGATAGAGGGCTATAAGTGCAGTAAGTTATATTTAACTAAAATAAACAAGCAGATACCGGCACTTCTGCTCTGCTATAAAAAGCCTGCATATGCTCACTGCAGGTTTTCTTAAGGTAAGGGACAGAGCTTAGGAAGCTCTAAGGCAGCTAGATTTGCCCATATGGGAAGGCGGGCTTTCACTGATGATTTTGCAGACAGAAATTGCCCATCTGCACTGTTTGCAGGTGTTTTGAATGATTATATTATTAGCTCTGTCTGTTCAACTTTGCTTTTTTATGGTGGCTTTAGTATTGCAGTAAATAAAAAAAAGAAATATATAAGCAGCCATCTGGTTCCCAATTTTTGACTAGTGCTCTTTGTCAAGAAATAAAAAAGAATTCTCAGATATTATTTCCTAGGTCTGAAGCACTGGCAAATGAGGAGAACAAATCCTGGAATTCTGACCTGAATATAAAATGGAAGCAGAATTTTCTCCTTACTATTTAACTTGCTCTGATTAATCCATTTAAAAGTAATTATTCTGTTCTCATTTATGCCTCTGTGAAGTCAGTGGAGCAGTTCTGGACTTACACCACCCTTTTGGGGGCAGAATCTGCATGAAATTAGGGGGAAAAACAAAATGGAAATAAATAATAATTGCAAAGCCACTTTATTTTTTTTCTAAATGGGCAACAAAGGCAGCTGGGAAGTGGACCTTTTGTGCTGAATTTTGCAGGGAGGCTTCACATTTCTCAGATATTTTTGCAAAGCAACGACGAAATATTACAAGACCTTTAGAACTAAAGAGCAAGTTATTTGCTATCTCAGCAGTAAGTTCTCAATTTTTAGACTGCATTTAGGTTTCCCTGAGCATAATATTTGATTATTGGCAATATGTTTCTAGTTAAATATTTCATACAGTGCATAAAGGCCTCTTTTACTCTCAAGCATTCTGCTACTGTTAATGAAAGCAGTGAATTCATAGTCTGGTGCCTGAATACCTTTTGCTGCAAACTATTTTAGGGCTGGATTGCAGACAATTATTTAATGTTGTTTCTCTATTCATTGAATCTGAATTATGAACAAATCTTTCTTGGAGAAATGGTGGCAGGCCTCATAGAGCTAACACAAATCCCAGTATTCTCCAAGTCCATTAAAGCATATGGCCCTTCTTTTCTGCTTTATCTGCAGGATCTCCTTGTCTTCAGAGAATCATACAATCATAAAGGTTGGAAAAGACGTCTAAGATCATCCCATCCAACCCCAATCAATCCCCAGCATGCTCACTAACCATGTCCCTAAGAACTACATCTATGTATTTCTTGACCACCTCCAGGGACAGTGACTCTACCAGTTCCCTGGGAAGCCCATGCCAGTGCCCGACTGCTGTTTTGGAAAAGAAGTTTTTCTCTAATACATAAACTGAACCGTGTCTGGCAAAATTTGAGGCTATTTTCTCTTGTCCTGTCGCTTTTGCCTAGGAGCAACCTCCACCTTATTGCAACATCCTTCCAGGCTGATGCAGAGCCTCCTCTTCTCCAAACAGGTTCTGCACATCAAACATCAGGTTCTGCACTGGTGTCACTGGCGGCTTCATACAAATCCTTCTTTTTCCTGTTTGTTTTCTATCAGTCCAGTTACTAAACTAAAGCAACGTACATACAAAGTTCATTACTGGAATATTAATGGCATGAACACAGAAGAGTAATCTGATCGCTGTATCTGTAAATTAATGAAAGTCAGCATTCCTAAGAAGATTATACACATTCACATCGGCTACATGAATAACAGTAACAGATACAAATGCTTTTTCAGGCTGGGTATGCAGGGTAATATAAGTCTGGTCAGGATCTCACACTCATTTTTAAGAGTTCATGGAATCAGAGGCTTGGGTTGGAAAGAACCTCATCAATCATTTAGTTCAAACCCCCTGCTGGTGTCAGGGTTGCCAACTGCTAGATCAAGCACTAGATCAGGATGGTCAGGGGCCCATGCAACCTGGCCTTGAACACCTCCACAGATGGGCACCCACTAAACCTCTGGACAGCTTGTTCCAGTGCCTCATCACTCCCTCTGTAAATAAACTTCCTCCTGACATCTAATCTAAATCACCTCCTGCCCTTTAGTTTAAAACCACTTCCCTTGTCCTACTGCTATCTGCCCTAGTAAAAAGTTGATTTCCCTCCCATTCTCCTAAGGATCAACTTGACTCAGGAAGAAAAAGAAAGTCTATGTCCTCTGGAAGAAGGGACAGGCTACTAGGGGAGATTACAAGGAAGTTGCTAAGGTATGCAGGGAGGAAGTCCGGAAGGCGAAAGCCCACCTTGAACTTAGATTGGCCACTGCAGTGAAGGAGAATAAGAAATCCTTTTACAAATATATCAATGGCAAGAGAAAAACCAAGGATAATTTCTATCCTTTAATTGATGCGGCGGGGAATGTGACCACAGATGACAAGGAGAAGGCTGAGGTCCTCAAAGCTTTCTTTTTTTTTTTTCTCTTTTTTCTTTTCTCTTTTTTTTTTCTGCCTTTAATAGTCAGACCAGCTATCTTCAGGGCACTTTGTGCCCTGATCTGGATATCTGGGCTGACACGCAGAATGTCTCCCCGGAGATTGAGGTGGAGATGGTTAGGGAGCTCCTCCTCCATCTGGACAGCCACAAGTCCATGGGACTGGATGGGCTTCATCCTAGGGTGCTGAGGGAGTTGGCGGGGGTGATTGCTAAGCCGTTCTCGGCTATCTACCTGCGCTCCTGGTTGACTGGAGAGGTTCCAGAGGATTGGAGGCTTGCTGATGTGTCTTCCATCTACAAGAAGGGCCGTAAGGAGGATCCGGGGAACTACAGGCCTGTCAGCCTGACATCAGTGCCAGGGAAGGTCATGGAACAAATCCTCCTGGGAGAGATCACATAGCTCGTGTGCAACGTCCATGGGATCAGGCCCAGCCAGCATGGGTTCATGAAAGGCAGGTTGTGTTTGACCAACCTCATCTCCTTCTATGACTGGGTGACCAGACTGGTAGATGAGGGAAAAGCTGTTGATGTAGTCTACCTAGACTTCAGCAAAGCCTTTGACATGGTCTCTCACAGTATCCTTCTGCAGAAATTGGCTGCCGTGGCTTGGACAGTTTTACCCTCCGTTGGATAAGGAACTGGCTGGAGAGCCGTGCTCAACAGGTGGTGGTCAATGGAGTGAAGTCCAGCTGGAGACCTGTTTCAAGTGGTGTCCCCCAGGGGTCAGTGCTGGGGCCCATCCTGTTTAATATCTTCATTGACGACTTAGATGAAGGGATTGAGTGTACCCTAAATTTGCAGATGACACCAAGTTGGGACCAAGTTGGGAGGTGGTGTCAATCTGCCTGAGGGCAGGGAGGCCATGCAGAGGGATCTAGATAAGCTGGATCGCTGGGCTGAGGTTCAACAACGCCAAGTGCCTGGGTCCTGCGCTTTGGCCACAACAACCCCATGCAGCACTATAGGCTTGGGGCTGAGTGGCTGGATGACTGTGAAGAGGAAAGGGACCTGGGGATGTTGGTTGATGCTTGGTTGAACGTGAGCCAGCAGTATGTTCAGTGGTCAAGAGGGCCAATGCCATCCTGGCCTGCATTAGAAATAGTATGGCCAGCAGGAGAAGGGACGTAATCATCCCCCTGTACTCAGCACTGGTGAGGCCGCACCTCGAGTATTGTGTTCAGTTTTGGGCCCCTCACTACAGGAAAGACATTGAGGCCCTGGAACATGTCCAGAGAAGGGCAATGAAGCTGATGAGGGGTCTGGAGCACAAGTCTTATGAGGAGCGGCTGAGGGAGCTGGGATTGTTCACTCTGCAGAAGAGGAGGCTCAGGGGAGACCTCATTGCACTGTACAACTTCCTGAAGGGAGGTTGTGGTGCAAAAGGGTCTGGCCTCTTCTCCCAGGCAAATAGTAGGACCCGAGGAAACGGCCAGAAGTTATACCAGAGGAGGTTTAGGTTGAAAAGGAGAAACTTTTTCTCTCGCAGAGTGGTCAGGCACTGGAATGGCTGCCCAGGGAGGTGGTGCAGTCGCCATCCCTGGCAGTGTTCAAGAGGCACCTGGATGAGGAGCTACGAGATATGGCTTAGTAGCTTGTGGTACTAATAGGAATGGGAGGGTGGTTGGACTAGATGATCTTGCAGGTCATTTCCAACCTTGTGATTCTCTGAACTTAGCAAACATTGTCATTCATGTGCCATTATGAGGCTATGTCAGCTGAATAGTATAATAGCAGAAATTGAAAGGCAAGCTGCCTGAGTGAGCTGTGCTCTCTTCTAGGAATCACTCAGAGAGCTATAAGAAAACATCTAGAAGTAACTCCTGTAATTTCTAATTGTGTAGTGGTGATTCATCTGCTCTACTGGCTCTGACTGGCTTAAAAGCAGAACCCACAGCATAGACATTTCAACCAGAGCTGGACAAGAAGTCAGCTCACCTCTTGTATGCTTCTCTCTCATACATGGGTAAGCCGTTGCTCATTTCCCCTGCTCTACAGTTGGTTTAACTTTCTGGACTTCTTCTTGTGGAAGTCCAGAGAAGCACTACCGCTTATTATTAGTTGACATACCCGGGGAACATTTCAATTGTACTGGAATTATCCAGAGCAAAAACATAGCTTGTGTCTGCAGGTTCATGAAGGATAGGCTTGGCATATGGATTTGTGTCCTCTGGATCCTGAGATACGATGTCCTTTTGCTGCAGATTTTGTCTCACTGTTGATCAGTTAAAAAAAAAAAAAAAATTATCGAAACCTGAGAGATGGATTTATTTTTAAGTAATGCAAATAATCGTGTTGGTTATAATTGTTATTAGAGCTCCTTTGGGAATCTGTTTTTTACAAGCACTCAACCCTTTTGTCTTTCCTTTGGGACTCAGGCTATGTTGCAATTTATAAAGATACCAGACCTTAGGCTAAGTCACTGTCCTTAGGGTTATGAGATGTTGCTAAATATCAAAACAAAATCCCAGCGTTACAGTTCTTTAACTTCACTATGTTTAATTAGCCATTCCAATTAACCTTCTCTTTGTGTTCCCTCATGTTTAAAGGGTTATATTAAAAGTACTGTTGAATTAAAGCCATTTAAAATATGCTGAGTATATTTCAAGGCATTCAGAAAGCCTCTTACATGAAGCTGTCCTCATTTCAGTTTCACTAATGACTGGTCACCAGGGGCATATTTCCAACCCTTGGCACCTAGGTTTGCAGAAATTGTAACAATGTACCAGCATGCGCATCCAGGTCACAGCATGTTCAGATGGGAAATCACTTTTGCAGATACTTTACCACTTCACAAATACCCGTGTACACAAAGGACATATAAGTGAAGGTACATGAACTCCTGCTTTGAGAGTTTAGACAAAGCCAAGCATCTTGGCAGAGGATCATAGAATCACAAGGTTGGAATGAACCTACAAGATCATCTAGTCCAACCATCCTGCCATTACCATTGCTACCACAAGCCATTAAACCATATCTCGTAGCTTCTCATCCAGACGCCTCTTGAACACTGCTAGAGACAGCAACTCCACCACCTCCCTGGGCAGCCATTCCAGTGCCTGACCACTCTGCGAGAGAAAAAGCTTTTCCTCATCTCTAATCTAAACCTCCTCTGGTACAACTTGCAGCCATTTCCTCGGGTCCTGTTTGTTGCCTGGGAGAAGACAACAAACCCCTCCTCATCACAACCTCCCTTCAGGAAGTTGTACAGTGCAATGAGGTCTCCCCTGAGCCTCCTCTTCTGCAGAGTGAACAATCCCAGCTCCCTCAGCCGCTCCTCATAAGACTTGTGCTCCAGACCCCTCATCAGCTTCATTGCCCTTCTCTGGACATGTTCCAGGGCCTCAATGTCTTTCCTGTAGTGAGGGGCCCAAAACTGAACACAATACTCGAGGTGCGGCCTCACCAGTGCTGAGTACAGGGGGATGATTATGTCCCTTCTCCTGCTGGCCATACTATTTCTAATGCAGGCCAGGATGGCATTGGCCCTCTTGACCACTGAACACACTGCTGGCTCACGTTCAACCAAGCATCAACCAACATCCCCAGGTCCCTTTCCTCTTCACAGTCATCCAGCCACTCAGCCCCAAGCCTATAGTGCTGCATGGGGTTGTTGTGGCCAAAGCGCAGGACCCAGGCACTTGGCCTTGTTGAACCTCATACCACTCACCCAGCCCAGCAATCCAGCTTATCTAGATCCATCTGAAAGGCCTCCCTATCCTCAGGCAGATTGACAACACCTCCCAACGTGGCATCATCTGCAAACTTACTGAGAGTACACTCAATCCCCTCATCTAGGTCATCAAAGATATTAAACAAGATGGGCCTCAGTACCAAGCTCTGGAGGACACCAATTGAAACAGGTCTCCAGCTGGACTAAACTCCATTAACCACTACCTGATGGGCATGGCCTTCTAGCCAGTTCCTCACCCAAAGAAGGTTATACCTGTCCAGGCCATGGGCCAGTTTCCCCAGGAGAATAACGTGAGAAACTGTCAAAGGCTTTGCTAAAGCCTAGGTAGACTACCTCAACAGCCTTTCCCTCATCTACCAGTCTGGTCACCCAGTTGTAGAAGATTTGGTCAAGCACGACCTGCCTTTCATGAACCTGTGCTGGCTGGGCTTGATCCCCTGGATGCCATGCATGTACCATGTGATCTCACCCATGATGATTTGCTCCATAACTTTCCCTTGTATCAACATCAGGCTGACAGGTCTGTAGTTCCTCAGGTCCTCCTTACAGCCTTTCTTGTAGATGGGGGTGACATTGGCAAGCCTCCAATCCTCTGGGACCTCTCCAGAGAACGAGTAGCACAGGTAGATTTCTAAGCCCCTCTTAGCTATCACCCCCACCAGCTCAGCACCCCAGGATGGAGCCTGTCCAGTCCCACGGACTTGTGACAGTCCAGATGGAGGAGGAGGTCTCTAACCATCTCCACCTCAATCACCGGGGGTGTACTCCGTGAATCATCCCAGGCTTCCAATCAGGGTGCCCTGAGGATAACTGATCTGCCTATTAAAGGCAGATGTAAAGAAGGCATTAAGGACCTCAGCCTTCTCCTTATCCTCAGTGGTCACGTTTCCTGCTGCATCAAGTAAAGGATGGAAATTCTACTTTGCCTTCTCTTACCACTGATGTATTTGTAAAAGGATTTCTTATTCCCTTTTTCTGCAGTGGCCAAACGGAGTTCAGGTTGGGCTTTTGCCTTCCTAACTTCCACTCTACATACCTTAGCAACTTCCTTCTAGTCCCCCTAAGTATCCTGTCCCTTCTTCCAGAGGACATAGGCTCTCTTTTTCTTCGGAGTCTCAACAGTAGTTCTCAGCTCATCCATACCAGTCTTATTCTCCTACGGCTCGCCTTATGGCATTCAGGAACAGCCTGTTCTTGTGCCTTTAAGATTTCCATCTTGAGGAACTTCCAGGCTTCCTGGAACCCTTTACCATTAAGGAGCAACTCCCAAAGGACCCCTGTAACAAGCTTCCTGAACAGGTCAAAGTCCACCCTCTGGAAGTTCAAGATAGCAGTTTTGCTAGTCACTCTTCTGACATCACCAAGAATAGAGAATTTTACAATTTTGTGGTTGCTTTGCCCAAGACAGTTCCCAGCCTTCACATCTCCCACCAGTCCTTCTCTGTTAGTGAAGAGCAGTTCTAGCAGGGCATCACCCCTGGTAGGCTCTCATACCAGCTGTGTAAGGAAGCTATCTTCCACGCACTCTAGTAACCCCTTGGGCTGCTTCCTCTGCACTGTATTGTATTTCCAACATACATCAGGGAAATTGAAGTCTGGCAGTCGCATGACTTCCGCAAGCTTCTCATAGAATGCCTCGTCTATCTCTTCATCCTGACTAAGCAGTCTGTAATAGACTCCCACCAAAGTGTCATCCCTTCAGGCCTTAACCCTGATCTTTATCCGTAGACTCTCAACTTCATCATTCCCAACACCAAGCTCTTCAACATCAAAACTCTCTTTAAAATAAAGGGCCGCACCACGACCCTTCCTTCCTTGTCTATCCCTTCTAAAGAGCTTGTAACCATCCATCACAGCACTCCAGTCATGGGAGTGTTCCTACCATGTTTCAGTAATAGCAACCAGGTCATAGTTAGCCTGACACAATTGCTTCCAGCTACTCCTGACTGTTGCACATGTTGATTGCAATGGTGTAGATAGGCTTCAGCCGAGTCATCTGCCTCATGCCCAGCTCAAGCATCGCTCCCCTAGGCTCATCTTTGGTGAGCCCTGTTTTGTCCCTTCACCCGCCATAGCTAGTTTAAAGCTCTTTCAATATGCCCTGCTAGCTCCTGAGCTAGGATTCATTTTCCCCTTTGAGATAGGTGGGTTCCATGCACAGACAACAGGCCAGGTGCTGAATAAACTGCCCTAACCGGCTTTGGGAGTTTTCTAGTTATGTCCCTGACTCAGGACAGCAGCACACTTCCCAGCGGCTCAGGTTTGGTCTGCATGCAGGGCCTTCAGTTCCTCTGAGAAGGGAGTCACCCACCACAACCACCCTTCTTTCATGAGAGAGGCAGTCTCAAGATGATGCGTAGGCCCCCTTCTAGGCGGATCCTCCATCACTTCACCACCCCTTCAATTTTCAGTGTCTCAAACTTGTTGCTTAGTGGGAGCTGGGGAAGTGCGGTAGGCAGGCAGGGGGCTCCCAGGACACTGAGTCGGGACTCTCTTCCAACCCTCTTCATCTGTCAGGTCTGACTGTGACAGCGCAGGGCATCTACCACTTTTCTGGAGGTATCTCCCTAGCACCCTTCCTTCTGGCACACCATCGTCCCACTCCACCAATCAATCTCCCACTCACACTCCCTGATGGCCCTTCAATCTCTCCACCTCCTCTTTGAGCTCCACCAACAGGCTGAGCAGCTCATCTACCTACTCACACCTCACACAGATGGAATCCCTGTCACTCTCCCCAGGAAGCAGCAGCAGCAGGCTCGGGGAGTCCTTGCAGCCAGAGACCTGAACAGCCACATTTCCAGGCAGGCCGTCCATCTGGGTCACCACAGTCTTGGAATAAGTCCACTGTCTAGTGAAGACCATGTTTAGGCCTGTGGTCTCAGAGACTGCCAAGAGGAAAGCCAGTCTCCTGAGGACAGGAGGGACAACACTTACACTCCTTACCACTTGACCCACCTCCCACACCTGCAGCACCATATGCACAGTGTGGACTGTGCTCACTTGGCTGAACCTCCCCGTTCTCAGTGAGCAGCGACTATGGATGCTCACCTGGTGTGCTCTGTGCTCCCCGAGACTATTTAAAGCTTATCACCAAATGCCAAGGGCAGGTGATGACACGTTCATGGGGTGTTTAAAGTGTGCTGCTAATGTGCCAGCTCTACCCCTGCTCACTCAGCAGCCCGCCCACAAGCTGCCAGCCCCCCAGCACAAGTGCTGCACTGTTGTTGGCTTAAAAAAAAAAAAAAAAAAAAAAAAAAAACAAAAAACAAAAAAAACAAACAAAAAAAACCTTAAAAAGAGTTTTGTTGGCCTTTTTCCACTCCAGATCCCTTGCCCAGTGCAGTCTTACCTGCTCTGAAGCTAGTCTCCACAGCAAGTGACCAATGACACGTTCATAGGGTGATTTTGCTCAGAAGTCTGAAAGAGAGATGAATACCAAATTAGTGTTGCTGAACTCAGGTTTCTGAAGGACTCCAAGCAAGCTACAGTGGGAGAAACTTGGGAAAACACTATGTTTTCCATGCCAACCAGTTCATAATATGCAGTTCCTGTGTTCTTACCGTTGGATGAATAGTACCAAATTAAAAACAAAACAAAACAAAAAAACTGTTTAAACAGTAAATTACAGGAGGAGGAAATTAGAAATGCTTTCTCTGGCATATCCCAGTACATAGACACACATACACTTTGTGTCATGGTCAAGGAATGTCAGGATCTGTTCAGACGACTTGATACAAGGGTCTCCAAAACTGTCTCTGTAGTCTTTATGAACCTATGCATTTGTAAATATATGCTGATAGCACTCTGTGAGGTAGGAGAATACTATTATGCTCATTTTATGATGCCCAAGGGTGACTACGTTTTTCAGATTTATGTTATATTAGGCAGCTTTTCACTTATTATTCTCTGTGCCTCCATTCTCTGGATGCACTTTATAAGACATCCGGATTTAACTCATGGCTATGGACTTTGTCAAGGGGGAGCAGGTACCTGACAAATCCCTGACCTGGGGCTGTCATTCTGGATGTCTGCAGCACCAATGGGAGTGGAAACCAGAACACGTATTTCATATACAACCCTTCTCAATTTAACTTCCTCCTGTATTTGTATGGGAAGGCCTGATCATTTTAATTCATATTTTGTTTGTAGGAGGAGATGGATTGCTCAGGGGTGAATTATGATGACAAAACAGCATTTGTTTTGCTACTTTTTACATTTGGAAGAAATGGAGATATTTCTAAAGCCGGGCTATGGTATTATTTTAGTTAAATTTATTCTATCCAGGAGTCTGTCCTTAGAATTTCCTTTGGTCTTTATAAAGGATGAAGAGGAAAAACAAGAGGGATGTTTATTTTATTGAAGCTGTGATATGAGAGACTTTCACTTAAGAAACCTGTTGGAGTCTGTCTTTGTTTTCTGAGACAAGGCCATTTAAAAATATCATGTTTTGTGTTAAATAGTTAGATGGCATAAATTCAATAAGGATATTGTCTAGTGTGCTCCCTGTATGAGTTACAAAGAACACCAGGAAAAGCAAAGATCCATTTCCTCTTCCTCCACCCTGCTTTTCACTGGAAATGGTGAAGATCAACTGAAAAGCATGTGATTGAAATATTAAAAATATATATATTTTTTTAATATTATATATTTTATATATATTATATATATATTTTTCATATATATAACATCAGATCAGTTCAAATACGGGCTTAAGCTCCTATGGAAAAGTACAGGGAACAAAGCCAACAGCATCTCTGGCCACTGACTAGTTGGGGAGAGGTGAAAACAACTCCTCTATTCAGGACTTTTATCAAGCCTACCTAGGATTCTCAACAGGAGCAGCTACATAGGCACATGATAAGAGCCACAGAAACTACAGATACTGAAAGCAGGAAAAGATGAGACTTAACACAGACATAGAACCATAGATTCATTAAGCTTGGAAAAGACTTCTACAATCATCTAGTCCAACTGTTCATCTGCCACCAATATCACTGCACACCTGGCACACTGCCCTTCCTACAGGTTAATTCAAGTTCCTCAGGCATGGCAGCTGCTGCAAAAGCTTACTCTAGGATGTAAGTGTGAATGGCTGGAGAGACAGTCGTGCAGTAGAAGCACTCAGGAAAGCTCATGTCAGAGAGCAAAAGGCCACACGTGCCCCTATGTGTAAGACATTTTCCTGATTATTTATTAGCTGCTGTATAACCAATCTCCTGTTGAGCTTGCCTCAAGTGTGATGAGGACAGTGGTTATGAACTCTGTACTTAAAAGAGCAGATTTGGAGGGAAGAAAAAAAAAAAAAAAAAAAAAACATGCACATAACACAAAAAGATGCATCTTCAAAGATCAGTGTTATCAGTAAGGTGCATTCAGCAAATCTGACAGTTGTCACTGAGAGTGAGAAATAAAACAACAAAAAGAATTCCTCCCTTTGCTTCAGGCTCTTGGATGCACTGGATTAAGTTCATTGCTAATTAGACAATTGTAAAGCACAATTATTTATGAACCTTCAATGGGCCGAATTCATGAAAGGAATAACGAGTATATATTTTCCTTTTGTAGAATTTTAATGAAGAAATGGCATTACTATTCATTATTTATCCACTTTCAAATTGTAATGAATAGTTCTGCTGGCAAACACCAAATTTCTGTATTTACAGAAAGGCGGAACATGTGTAGATAATAACAGTTCTGAGTATGTGAAGTGCTGTATTTCTATAGATAAAGAAATTATCACTAGGACTATTCATTAAATTTTGAAAGTAGTAAATAATAAATAGGTCTAACACTTATTCATTAAAATCCATGAGACATAAAATATCAAGTTCACCTTTCTTTCTTTCATAGATCCAGTGAATATTTCTCCAAGAATGCTGGCTTTTATGAATATTTTGATTTTTCTCCTCCTGACATTGTTTTGTATGCAGTCTTTATGGTAAATGAATTTTAAATATTAGCGCATGTATTCTCACGAATTGTGGAAACAATACATGATGCTGCAAAACAGATGCCAGCCGTTCCTGCCTAAGGGACCGTGTGTCCCTGTCCTTGGGTCTGCATGACCACAAGGTTAGGACTGAAGGCTGAATCGTGTCACCTGAGGAATGTCACTAAAGAGTACTCCTAGGATTGAATTATGTATTGTATTAATTAATCTTCACACAGCTAAAATTCCAATACTGTTTTAATTCCATAAGTAGTAATCCAACTCTCTGAACCTAATAAGAACACAGGCATTGACTTTTTTCACTCCAGTGGAATACATGATATTAGAAAAAGCCTTGCAGCCAAATTAATTGTGAACTGCCAGGTAAAGAGAAATGTCAAACATGACAGCAACATTTTGGCACCATGTAAGCAGACTTTAGGGCCAGGTGATCCAAGCTGCTTGCAGACTGGGGCTTCCCTTACACTGTTGAATTATAAGCGATCTGTTATTGAAAGCTGATCTCCTTGTAACTGAATACTTTTTAGAGCTAAAAATCTGAGGCTCTTATAAATCTCACCAAGTTTAAAATTAATACAGAAGAAATCTAATCTATTAGTCCTGACTTCCTCTGAGTATCCTGCAGTTTGATTTAAACTGTAAAGTGGAGAGAACACACAGTTTTCCAGTGATAAGGAGAAACACACCTGGCTTCGGGAGCTGAAAGCTGCCATCCTCCTTCCAAAAGTCTCTGGGCATAGACATCAATAGGCTGATGAAGAGGAGGGATGGGTGTTGTAATGCTGTAATGGGAAGTACAACAATAGTAGCTGAGAGGCACAACCCTAGGCTACAGCAAGTGAGAACAAGCCCAAATAAAGCAGCTGTGGATACAGAAACAAAGGAAGAAAAAAAACTGCTTACTTTTGAAAAGCTTCCACAGTAGGCATGGATCTTCAGCGATATGTGCTCATCTCCATTGTCAACCCCCTTAAATGAGGTCTGGGAAGGGGTGCATCCTGGCTCCACCCTTTCTATTCACTCAGGTACATTGCATGTTCCTGAGCTCCCCTGCTTCAGCCCTGCCTTCTCACCAGGTGCTCCATCACTGGTTTAGGCCATGACTTAGCATTTCTGTTACACATCACCCCTTCACAGTATGAATCATAGAATGGTCTGGGTTGAAAAGGACCTCAAAGATCATCTACCTCCAACCCCCCTGCCATGGGCAGTCACCAGCCACTAGACCAGGCTGCCCAGAACCATATCCAGCCCTGCTTTGAATACCTTCAGGGATGGGGCATCCACAACTTCTTTGGGTAGCCTATTCCAGTACATCACCACTCTCTGAGTAAAAAACTTCCTCCTATTATCTATTATTGCACTGGGTAGTACTTTAGTCTTTTCTGACCAAACTACAGCCAGAAATTTTACCAACAAGCTTAGTCCTTGCACCTCCTGTGGGTTTATAGCCCACTCTTTCTCTTGCGGGTGTGTAGTCAGTGAATCTATTGACTTTCCTAATGCATGTCAGTGACATCAACATGATATCATCAATATAGTGGTAAAGTCTGATGTTTTTAGGATTATTCTACTCCACTAGGTAACACTCCACTAAGTTACAATAACACGTTGGTGAGTGCATGCACTGCACCTTCACAGCACAGCCTGAAAGGTCCACTGCCTGGCCTGCCTCCCCTCATAAATGCAAACTGGTCTTGGGATTCTTCGGGTATGGGAATACTAAGGAATGAAGTTGCGAAGTCTAAGAAACAATAGTAGGTTTTTACCTCCCTACTGAATGCATGCACGAGGGAGGCAATGTTGAGTATGGATGCATGAATGGGCAGCGTGACCTTATTTAGTTCTCTATAACCCACCGCCACTCTCCACGTGCCATCCGACTTTCATACTGGCCATACGATAGAATTATATGAGCTACTTGCAGGTCTTATCAACCCTACTTTTCCTAGCTCCAGCATTGTTCCAGAGATTTTCTCCTCTTGTCTCCCCCCCAGGAGTCTATCCTGTTTAGTATTAGTAACCCAGCACAATCCTGCACTTCAGCAAATGAAAACAAGCCCCAGTACAGCAGGTAAAGATACAGAAACAAAGAAAAGCTACTTACCTTTAGAAAACCTCAAGCAGGCAGAAATCTCCAGAAAGATACCCCCACCTCCACTGCCAACCCTTAAATGAGGACTGGGAAGGGGTGGATCCTGGCTCCATCCCTTCCAGTCACTCAGGTTAGATTACATGCACCTGAGCCGCCTTGAGTTGGTCCTGCCTTCCTGCCAGGTGATCTATCACTGTTTCTAGGCTGTGACAGCATTTCTGCTAAGGTGTACACACAAACCCATGCATGCTGAACAGGCAATAAGCCATAGCAGGATTCTGTGCCATGCTCAGCTGCTCATCAGATCAGTCATATCTTTTATGTTTTCTATCTTGACGTCATCTTTACAAGGCACTGTTGAAGCATTCACTCCCTCGATGGGCTTTTGAGCATTCTTTTGCAGTGTGACCTGTACATGATGCTGGCAGAAGAGCTGACTGTTTCTGAGAAAGGCTCTTCTGAAAGATCATTAAATTCTGGTGAGGACCTTCATGCCATCATGCATCTGTAGCAGTTGGCCCTCGTTCATGTAATAGCATAGCATAATGGTCAATGCTCACCATTTAGATGTGAGAATTGCATGTTCACTTGTTCACTTTGACACACGAGTACTCAAGAAAAAATAATCTTAGCAAAATGAAAGAGCACCAAAGATTTACTCATTTTGTCAATATGCCATGGAATCTCAACTGTTTTGATGTTGTTTACACACTATTAATACCTCTGCCTTCTGGTTGGTCAAACCACATTATTAAACCAGGAATCCTTGCTGGATTGCACATGCCAGAAGGCCCTCTTGCATTTGACACACAGAATTTCAAGGATCCACGGGGTTCACAACAGAAAAGCAGGGCTTGCAACCCCACAGTGCTTCTGGCCTCCTTCCATAGGGAGAAAGCAGGCACCGGCACGTGGTCCATGCTGTGCTCAGATCGGCTCTGAAACATCTGTTTGGCTCTGGAGAAGCATGCTGCTTTTCCTTGCTTTTCAAGTTTGCTTTCCTGTATGTAACATTTACATCATGATTTAAAAACAATTTTACACATAATAAAGTTTAACTATTTGATATTTTTCATTTCAAAACTAAATAACAGACATTTAAGAGAATATTTCTTTTTAATGACACACATGATAGTATTTTAAAGCTCCAAATGGCATCCACAGTGAATTTTTCAGTCTTTTTCTAGCATATACTCTATAAGGAAACTTTGCCCATATTTACAATTTTTTTTCTTAAGATGTTTTACTGCGTTTGGTAGAACTAACATCTGCTTCTCCAGGGACTCTCCTATTTATGACAATTGGAGACGTTTTTGAAAACTATTTGAATTAAGCTCGGGCTGCTCAGGAGCTGCTTGTACCCGCGCCGTGTTCGCTGATGACATTTGACAGAGCTGTTAATCCCTCTTGACTCTGATGTATGAGATCACATTGCAGGAGAAGGAGCGACCCAGTGATATACACACATGCAAAGTAGCATTCGCCTATTAGTTGCTGTTTGCACTGCTCAAAACAAAATCCAAAGCCCACAGCTGAGCATCTTTCAGAGGTGATGTGCTCTCTAGTGCCACAGCAGCTTCTCCTGGCCCAGAAGAGGTGACCTGCAAGCAGGACTCAGCCTTTGCCCAGCATGGCCCTGCGAACAGTAGCCTCCATCCTTTTACCTTTACGGCCATAAAAATAACTGCCAAGACTTTTGGTTCATCCTTCCACAGAACGAGGTCCAAAAGAACTAACTATGGAAAGAAAAACTGTTGTTGCCAAGCGAGCCTCAATTATCACATCAGCAGCCATATTCTTTTGTGTAAACTGTCTTAAAAAAAAAAAAAAAACACACATACACACACACAAAGAGCAAGAATTCTCATGGGATTGTTACTGATGAAACCTCTTATTTTCTCTGGAGTGATGGTCCTCAGGGAATTCCGTGAGTTGTGAGAAAACCAAGGTGTTGCAGTGTAATGTAACATTATGATTTAAACACGATTATCATTTCTCTTAAGTGCTGAATCCGCAGTATCTTTTTCTGCACACTTTTAAGAAATGTGCCGCTAGACAAATCTCCAAAAGAGAGAAGTGATGCTTCTACATTAAAGTGATATCTTTGGACTTCATAAATTTGATTGCAAATATAATTCTAAGCATGACACTATTTATGTTAGAAATATAAAAATAAATATTTTCAGTTGTTTTCAAGTCTCTAAATCAAAGTACTAAATGGAGCCTTCCCCAGTAGCTTGTCTGCTCTGCTTGCACGGATCTGACTCTTAGCTTTTCGGTTACAATGAATTATCTATGCTAACATTTAAATAAATAAATAAATAAATAAATAAATAAAAAGAGAAAGAAAAGAAGAAGAAAAGACAATCTTACTTCTTTTGATGAAGAAAAACCATTTAAACTTGGATAGCATGAATCAACCTGGACAATAAGTGACTTTTTCAACTGAAGAAAGATATATTGATTCCTGAATATGCAGTGCCTTTGACTTTCCCTGGAAGGGCGTTTCCCTGGTCAAGAAGACCAGGTCCTTTCACTGATTGCATATTAGCCCTTCTGTTCTTCCACATGTCTAATTATTCTTACAATTAAAATAGATTGCATGATCTTTCATCTAAATCTTTCTCTTTAAGAAAAAGAGAATTTAAACCCTAATTTATGAACTCAGATCTTATTAACCTTTCATTCGATTTGCTTCTGTGCCTTGATCTTGTAAACAGACTATTATACCCTCTGCAATTTTATTCTGTATGTGCTTTTTCAAGACAGCCAGAAAACCAAACACTGTGCTCACCTGCCCAGCCTAAACTAAATATTTCTCTCCTGCATCCTTGCTTAGTGTCCTGAGTCCCATAAGCAACTCCAGACCTTACATAAATGTAGCCATTAAACAATTCATGTTAACAAACAGAAACTGAGTTGACTTTGGCCAGTGGTTTCCCAAAACAGTGATCTCTTTCCATCAAGAGCATGCAAACATTCACTGCTTTGCCTCCTCTCAAAGGAATGTGGTCTCCATTCCTATGGTCTTCATTCCTACTGCTTCTTCTTCAGACATGCTTTGTTTTTCCTACCTCTGCTATTTCCATTAGCCACAGTTGTCTTTCTTTCCTTTTTCCTCCACTTTTTATATTTGTTCTCTCCTCATACAGACATCAGGACTTCTATTTTAAAAAATCAGTCATGCTACTCCTTTCCCCCTGTAGTTTTTGTTGTTTTATTTATTTGTCTTGGTTTTTTACTGTGCTCCCCTCCACTCTTCAATCCATTTATTACAGTGTCACTGCTTCTTTCTTCCATTACATTTTCAGACATTCTTGTTCTCTGTTTCCCCTTACTCCCAAATTCCATATCTGCTGCTGATGTGTCCTGCTACATTCATCCTCCTGCCAGTATGCAAGAAGGGCAAAGGTATTTCCCCAGGACAGAGATGAGCTGCTTCTCTCAAGGAGCAAGATGTTGTCAGGCAGCACCACCTAACTCCCAGTAGCTAACCACGAGTAGTGTGCATGGTGGGACAGGAGCTGGGCATCTTCAAGGAGTTTAGGAAAGTGGAAAGGTAAGAAATGCTCTATATCGTAAGATGGGATTATGCTATTTCTCAGTTTACAAAGCTTATGAAGTGTAGCTTCACTCTATCTCATGTAAGGAAAAAGCAGAGAAGGGATTTTCATTTTTTTATGGTTTAAATAAATTCTAGAAGATAAGTGCAAATAAAACCAGAGTTCTGACTTCAGGACTTACAAGAAGGAAAAGAGAAAGGGATTTTTTGCAAGAAAAAGGAACAACTAACAATATAAACCAAAGGTGCATTCAAGAACACAAGAACTCTTGGGAAAGGCACCATTGGGAGCACAGAAGGACAAGTGTGCTTTGACTCGATGGTAACTCAATTTTCCATTTATAGTTCAGACTTAACTGTAGTCTTAGTCTCACCCAGCTATGCGAATCCTGATCCTACATGCAGAGTGCTGTGAGGAGGGAAGGAAGTGCTGTGATTTCTGTTTGTGCAGTGCTTTGTAGCTGGAGTTCAACACAATGCATTGCAATACTGGACTAAATATACAAAATCAAGTATATACGAAGGACACGTAGCCACCCTGGACTGGAGACTTTTTCAGTTGTTGAATCATTTAGAATATGTCTTTAAGTCATAAATACAATGAATAAACACAGTTTTTCTTCAACTCACTACTTTCTTTGCTTTTCTTACTTCAGCTGTATTTGCTTCTTACAAATTCTTGATTACCAAGCTCTAGAAACAAACCACAGCAACCTGCCAAAAAAAGTCCAGCTTTGGGGTCAACTGTGTGCCTTCATGAATCATCGTTGAATTAGTGTTCTGTAAATCTCAGTGTTTGGTTTCTCTTTTATTTCCAATTGTGGCATAAAGCCATTTCACCCAGTATGTCTGCACTAGTAAAAACGTGAGATAGCCAGGTCACTGAAGAGCGAACAGACACACACACACGTTTGTGCATATAGCTTTTTAAGGAAAGCAAAGTAGGATGCTATTCGTGTTTCTTGTACACAGGGAACCAAAGTTAATTTGTAGGTTGGTGAGAGAAAGCTTGTGACACTGCACTCCATTTCACATCAAGAGACATTAACTTGAAATTACTGTTTCCAAGGGAAACACTTATGACTCAAAGCATTAATTTGCATTAGCCCACGATAAGGCTAGCCTGTAAATTGAGTTATTGAAAATAAGTTGCAACCATAGCACCAAGGAAGGAATTAACTAGGCATGTTTTCCTATAAACATGAGCTGATACTTTTTTCCAGGTAGTTAAAATACTAAAAAAGTGTGCAACATGTAATCAATTTAGTTTTCTAGTAAATTCGTTATTTAACAAATTGTCACAATGGAGGTAATCAGTCTGGATGAATTTGAGCTGGCTGGGTTTTTATCTCCTCACCTTTTACTTTCATGTGAAAGGCCTATTAAAGCCTATAGTTTGGGACAAGCTCTACATTTTTCTCTTACAGCTGTGAGGACAATGGTCATTCTTTACAAATTTAGTTCAAGGTAATGTGATGTTCTACCCAATCTGGCAGAAAGATTTATAACTTAGCAACTGGGGCCTAAATTTTTGTGTTGTAAGCAAGTCTGGTCTCAGGCAGATTTCACTTCTTTTGGACGTCAGAAAATCTCCATGAAATGCGCTCTTTACCCTTTGTGTGCTCCAATGATAACCACTCCAAGAAAGTTATCAATTGCTTTTACTAACTGAAACCTACCCCAAATAAATTATTCTAAACAGTTGCTGATTAGCAGTTGCACAGGTACCACTGCTGCTTTAAGCACAGGGTGAGCTAGTATTCCCTCGAGTCAGTGTAGTCAGCCAGGACCCATTTTTCAGTTCTCACTCAGGTTTCTGTCCTCATGCAGCATTACAGCGTTGACACCTGGAGGGAAATGCTTGCAGAGTTTCCTGGCTTTAAGAAAGGTAAGCTTTCTTCTTAGCTCTCAGAATGGTGCCCCAGAGGGAAGCGCAGACAGCCCGCACCCAGCAGAGGCATTCCTCATCCCAGCATACCCAATCATGCTGAAGGCACCCACCTGGTGCTCTCCAAATGCCCTTCCAATGTACTAGATCCAAAGACACTCTGGAAGAGAGGAAAGCAGGGAGGACTCATTTTCTAGACTGCAAATATTTCATTCCAAATGCGATCCCCTTTTGTGCATTACCTTCTGCACCCATGCTTGTACCCATGCTTGTACTGCAACAGCAATCTTTTTATTTTTTTTTCCCCCTTCCTTCCTTATTTCTTCCAACCACACAATGGTCTTCCAACCCCAGCAGCACACGCACAGTGCTGAGGGCAGTGGGGCAGTGCTGACCAAGCAGAGCTTGGAAGGATGCTGCTCCACCAGTACATGACATGATTTCTCTCTTCTCCATGGTTAAGTGGGGCATGCGAATTGGAGGTTTGCTCTGGACTGAAAAGGGAAAACCAACCCATTGAGCTACCTAATAGATAAGTACGTCTCAGAGAGGCAGGCATAGTTTTTCTAGGCTATGCATGGGATGTCTGTTTGTCTGTTTGCAGGTCCATATTTTTTAATAACATGACCCATAAGGCAGGTGACAACGTTGCACAGGTAAGCGAAGAGCGTCCACACTGAAGCAGACTTGAGCCCTGGCGTCTGCCGTGCACATGGTGCATTGCCATGGAGCGGAGCGCTGCCTCGTGCTGCCTGGCCCTGCCCATCACATCCCGTATTCTCTGCCTGCCATGCCCGACAGGGCACCCTGCGGTGTATCCCTCAATTGCTTCTCATGAGTAAGGACATTATTTTTGATCCAAACTAATATATAATTATCTATTTCAGAATGTTTTATTAGGAATTAGGACCCTTTTTATATTTTAACCAAACATATTCATTTCACAGCATGTTAAAAATCATTTTCTCTCCCCTAACTGTGTTTATCCTTTCTCTGTAATATTTCACAGCTGAAGTCCTTTTCTAAGAGCGCTTGAAAAATATGGTCTGGGTTTATTTTCATAAATTCAGCATATATGGACAAAATGCATCCTCTCCTTTCTCATCCTTAGCATTCTGAAATGTACCTGTGTTCAAATATTAAGAAATAAAACAAATATAAATTATGCATTTTCCAAGTTAATTTAAAATGCATTATGCACTGCTTTGTTCTCTGGAATTAGTATTATTAAGGGGACAGATCTGTATGGATTAATTTTGAGTCAGTTTATTCACTTCTTTGTAATTCAGTGGCAAGGATTTCTGTCCCCAGGCGTCAAATTAAAATTTTTACTGTAAGTAACACATACACAATATGGACCTCTTTGTATTGTTTCTTTGTTTTTCTATCAGACAGCGTATTTACATACTGCATTATTTCACAAGACCATCTCTTTCAAAGTAAACGAAACTTTCCCTTGTTCAAAATGATTTTAAAAGCCCATTCCCATCGTCACTGCACCCAGGTGGCACCTTGTGCTGGTTTCGTGGGGCTGGGGGTGGTCTTCGCCAAATAACACATCCTATTCGGCTGTGCCTTCCCTGAGGTTTATCACAAGCTGAATAACCACCCAACCTCTCATCCCTTCCAAATGTTTTGGTGCTGTTTGAGCTGCTTCTTTATGATTTTTGTAAAAAGCAAAAATGAGCTATTCAATAATCATTTTAAAACACTGTGGTTCTTGAAATAATTCTTTGCTCTTAGATGTTTTAAATCTTTATTTTTTCCTAAACTGAGCAAGAAAATAGAGTCTGCTTTCTTAATTAGTCTTCTTTAAACAAAATATCCTTTCATATGCACTAATAAAGACTAAGGATCATTTCTGTCTTGTTTAAATAACTGCTTGCTGTAGTATAAAATTGTAAGAGACATGATGCAGATCAAGATGCTGGCTTGAAGTGGAGAAGAGGAACAAGCAGTGCAATAATAAGCAGATTTTAATGATTTACTATAAATCAGCATTTTTGCCCTGTCAGTGAGATTGAAGAGGCAGACAGCTCCTCACATGTCTGCCTAGCAAATGTCTTCCTGATGAATCATGTGCTCTGAATCACTGATCACAACATTCAAACAGCACATCCAAATAATGAGGAAAACATATACACAGCATTCCTGCGGCTGGTCTCAAACTGCAGGAATATGTGTTTTTAGTGGTGTGGTAGTTAAACCCCTACATTGATACTGTGTCAGTGCAGCAGAGGGTAATACAAGGTTAACAATTGATGCCCTCGCTTCACTTCCACTCATTAAACCGGTGGTGAAAATCTGATCTTTACATACTCTGTAAGAAAAAAGACAGCAAAACAGGGTAACGATGTATATTTTTAAGGGAGGAAATGCATCAGCTACTCCAACATTATTTCCATTTATTAGAAAATTGCCCAGGCTATTGTTTTCTATACCAGATAGCTCAGATGACCATTGTTAATAATGTCAGGTGTTCACTAAGAATAACAGTGGTTCTAAAACATTATATGCACTGAATAATGCACTGTGTTCCTCCTTGCTATCCTGCCAACTCATTTGGATAATGAAATAATTGTCACCAAGGCTCCTGCTCACAGAGGGGTGTGACTGAGTGGGGTTCTTCCAAAAAGGACTCACAGTTTCAGGGTGGCAGAGACAGGGAAAAGCTATGGGGCTAGGTGGGATGATGGCCCCACAGAGCTAAGCCCTGTTGCACTTCCCATGAGTGATGCTCCCACTGGCAGCAGCCTTGGACAGGACTTACCCAGGAAAACATGGGATCTGAGCCACCTCGTTCCTTCAAACTCATGAAGGCTGGTAAACTCTCAGCAGGGATAGCTGTGATAATTGTCTTCCTCTGCAGCAGGAGATGCTCCACTGAGGATTTCCCACTGGAGTGCCCAGAGAGAGCGAACCATCTGCAGGTCAGCACAGAGGACCTCATCATAATGTGGCTTCTCACTGATGGAAGTGGGATTTCAGCTTCCAGAACTCTGTCCCTTAACCTGTTATTAATGCCATCACTTATTCAGCAAACAGTTATGAAGAAAATAATTTTGTACGAGGAGAAACTGCAGACTTGGAGGCTTGAAAAGCAGAGCATCCCGGCTTTGGTGGTGGTGATCTTTTGAAAGACAGTAGCTTGTAATTCCTAGTTTTTTTGACTGCAACTTTTGCATTTACTGTTAATTTTCTGTGCTGCTCTAAAAGCATTGTGCGCGTTTACTTTAATATTCGTTAGTACCATTGATGAACATAGTATCTGCAGCTCCATTTATCCTCTTGCACACCTGATTCCACGTTTGTCCTAGAGATCACGTGGAGGTGCTGGCACCGGGCAGCCATCTCTGGTTGTCCTCCATGTCCCCACACCCTGCTGCCCATTTGCTGCATTATCACTCGAGATGTTTTGCAAAACACTGCTGCCTATTGTTTGGAGACATGAAATTCAGCGTCCTCATCTTCTCTGGTTTGCACTCGGGGGAAAAAAATAATAATAATGGGCTTTTAAAACAAGAAAATGACAATGTATTTTAAACATGACCACGTCAGGCTCAAAAATGTTTTTCAAAAGCAAATCCATTTGTTTAATTTGAATAAGAACATACTTAATTTCATGGTCATTTGGTTAAAGCAGTTATTTTTATTAATGTGTTATTGAGCTGGAAGCTGAGGGCACTGGTCAGTTTGCTACTGTATAACTCACTGCTTGGAGAATGAAGTCTAACAGTACAAAGGGGAGAACTCGCGTGTGCTATTTAAGGCATCACAATGGAATATTTGATCTGTGTTCGTATTTTATTCAAAGTAAGGAAGGGGGAAAAAAAACAAAACGCTCAGACTGCTGATTTCTGCAGAAAAAATCTGCAAATGAACTGTTCTATTAGCACAAATGTACAAAAGTCTTTAGAACCTCTCTCTTCAAAAGCATAATTAGGTATTTATTTCAGACATACTAACATCTTTGCAGTAGCTAATAAGATGCAGCCCATTTGAATATTAATATAATAAATGATTAAATTAAACAGCAAGATTCAGACTCAGAAATAGCCTTTATAGGTCCCAGGGGGTCACTAAAACTGTATTCCATTTCTTCCTACAGTTAACATAGTACAAGGGACATGAATGCGTAAAGCAATATTTGTCTTATGAAACATGGAGTTTTATATTGTGCTATTCAGTTTTATTACTCCACAGTTTGAAGCTGAGGCCTGTGATGAAGTCACCATGCTGGGACCCAACAGCAACTCTTCCTGTTTCAGTGCTTTTTGGCATCCAAGTGACGCATCGCTGCTTTGGCAGAGGCAGGCCTCGTGGCAGGCTACATATAAATAGGTTAACAATGGTGGCACATGATAAACTAATAACGCCACGCATGCAAAGTTGGAGTAAAGTAAATGGCTTAGGAATTTCTCATTTGTACCTTATTCTGTATTTATTATTAATAATATGTACCCAATAATGTGCAGAATTAATATCAACAGCACTAGGATGATGGGTTGGGCTTATTTTTTTTTCCCCTGTACACCAGATAAAAGAAAAATAGGCAAAGCAAGCAATTATAATTGGCCATTATTCCAATCAAGGTGTTTCCCTTCTCAAATTAGTCCACGAAAACTGCACACTATCCAAATCCCATGAACCTGAGAGGTGTTAATAAACATCTGGTCATGGTTTTTGCTTAATTAGCAATCCGTAGTTTGGACTGAAGGCTGCTTATGTAAAACAAAACACACGTACATACGCACGCACATGCACACTCTCCCTCTTTGTAGCACTACCAATGAGAAGGGGGTCTGTGTTGTGAGCCACAGCCCTTCAGCACTCCAAACCTCCTCCCCGTAAGTGCTTGGTGGGAGAATTGCATTTTTAAGTCTTATCATTTGTCAACACAGCAGAATGAAATGAAAGCTATTTGGATTTGCCTGTTTCTGTTCATTTTACCAGACTAATGTCACCTCAATCAGACCTGCAAAATCCCTGTATTTTATTGGAAACAAAATTACCATTTTTAAATGCAAAAAGAAATTGCACGCTTACTGCAGGTTACAGAAAAAAATGCCATTTTATTATTCTTAGCATCCAAAATCTTACAGCACCATCTCTCTAAGGAGCAGCATTGGCAGGAAGGTAATGGATAAACATGCAACCGGGCTCGCAAGACTATACTCTCTAAATTAGATAAAAGTAGGAAGAAAACTCCAAGATAAGTGGTACAAAGTAAATCAAAACAAATCATCTTACCAAACTTTATTCACATCTGATACCATTTTTAGAAATTAAGGTCAGTTTTGTGGAACTAATAGGGAGTTACACCTATATATCTTGGGCACCATGACAATGCTTGAGAGGAAGATTTATACACTATGGTTGCAGATGCAGAAGAAAGATATGAGAGATCAAATGGAAGTGCATGATAACAAATGAAAAATGGTCCCCACAGCCCATAAATTAATTGAGAAAAGAAGGTTGTCATTATTTGAACATGCTTTAAAATAAGGTATGGGGTCCAGATGGCAGAGAATAGATAGGCCAACAAAGTTTGAGTAATTGATGACTTAAAAATAAAACAAGATCTTAAAGAAATGAATCACGTTGGGAGAGTTAGAGGAGGAATATTAGATGAAAAAGCACAAAAACTCCTCGAAACTTCGGAGCGAAAATCAAAGTATAGGAAAACAGACATTTTTTTCATGAAGGATCCAAATAAATGTAAGTAATAAATATTTCAGGCAGCAATTGTATCCTCATTAAGGACACTTTTCTATTGTCATTTCATTAACCTATTCAGCTTTGTTTTCATGGTTTTCTTTCTTTCTTTCCTTCTTTTTTTTTTTTTTCCTGTGGTCTCAGACTTTTTTAGGAATGAACTGAAAGAAATTAGCCAAGCCTGCGCTATAAAAATCACAATTACAATTTCTGCACCCATCACTCTTGTTAGCTCAGAAGGTCACTGCAAAGAGCCCTTCGGTAAACAGCAAGATACTTCCCAGCGCTCAGCGTAGGCGCTTACAGTATCCTATTTCCAGCAGCACAGCCTGTTGTGCAGGTTACAACCAAAACCTTCTTTGCCTCATTTGCAGGTTAGTGGGGTTAAGAAGGTCAGGGAGGAAGTGACAACACTTGTGTGCATTTTATTAGGGTTTTTTCATGTTTTTCTTTCCCTCCCTCTATTCTTCTTCAGCCCTGCACTGAAGGGGTGGGATCATGTGCCTTTAAACAGCACTCCAGTAGTAAGCAATGTCACGTAATAAATAAATAAGCTGGGTACAATTTTATTTTTGCTTCTGATATTCCTCCCACAGAGAACTTGAAAACAGCTGTTCACAGGGTGTGCATGCGTACAGGTGTGTGTATACATGTTTGCATACATATCTGTAGATGTGTGTGTATGCATTTGTGCATTTTCCATATTTATCACTTTTCAGTACATTAGAGCATTTAGTCCTTTGGAAGGCACTCATCCAAGCAGAGCTCCATGTAAATGCACTGTGTACAAGCCAAGAAAGAACGGCTCCAGGCTGATAGAAACCTCAGAAGTATGTTAAATCATAGAACTCAACTGTTCCTCATTAGAACACTCCTTGTCTCTTTTTTTTTTCTTTCCACTTTAAAAAAAAAAAAATTCCTCAAAGCCACTTATTTCGATGCTGCACTCTAGGAGCAGATTATGAATATTCAGATTGGAAATAGAGCACCACCTAATAACGAGGAACACAAAGGAGCCTGAAATGTATTCAGCCTCTTATTTACATTGTTATGAGATATTGCATTATAAAACAATGGCTCCATTCCACACTGTATCTGCTACCCCTCACATTAGGCTCCTTGGGAACTTATTATTGATGACAAAAATGCATTTAATGAGAGAATGCAGGCTCGCTAAATGTATAGGTAAGCTATATTGCCTATAAGAAAGATAGCCCTAAAGGAAAAAACATCAAAGCCCGAGAGCTGATTTGTTCAGAAGTGCAACTGAGATGAGAAGAAAAGCAAACTTGGGGACCTTCCCATCACTGTGCACAATGATGTCATTAAGGTGCATTAATCTCAAAAAAAGATGATACATACAGGAAAAGTAAAACGTGCCCCTCAGTGCGGAAGGCTTGAAAATATTCAGAGGAAAGAAATATACAGGCAACAAACATTTCAAGGGAAAGATAGTTGCCAGCAGGATTGATTAGAATACTCAAACCGGTGATTTATTTTTCATGCTTCTCATAAAAAGAAGAGATTCTTTCTTCCCCTCCTCTCTCCCTCGCTCTCGCACCCGCTCGCTCTCTCCCAGACAGTAGAAAGGATGGGATGAGAATCGCCCATTGAGCAATGGCTGCCCTTTCACAGGCGCTACAAATGAATGCGGGAAGCTGGATAGGCCAATTCAGACACCTTGCAAGGAGTGTATCAAAAATGGGATAATCCACATCCCTTGCATTTGTAATGGAAGAAAGGGAAAAAGGACAATTTCATTAAAAGTCTAGCCTCTGTAAAGAGAATGTTAAATAGTTTCATACCCCAAACCCACACTGCTTTGAATGCAAGTCCTGCTTCGCCCTTAACCGAAATGAAATTTCACAAATCCAGCTGTATGTATAGAATGGAAATGAAAGACAAAATATTTACTCATGGACTCAACAGTCCCAGTTTTAAGAGGGAGGGGGTTAACTATTGATTTTTTAACAATATAAATTTTGCATATTTCACATGATCCATTGCATTCCTTAGAACCATTAAGATGCAGTTTACATGATTTATTCAGAATAAGGTCCACTTTTAGCTATATTTAAGTCTCCTATTTGTTATTTAACATGTGTTTAATGTTTTCTGTCCCTGCTGTGCACAGCTGCAAGCTGCTATTTTTTGGCAATTTTTGTGACTGTGAAGTGATTTGTGTCTTTGAATCTCACCTTTCTATTCTACAGCCTGCTGTTTGGGTGTTTTTTTTTTTTCTGAACTTTAAGAAATAAGTTGCACTGCATTATGACCTTTACTTCACTTCATGAAGTAAACACGAGGTCTAAAAGGGCCATAAAAAATGGCAGGTATCGTTATGGGGTAGATACAAGGACACACATGTAATTGATTTAACGTTTTGTGACACTGTAACTCAAAGCTGCTTAAGAAAAAACATCTAAAAATTCAGTAATGACATAGGAACTACTAATTGAGTGCTGGCAAACACTTCACTCACCACTTAAGCGTAGGAACATAAATCCTCCATGGCAGGGAACCTTCCATATTGTACACCGTCATTAAGATTTTTTCCAGTTGATTTCTATTAGAAGAAATCTAACCAGAAAATAAGTTACTATTGTACAACGTATTTAAAATATCCTATTTATTTTCACAACCATTAAACAAGCAGAACATGATGCCGAAGTGCCACAGATAGGTACAAACAATTGCAGAGAATTCTGTGGCAAAAGAATGGTCACAACAAACATCCTGGAATTTCAGCTGGCTTTCTGGATGCAAAAATTTTTATAAGCAATAATAGTGAATGATGGAAAAGCATGACAGCAGTAGCAGTGCAGCAGTTTTGTCTGTTTGTTGTTTGTGTGAAATGGGACTTTCCAAGATGTAGCTAGGAGCAATTGCAGAAGTCTGAAGAAAGGCAATTCAATCTTCTCCAGCCTGTGTTTAGGCATAGCTGCAGTGTAGCCACATAGCAAAGCATAAATAAAAGGCTTCCAGAGTGGCCTAATCACCTGATACACACATGTACAGCCCACTTCATCCCTGTTGTGGCGGCCGCTCAGCCTGCAGAGCAGGGCAGCCCTTCCTGCAGACCTCGCCTTTTCATCCCCTGTTTTCCTTCAGCACCCTCTTGATTTCGAGGAAATGAATCAGTTCTCTCCAGCAAATTAGAATCTACGTATAATTCATGGGCAATGAATGTGCAATGTTCATATAATGATCTAAAAAGGCAGTTAGCAGTGCATAATGCATATGCTGGTACCTATTCCTTTTTTATGTGGAGTAAAATGGGAGTGCTTTGTGGTGTACTGAAATCTCAGAGATGCATGCCGGTGAGTCACTCTCTTTTTTGGATGGTTCATATTCCACATCATCAGTAAACATAAGGAAGTGAAATACTGTTGGGAGCACTGGGGGTATTTGTTGTCACTCTTTGTGGCATCTCTGGATAATTTCAGTGTCTATCAAACTGCTACTTTAATTGATAGGAGAGCATTTCTCCCTAACAATTTTAGGCAAATATATTAGGTTAAAATATCCGTGTCGATTTGAATACATTTACCTGTAAGTGGCAACCTCAGTAACTTCATTTATCTGATTTTAATGAAAATGGAAAATGCGCTGCTATATGACTTTTAAAAAAAGTAAAACATGCCGGTTATTACTGCTTGATATATGTTCCCCATCCTTTTATAGGATCTATAGAGAAAGCCATGTTGAAGCAGTTTAATGCAATGCCTTTAACTTATCTAAACCACATTCAACTGACTGCACCGGGAAAATTGAATCTTTTCCTCACAATCTTAGTGACATGAAAAATATATAATACAGTAAATGATTAATGCAGTTATAAACTATACCTGAGATAAGATTTAAGTATTCATATTTCTATCATGTTAATACAACACGATAAACCCATGAAGCAAACTTGACCATAGCATTTGTTATTCTGTCCGGTGTTCAATTATTCTTTGTCCAAATACAATTTAGGGGCTTGCTAGAATACATTCTCCAGGTACGAAACATTATGTGCTACAGTGAGATAATCAAAGCAGTGGTCAGCAACTGTAGACCTTGATCCAGTATACACAGAGCTGCAAAATAAAAGGGAGCCTTGAATACAGCCACGTGCAGATTTTCATTTGGGTTGTCCAATATATGTCATTTGCACGTGAAAGCATTATTTTTCCTTGCTGTTCTAACATTTCACTTGAAGCTTTATATTTTTAGGTAAACCTGAAGTGATGTAATCACAGATGTGCTTAGCAACTAGCCAAGCAATTTCAAGCCACATTTCTTTAATAACCAACTTCTTTTTCTAATTTGTGCAGTAAGGGTCAAAATCTGCCCTAGAGAAACATATGTACACGACTCTAAATGGTATCAAGAGAAAAAAATGAGCCTGCAGTGATGACCACTTTAATTCTTCAATGGGCACTTTATCACAAGGATCCTCCATATAAATAATGAGCAATTATACTGTAGATAAGCAGAATGCAGATCACAAATTTGGGAGCCAGGATAGGAAATCTACAGTTCTAAGTCAGTAGATTTAGGTTACTTGAGATATCAATTTACTGGTCTGCAAAACGAGCATAAAACTCTATTTTCAAAGCTGTTTTCATATTCTTCAATGAAAGGTGAGATAACTTGGAAATTAGATCAGATAATCCAGCTTTGAGTAAGGTTTTGGAGAAGACCACCAGAGGTCTCATCCAGCATAAATGGTTCCATGATTCAGTGATTTCAGTCCTTGACAGCGTTGGTATTAAAACTCCTGGCTCCCCAAGCCTTTCCCCACAACTCCAGCCATTAACATATCAGCTGTATACATAGCCATTCCAGATGTAGCTTGTGCTCTTTTTGCTTACTTAAGCCATGTATCACATGGAGTTTCGTCAGGGTCAGCTGAAAATTTCCTTAAATTCTCTGAAAGTTTGGTGTCTTCCAAGCTGCAACCAATGGCAAAAGCTAGAGGCTGCTTTAAGACTGACTGAGAAAACAATACTGAAGATGAGAAGAATTTAACAATGAAAAAAATGGTATCCTTTTTCAAAGCTTTCATTGAAAAATTAAACTGCCAGAAGTTTTCCTGTTTTTATTTGCCCCCAACTCAGCTGTCAGTGGAAGAGCTATTGATGAAAACATATTTTTGAAATGAATATAGAAGCCATCTGGGACATACAGGCAGGGCCCTTTGCTAAGCTGATCTGTCACTGACTTGGATCTGGATGGGCGAGTATTTAGAATGGCCTGAGGTTTGCCTTGCTTTCAGAATGGCAGGTAGGCTTAATAGCCCAATTTAAGTAAAAATGTGAAGCCATATCACACTGCAAATACACCCCAAAATCAAAAGGGAGACAAAACAATGAGCTGACGGAATTATGTTAGAATACAATACACCTCTCTGGGTGAAGTTATTTTCTCAAAAGAATTCACAAACTCTTCTTCAATTAAGCTCTAAGAACACAAACAGCATCAAAATGATGGGCACAAATGAAATACTTCCTATTCTTGTTTAAATTTTTAGTGCAATATAACTCTTTATTTCCATGAAGTTGATTTTATGGTGTGATCTACTTTCTCTTTGATCAAAACTATGGCACATATTGTTATATATATATGTTCCTATAACTGGATACTCCCTGTTGTAGCAGTAATATTAGTAATCAGATATTTATATTTGAGAATAAAAAAGCTGACACAATTGGGTAAACCTATTACACAGACACCATTATTGCTCTGACAAAGCAGAGGCTTGTGCAATGGTTTAATTAGGTAGTGATGTGAACATTTGCCTCTGTAAGCACTGATAGTAACATCATTAGGATTTTTGCGTGTGTATTTTCACGCACATATGTAAATCTGACCTGCAATAAATGTTTAATTTCTCCACTGGTTTACTCTCATGCTTGTTGCATAACTTCTACAAGCACAAATGCTTTCATTTCATGAGCAAGATACATCAAGTATCTTCCTTTCTGTAATACATTTACATTCCTCAGGTTTTCCAGCTCAGTTTGTGCTACTTTTAGTGACACAAACTCTTGAATAGAAACTTAATGTCCTCGCAGCAATCTTACAACAATTTCAAAACATGCCTATGGTAATCCTATTATCACACAAGCTCGCAATGACAAAATGATCTCAGTGCAAGTCTGCAGTGACCCTCTGGAAGGCAATACCATTATAATGTGAGATTATACAGGTAAAATGAATTCCGTGAAAAAATGCGGTGTTGGAATTTCAGTGCAGAGTCCTGATGAAATGACAAAATCAAGTTCACCTCTATGCTACCTTATGTATATGATAAACGCAGTGATAAGACGGAAGGAGTTGTGTTCAAAACAAACAGAAGACCACTGTAAAATATAAAAGGGGCGAAATGGATCCAGAATGAAAGTTAAACCAGTTTGCAGAAAGGAGCCCAGTGATTTGTTCACATGTAGATGGTCTATGAGCAGTGCACAACGACCCCAGATGCTGCTCAGCAGATGAGGCACATCTAGGAATGCAGTCAAGGAAGAGGAATATTATATATCCTGAATTCCATGGATGTCAGAATGAAATGAGCAAAAGATAAGCTTCCCCCTTTTACAATTAGTACCCATAAGATGTTTACTTACAGAATATGCCATTCAGAAATAACTGAAATCTGTGAAGCTGTCAACTATTGTAGATGCTTTGTATCTATATCTATAGGGATTTCATAACACTTATTAAAAAATCTTCAGACTTCTAGCTTGGGAAAGCCCTTCTAGATTAAAAAGGTAGTTTCCGGGAACAGTCCATACCCTTCCAGCTTTTCTAAAAGTTTTAGGCTTCAAGATATGATTTTTCCTGCTTTGAACATCAGCTGTCTGTGTGGACTTCAAAAGAGTGAGGGAAAGTCCATAAACCTTAATGGTATAATTGAGAATGATCTGGCACGAGTGGTATCATACCCAGGGATGAGCCATTGCACATCCTCTACAATCCGTCTTACAGGTAATGGTTATCTGAGAAATTCCAGGAGAGCTTCCTGTGTATCATTAGGCCTCTCTGAAGACAAAATGAATTGGAGGTATTTAAGGAGAGTAGCTCAAGACTAGACAGGTTCAAAGTAGTAAA
This sequence comes from Tetrao urogallus, assembly GCF_951394365.1. Classification (NCBI taxonomy): domain Eukaryota; kingdom Metazoa; phylum Chordata; class Aves; order Galliformes; family Phasianidae; genus Tetrao; species Tetrao urogallus. The sequence goes on along the minus strand of NC_136825.1, from coordinate 10,815,325 downwards.
GTAGAAGACAAACAAAGTCCCAGTTCCTCACATCCAAGCAGTTTTCCCAGCCAACCAACGCACTGCAGTAACAGAAAATGCAACTGGAAACTGCAGCATAGGAAGTTCCGCACAAATGTGCGCAAGAACTTCTTTACAGTGAGGTGACGGAGCACTGGAACAGGCCGCCCAGGGAGGTGGTGGAGTCTCCTTCTCTGGAGATGTTCAAGACCTGCCTGGATGCCTACCTGTGCGACCTGCTGTAGGGAACCTGCTTTGGCAGAGGGTTGGACTCAATGATCTCTGGAGGTCCCTTCCAACCCCTACAACTCTGTGATTCTGTGAAAATCAAGGAAAGCTTTCCCATGTTATTGCTTTTACAAGCGTCTTAAAGTGATTGACAGCATTCATATTCTCATTATGGCATCTGCAAATAATGAGGTATTTTGACACAAGAATATCCACTGCTTGAGCATGCCAGGAATATTATCACTGACGTTTGAGCAAAAGCATTGCAATTCCACAACGCCTCTACATCTTACAAACGTCAAAATGCAGCCAGATGCTGGAGCCATGGCTGCTGAAATCACATGGGTTAGCTGGTATCTCTTGATAGAATTATTATGGATGTAAGGTATCTATTTAACCAGTCAGGATTGTAGGTTTTAATTCTGCAGATAAAAGCAGGCTCCCCACAGAATTTGAACACTCTCCCCATTTTCTCTTTCAGAAATCTTCATGGTTTTCCGTAAGCAAGGCTCAAAAAATGTCTCAAAGACTGTCAGGAAGGATTTTCTGAGCAAAAGAAGGGCAATATGCTGCCTGCTGGGAACACCCAGTGGCACAGACACAGGGACTCCCAGTGAAACAGGTTGCTCTTCTTCACCCCAGGGAATAGGCTCTGACTACATGAGAGGTTTACACCAAATAACCAATGGAGAGACATGGGAAATTCATGTCTTCTTCCTTTCACAGCTGACTGTAGATACGGAGGGAACACTGCCAATACCATCTCCTTGGGCTGTGTGAGAGGCTGATGCTGGGACATGTGTCTTTACCAGCTACTTGTCTTTGAACACATATCTGGAGTTGGAACAGAAAGCAAACACTGAACGTCCTTAAGAGGAACAGATGTCTTTAGCATGAAAGCAAGCAAGCAGGCCTTAACATGTATAGCAGAGAGAAAGGACATCTCTGAATTATTTGTAATGTCTTCAGACAGTACAGCTGCTTTTTCCCCATACTCCACTTCTATTGTTTGATCCGTGTCCCAGCCAAAAGCACAAGAAATGCTAGTCATCAACTAATATTATCAATTCTGCTGCTGAAATATCCACTGATCCACCATGGCCTTGTAGTTATACAGCCTGCATGATGAACACCCTTGTGCAAACACAGGAAGATTTGCAGAGGACCTTCATACAAAACTAGAAAAAAGAATGCATAGGGTCACATAATGAATTCATTACTACTTCTCCCTTCTAGAGAAATCATTTCTCCAGTTCGATATCAAAACTTCAGTCAAAATGCCCTGTAAAGATGAGGTGCTTAAAAAAAAAAATTACCATGGGCTAAAGAAGAGACAGTAAAGAGCTGAGATTGATCACTAGTCCTTGCTGTCACCCATAAGCTAAACTACAGCAGGTATACTGAAATGAAAATGTACACTAGTGCTTTAGATTAGGCTTTGTACTCTTTACAGAAAAAAAAGTTCTAAAAAGATATAAATAAATTCTAAACATTTCCTAAACAACAATCCAGACAATCTCAGTGCAATGGGTTATGAAATCCATATAATATTGCATAATTATAATTTTTTTTTTTTTTTTTTTTTTTTTTTTTTTTGTGCAAAAGTCAGAAAAATCAGTGTCCTACATGAAAACTACGAACAGATTTCTAAGGTTAAGGAAGTAACAGCAGTGTGTTCCGGCATGTCATACAACAGGCTGAGATGTAGTATTTTGCTAAATACCAAAAAAGCTGCTTTTAACTGTAACATGATGAAACTCCTGTGGTTAGGATACCTTGTGAAATACGAGAAGCTATAGTTCAATGTGTTTTTCCACCATAGCCCCAGAATGCAGCTTTGGTCATACCATTTATCCTCCATTTCCCACCTGCAAAATGGAAACATGATTCTCTCCCTTGGTCCCCAAGGCAGTGGTTGAGCTCCTTCCACACTGAAGATGCTGATGCTGGTAAAGTCTCCATGTCTGGCTGCAACATAGAAAACAATGAATAAAATCATGCATAAATAGAGTCCTTTTCTTTCAGAATTTACAGGAGAAATCAGTCAAATACCAGAAGCATTCATCAATCAAATTTCCAGCACCAGCCTGGAAAGGCACAATACTTCTGTTAGAACTGGTCTACCTTATGAAAATAATAAATTCCACATTTTCAAGAGTTTTTTTCCTCCATGTGCTTGAGAAATTTCTTATTATGCTTTGTTCCCAAGCGCCACACTAAATGTTAAGCCCTTTCTTCGCTTTGTAGCTAAAAGGAAAGAAAATAATGATGTCTTATAATGACAGCTGTCTGAGGGATCTGTGGGAATCACAGAGCTTCCTGGGAAACCCAGTGTGCAATATGCCTGACCCAGGTGTCCCTCCTCCCGCAGGGCCCAGCCGTGGGCTCACACACCAGGAGTCTGTGCTGGCTGACGTGGTAGCAGTGTGGGACAGGCGGGCAGAGACAGAGCAGGGCAGCTGCAAATGAAAATCACCCTGGGGAGGGTTACAACTAGATAAAGTTTTCGACAATAAGATTCCAGAGACTGCTGACTGGAGAAAAGCTCAATATTTTAGTCTCAGTACAAATTTGCTTCAATCTTATACAACTCCCATGCAGCAGCATCCACAGCTGCATGCTGTAAACAACAAACAAATCTATTTCCATCAGCCCTGCTGATGCTATGAGAAAAGTGCCTGAGCATAAGACATGCACAGATGTAGAGTCTCACCTGAGCCTAGTGCTGCCCTCCATTTGGCCCCTCTAACTTAATATCGTTGTTACAAAGCTATTGGTCTCCTGGTAGCGAGCTGGCTCAATGCAAAGCCTCTTCTTCCAGCTAATCTGACAACTCCGATCCAAGAAGCATCAAGGGCCCAATTAAGAAGACACATCTTATCAAGGAGCTTATTTTGCATAACAGAATACAAATGACGAATAAAAATTTAATGTTTAATAACTTAGTACAAAGAGGGCTGTTGATATAGAATGCCTGGAATTTTTATGGCGGCTGTCAGACTTGTGATAAAACTGTTATATAGGAACACTTGGCAAAAAACAGCGTAGAATTTTTCAGTAATGGTGTGTGCATGATATTGCATTAATTCTTGATAGGAAAGTAACTGTAAGCCTGGGAATCAGCCAGTTTGAGTTTCGCTGTAAGATGATTTTTTTTTTTTTTTTTTTTTTTGAAGGACATCTAAATACATTTTAATGAAGAGTTAGCTGAAAGGATAGTTGGTACTTCATAAATGCATTTGTGTGTTTGCTGAAGTCCAGAAATTAGAGGCAAATCATCCTAACCCCTCTGGGTCCAGGGTAACTTTGTCAGATTCAGCGATGTGGCTACAGCTTGCTGGTAACCATCACTAATGGACAGTAGCAGGTAAGCTTAAAGAGGAAGGAGAGGTTATCTATAGGGCTCTGCCCTTGCTGGATAGGAGCTTTTTGTCCATTTACTTATACTGTGTTTAACAGTTGAACACGGATGTAGCTCTTCTCTGACTCCAATGGTCATAATCTGCAGGAAAGCCAGACGTGCCTTTGTTCTTACAACGGCAATTTTTACACTAGAAGTCCTTCAAGATACGAAAAAAAATATTTTTGCGCTTTAAATTCTGATCCCGAATAGTTATTCTACCAGCAGGTATACATTGTGTTATTAAAGAATTAACGCAGCCAGCATAACCAGCATGTTCGGTAAATGGGTAAATGTCAAACGGGAGAAAAAAAGCAGTTCAGAATTTCTTTTCAGCATTTTCATAAAGCTGACACCTTTACACAGGTTTGAAACACTCACATCATATTCTGATGAATTTGCCGTATCTCCTAATAATCCTTTTTGGAAAAAAAATCTAAATACCTAAGTGTAGAAATTAAGTCATCTTTACCAGTACACTTAAAATAAAGTGTCCATTAAATAATGCTAAACTAATGATGAATTAGAGTGGAACTCTTTTAGAAGTACATATCACATCCATATGAATACTAAATGAATTTCTTATTCATTCGATTCTATTGTATTAGTGTTATTGCAATGAATACCAAATGAATTTCTAATGATTGGATACTTAAAATAAAGTGTTACCCCTTTACAATAGTCATCAAACTTTAAGGACAAATTGAGATAAAAAAGACGATGTACAAGAGAGAAAAAAAAAGGTTCAACTGTATAGCGCAGTCTATTGAAAGGTATAATTTATCTGATGATGCTAATATTCAGATGCAACCTTATATTAGAATTCATACTACAGGAGTGGACCCTTATATAGAGGATTTGTTGCAGAAATAAAATCTATCAGTAACAGTTTCATTGTTCCATCATTATGAACTCATTTGGTATTCACTGCAATAGCACTGATCGTAATGAATTTGTTTGATATTCATGTGGTTCTCACACGCATTAACATAGGCTTTCTGTTGTAATTCAACATCCAACAAGCATTAGTTAACGTGGACTTTGGTTTAGGCATGGACTACTGTTCTGTAACTCGAGCTCGCTTTCAGTTTATAAGCATTTAAAGGACAGTTTTCTCTAACTGCTGGGTCCTTCTTCTCACTAATACATTATTTTAAGCTGAAAAGCCTCCTAGAAGAACCCACACTGCCTTTTCACATGAACATAGGTGTGTGCCATCTTATATCTCAGGCGACAAGCCAGAAAGAGAGAATTTTATCACCCAGGCATATTACCTCATTATCCCCTTGGCAATAGTGGTTTTGGCACAGCCTAGAGCTGGCACAGTACTGAGGGAGCAAGGAATTGTGACTCCTGGTGCTAAATGGATTTTGTTGCTTTAGGTTAGGAAATGCCAGGACTTCACAAACATTGGGTAGTATATATTTGGCAAAATGAACTCCTGCCCTTGCAGTACCTTTCTCAAAGGAAATAGCTGCATGGCAAAAAGCAGGGTAAACCTTTGGAAAGTTTTCATAAAGGAGGGAACTCAGCCAGGTTTTCGGCAGTTTTGACTCACTTGAAATTTTTCAGGCATTCCTCAGTCAAAGCTTGACTAACACACACTCTGGTGTGATTCAGCATCAGTCAGGGTGTTAGACTCCATTTCCCCATTGTGCCTCACAGCAATTATTCCCATTATATCTTCAAGAGATTATAGATGAGCGATAGATGAACTATAATCACTATTAACAAGAATTATAGCAATTTTTATGCATAACTGTTCAAAACACCAGGGGCCGTGCGCTCAGGTAATACACATAGATTTAGTTCATGTAATCAATTTGATTGTAGTAATTGGTAACATGAAATTAAGGAGTCAGGTGATCTGCTGATGCTATCAGTGCTGCTGCTGCAACCCAAGGCATTCTCAAAATCCTGTCCCCATTTCATTCCAGTCTCTCACAAAGGAGATTTTCCTTTGGCTTTCCTGACTGCTTTATACCAAGAATTTCTTACTCACACATGAATCCACTTTCTCCCACCTGCTCTTTCCCCTGTGACTGCCTCTAAGAAGCTGGAATTGCCCCCACTCAGTGGGGCCTCTTTTCCCTCCTTAATCACAGAATCATAGAATTAGTAAGGTTAGAAAGACCATTAAGATCATCTAGTCCACCACCATACCACTAAATCACATCCCTTAGTGCCACATCTGCATATTTCTTGAACACCTCCAGGGACAGTGACTTCTCCATTCCCTGGGCAGCCTCACTACTCTCTGTGAGAAGAAATCTTTCCTAATATCCAATCTGAACCTCCCCTGGTGCAACTTAAAGCAACTCTCATCCTATTTCTGTTACCTGGGAGAAGAGGCCAATCTTGTAGGGCCAGAGGTGTGAGAAGGTAGTGAAGGCTCCAGCAGAGACCTTCTGGCTCCCAGACACATGACATGGAAGCTACAGACCCCTCCCAGAAGCGCCCTGTTTGAGTAAGGAAGGCTCTCCATGGCCCTAGAGAAAGATCAGCTCCCATCCACTCTCTTACAAGTTGAGGTGGGTCTGGAGCATGCCCCTTGCCTGAGCTCCTGCCCAATCAAGAAGTTGGCAGAACTTAGTCCTGTCCAACCCAACGCAGAAGCTACATGGAATGGCTGTATCTGACACCCACAGCACACAGGCTCATTAGAACTTAAATTACAAAGAACTTAAAGGAAACACCCACATTAAATACAGTGAGAGGAGGTCTTGGGTGCTCAGGGCCAGCTACACTACTGTGGCCTCTCCTGCTGGGCACAGCTGAGTCAGGATGTGGGATTGGATGGTTCCAAGGGGCCTCTTCCCTTACTGTTAGCTTCCCTCTTGACTTGCTGGCAGAACAAAATTTGTCAGGGCTCTTTGGAAGCCCTGATAGATGTAAACACTGTTGAACTGATTTGATTTATGATATAATTGCTTGAGGATTTCAGGGAATTCCATTTCCAACATTCCTTATAAAAGGGATTTCAGGTAAAAGTTTGCCAGGGGAAGTGGTGCTGCTCCAGCAGGTACAAGAGCTGTGTCTGCAGCAGATGCACCAACCTGCATGGCCTGTAGATTCTCCTAACTTTTGAGCAAAGCTATTTAAATACCTATTTATCTCTCTATTATCTACTAGTGTTGTTCTAGGTAGACAAACTTGAAGCCCAGCTACACTAAGAAATGCATCTGTTTTGTGAATCGGTTTGTGGGGTTAGGTATTTGGTGCCAATGGTGTATTTAGGACAGAGAACTGTCCCATAGGGATATGGAAAACATATGTTTTTCTGTTCTTTCTTTTTATTTGCCTAACGAAAAAATTATCTATCCCTTCTGAGCTGAGATTAAAGAAGTTCATAACTTTCCTCAACTTCTCTAATACTTAAACACATTTTCTTTCTTTTTGTTTTGTTTTGTTTGTTTGTTTGTTTTTTTCATTATAAAGAATGCTTATGATTAACTGATATACATGAATAAATCTTTTGTGGCATGGAAACAGAGAAAGGATTTAAGTAACTGACTCCTTTATATCGTATTTTGTGACCAAGCACAAAGTTAGGCTGTGTTTAAGGGAAAAAATGGCAGGAGGCTGCCCAGCCACTGCAGGATACCTGTGATAATAATGTACTTGTATCACTTCACAGTTAAACTAAAGCAAACGTATGTCACTGCTGTGTGTGCCGTAACACCTGGGCACAATAGGAGGAATTCATGGACTGTGCACCCATAAATCTTCATTTCCTAGTTTTGTGGGTTTGTCAGGCCTTTAAAGTTATTTAACACGCTTTTTGCAGTGATAGATAGGTACTGAGAGTGTTATAAATACTAACTTGTGTCTGAAAGTTAGGCTGTGAAGCTATCACCCAGGCTTATGGCGTCTGTGATTTTATATCCAGCTAACAAGTCACTTTCATGGGTCGGGACATCATCTGGAGTCTATGAATGTGTAAGAACCAACAGTTACTGTATATACGGTGGGTGCTGTTTAATTCATATATACAACATTTCTTTTAGAGAAAAAGCACTGTAAGAGTGTTCCTTGCTTTAGTTTTAAAAATAAAGACCACAGACTTTACTGGTATCTGGTCTATCAGGAATTCATAATGAAAACAAATGTTCATTTTTCCTTTAAAAGTGTCTCAGGCTAAATGATTCTGACGCTTTCAATTTTTAACATCATAATCAATAAAGGCTGCTTATGCACACTTTGCAAAGCCATCAGTTTAGAAGTTTGAAAAAAAAAATCTGCATATGGCTGCAGCTTGCTGACTGCAAAGCTCTAGCACTAAATCTTCTGAGTTAAAGTTTTACTGGTGTGTTATGAGTAAAAATGCCTTGTCAGCCATCTGCCAGTTTTTCTCCTAACATCCATATTTTCAACCCTTGCTAAACATTGGGAGCATTTGGCCACAAGAGGCCAGCTCTACAATTAAACAGCCGAGCTCTGCTGCAGAAGCAAGGGCATGTCAAAATAGAACTGTCTGTTATTAATTTTAAAAGTCCATAAAGGAAAGCTATGACCCTGTCAGGGTGATGGACTGGCAGTTAAATGTATTATAAACTGTTAACTCTCAGAGATACAAAAGAAAAGGAAAAGAAAAACAATGCAGCAGTGTCAAAAGCTTCAATAAATGCTAATCATGGCAGATTAATCAGCCTCTAATTCCACTGATCCAAAAAGGTTAGAGAGTCAATTGTGTAAAATTAGCTCTTTCTCATGTGTCCCTTTGCATTTGGAGAATCTGTCTGTTCATTTGCATCTTTTGCCAATGTTTACGAAGAATTCAGTTCATTAGCTCTTAAACATAAAATCAGACACTGGAAGGGGGATTCATTGCCTTTTCCTGCTTAAAGTAGTACTTAAAGCAAATAGCATTGCTACAGCATACATTTATAGATTCTATCATGCAGCATTAATTACTGTACTTCTCATATCCAGAAACCTTCTTTTCATAGGAAAGTTTTCATGTGAAGTGTTCTATTTAGCGTTGTACGGAGGGCTTCTTTGATGGGTTAGGCATAATCTTTAATTGCAAGACCAGATATGAGGCAAATGGCAAATGGGAGCTGCTGGACCTTAGTAGAATACAAGCTAAAGAGATCCCAGAAGTATGTGTACTAGCTGCTTTGGGAAATATCTGTTGTAACCTGTGTTAAAATCCTGCAATTTGCTAGAGAGAATGGCAGCTCAAATGAATGACTATGCAGAACACAAGAAAGCCCGAGGAAGGATCACTTAATGACAAATAAAGCAGGAGATGAGAAGACATATTAGCTCGAGCTGTTTGTAACTGAACTCAGGACCAGACAGGACTCACCTGCTCTCCTTACGAAGCCAGTGTTCAGCCAGGATTCATCCATCATCTGACAGTGTTTGACTGCTGGACTGAGTTTTGAGGCCTCGCGCTGTTATAACTCAACTTACTCGCAGAGTGCCTCAGAGCTAGGAAGTGCAAGAACGGAGACCCTAATTTCACAGCATACCTGCAAGCTTTACTGATTGTGGTTTCCTCTTCTAGTGAAATGCATATGGTCATCTGAGGGGAATCTTGAAGCACGGCAATTGCTCTCCTAAAGCTGTTTGCCTAGACTGCCTCCGTTGTGACTGATGTCCCATTCTTCTTGAGAAAAAAACAATACTTGTTCCCCACACCACAGAGATCACAGAATTTAATACAATGTGCAGAAATCCAGAAGCTTCTTTCCTGTGCTCCCTGGTAGCACAGGTCAGTCAGACACCTACCCCAAAGCCATTTTCCAAGGTTGGAGGAGTTTTCCCATCTCCCAGCTGCCCTCCCCTTTGGACTGCCCTTCCTGGACTGCCCAGGAAGGTCTGCATTTCACCCACACGAAGGACAGAAAAAGCAGCCTGACACCTTTCCATGAGATCTGGTCCCTGACAATGAAATCCCTCTGAAACTGAGGATCAACACCAATCTCTGCAGCAACTGCAAGGCATTGTCTTTGGCTTTGCCCTCCCTGACTTAAACGCACAGCAATGTACCTATATATTATTAAAAGGTTTCAAAGCAAAACACTCCCTCAGCAGATGCACTGGGGAAGAGGACGAGAGAACAAGCAGGAGCCAGATGTTTGCCTCATTCCTTCATGAACTGCTGAAAGGAGCAGAGCTGTTCAGAATGAGTCCCTGCCTGTACTGGAGCCACATGAGGTGCCATGGGGTACCACTGTCCAATGCTGCCATGGCAGTGTGTGAACAGAGAGCATCTTTTGCCTTGATTGGCACTGCTCTGTGTGATTTCACCAAAAACAAACAAACAAAAAAAACAAAAAAAACACCTTTCTGGATTTTCAGAGCTCAGTTCATTTCAGTTCATTCTTTGGACTGTAGAAAGTCCTTGGGCATTAATGCTATGGAGAAATTAGGGAAAGGAACCTACGTGAAGCATTGCTCCACTATGGGGAGGTTGCTTCCACATCACCCTGGTTTGCTTAAGGATAATTTGGTTACCATGTTTCTGTGCACAATGTATGTGTGCTTTTTGGTCACAAACTCTTCATTGGGGCTTCATCTACTTGCTCTGCGTGGGCTTTGAGCTGAAATCTCACATTATCTTAAGAAATACTTCTGGTTTGAGGTATTATTTATAGACATACTAAATTAAAAAAAAAAAAAAGAAATTAAAACCTAGTGACAGAGACATTTCTGGGGAGTGAAAATATAGTTAGGTGTGTCCCCTGAAAAAAAAGGAAGGAAGAACAGCACTGTGGGGCTGTAATTTTAAAAGATGAGCCATGAGGAATACAGCTTAAAATATGAAAAATACAATACGAAGTTTAAAAGTTGATTACGATGTGGTGAAACAGAAAACCACAAAAATTATTTTAAATGGAATGTAGAGTAAGCATAGATGGCACAGTGCAACGGATGGACTGTCAGCAGTATTTCTTTGTGTGTGTATCTTTTGTACTGCAGTGAAGTGCGCAACAGCAAGATTTGAATATTCTGAATCTGCCATCTCCCTCTTCTGTCAATCAGATCCTTCCAATTTTGAACATGCCAGGATGAACTATGTTGACTTCTTTGGCACAAGAAAGTGAATCCAGTGAAATTCATATATTCAATGGTTTCATGAAAATGAGAAAAGTCTGTCTATTTGCTAGAACAGCTTTGGGCTAGTTTTGAATGGCTGCATTTCATCTCTGCATTTTCCCTCCCCACAACTGTTATGATGTGAAAAGTGCCCAAGGCCAGGGGCTTGTAGGCCCAAGTCCACTGAAATTAATTGTAATTGGGAAAAAAAGGCTTTTTGCCTAAGCCAGTCACATTATACTTTCCAACCTGACCACCACTTCTTCCATTGATGGATATAATTTATCAAATCATTTCTTTTTTGCAAGTGGAGCGAATTTAATGCCACCCAAAAATTTATCAGACAACTTCTGGCACCTATTCCGTCTCAGAGGCGCTCCAAATGCTCAGGTATACATAAAGTTCTACAGCTTTCTATTGCTCCATCTTCCACAAAGTTTTTGCTGTAATAACAGCAACAGACAAGTTTAAATGCTTCCAGTCTGGATGGAATAAAGTGTATATTTTCCTACTATAGGTATGGTGCCTCTTCCACTGCAGTGTGACTCTGCACCGGTTGCAGAGGGCAGCTGACTTCTGACATTTTCCATTGCATTCTGTCATTTTAAGTTGACTTGAGACCAACCAAAGATAGGTAGAGTTACTACAACAAAATTACACAATCACAATCTAAAACTAAGCTTCCCAAAAATATTCTAATGTTGCGAGTGGTATTTGTTCTGCTAAGAACCAGAAAAGCTCACTTTCCAGAAGGACTAATTTTAAGTTCAGATTTGTTAATGTTCAGATTTGGCCCTTCAAGAACTTCCAATTAAAGACCAAGTAACAAAGTTGATTATCCTGGTGACAGCAGGGTTTTGCTTTGTGGACAAGAGCAGATTTAGGAGAGTTTCCTCACTGGTGTAGTTAAAGATGGCAATAAGAGATTAAATTTTCAGTTTCTGTTCACTTTTTTGTTTGTTTTGTTTGTTTGTCTGTTAAGATGATGGTTAAATTTTTAAGGCTTTAAAAGAATGCAGACCGAACTGGGGTCATGTCCATTCTATATCTGAATATCTCCAAAAATACTCAGATGGTACAGGAAGTGGGGAGTGATTTGAGAAGTCTTGTGTTTCTTCTATGGGCCAGTATGATCAAGCATGGATGAACTTTAATGCTAATGGAGCAAGCTTTCAGATAAGATGTAAACCAGAGTTCTTGGACATTTCTGTGCTTCATCCTCCTGGCTGCTTTCCAGCTCCTCTCTGCCTACTTACACTTTGAGCTGCTTAGAATAAACTTTATTTCCTGCCCCAAACTGTTCAGTAGCATTCTTGCTCACTATTAAAAGAGCAGCTGCATATTAGTGGTGGTGAAGAGAGCTTCTGCCTCTCAAAGATTGTTATTATACTTGGTTAATTAAAATCTATAAACACACTTTAAGCACAAGAACATCTCTTAAGAATCAAAGATGCAGGGAAGAGGGTGAAGTGAACAGACTGAGTGACAACCACTAGAAACATTTTGTTAACTAGACACAGGTTTTGTTCCTTTATGCCTTGTGGAACAAAGTGACTGCAAATTGTTACATAAAATGTAGTATTTGTGCCTACTTGGTCAGTGGCTTAGGGTCAGATAACTAAGATCAAACCTCTGTCAGTGGTTGTCAGTCTGTCTTTTCCAGCAGTCAGTGATCCAGTCCAGCACGACAGACCTTCTCTTCTACCCTCCCCAAACTTGTACAAACACGATGGTCCATCTTCCTCTCCTGATCTGCTCTGTCATGAAGGATGATAAATAATCAGTGCTCTTCACCCGGCATTCCTTCTCTGCCCTCAGCAGCAGAACACTCATGATCAGTTCTTGCAGCTCTTCACAAGAAAGGGTTCATAGGAACAGAAGACATGACAATAGATCTGGTCATTACTTGTCTTTGCAGATTTTTATTAACGTATTCCTCTCATATTCAAATAGATGGAGTCAAACCCTTTAGCATTGATTGGCATCCAAGTTTTGGTACACCATATACTAAATAAGAGAGAACTTGGTGTCAAACCCAGTTTTAAAGCACACTGGTATCTAAGAGGGCCAAATCTATATCTACATGTAGATCTTACTCCTGGACTCTATTTCTAAACTAAACCTCACCAGCAGCTTTCGAAAATTTCAGATTCTCTTTCAAATTTGGCAATTGAGCCCATTGAAGATTAAATTTGAGGCCTAACCTCAGATTTCTATCATTCCTCTCTTTATCCAGTGCAAAACGCTGAGAGAAGAATAACTCGTAGAAGCCTTTCACTTTCCACAGATCAGGAACAGCAAATCATAAGCAGGTTCTTTGAATGCTTAAGTATATGACTATATATTTCACTGTCAGCCAAAACCACGAGAAGAAAAAAATATTACAGTGAAAATAGTGCCTGTAATGGTGCGGACTTGGTTGTCATATTTGGTGAGATACAATTTACCTTTTATCTAGTATTAGTGAGTAATTTCACTTTGCCATTCAAAGTAGCGTGTTTCCCTTAGAAATCCACACAAACTATCCTTAATATTAAATCCTCAGTAAAGAAAGCTATCTTTTCTGGATGCCATAAGCTTCCAATAATATACAGAATCTCTTCTGAGTTCCAAAGGATTTTTCTTCCCCAAAGATGACTCAGTTCATCTGTTTTCTATTGTTTCATGACCTTCCCATCCCTCCTGAAAGAACTTGCCTTCGGGTTGTAAGCCCCCTAGCCAGAAGGTGCTGCCCTATAAAGAAGATGGTATTTTTACATCAAACTCATTGCTATATGATTTCTTTCTTTGTCTACAGCCATAACATCCTCTTGTTCACATAGAAATGGAAAAAAAAACCACAAAGGGTATGGATTATGTGATGCATTTCCTGTAACATTTCATAATCACTGTAAAACACTGACATATATTGCTGTCTTCTTACAAATCTGTTTTCTGTAGAAATTACAGCCTACTGTGTAAGTCACCTGAATAATCTGTTTTATGCATCTAAACAACATAACAAAACAACTCATCCTGATGAGATGAATATTCTCTAGTGAACTTAACACAAGATTCTGCTCCAAGTTTTACAGTCAGCCTTGAATGACACATCCTCTTTTACAAATGGCTTCAAATGAGGTAGGAATCATCACTGACTGAACCTAGATGTTCACAAACACCCTCACAGTGAGCCATACTTCCTAGGTTTTGTCTTAGGGGTGGTCACCCTCCATTCATTGCCAGCAGGATGGTTTGCTTTTCACAAGCACACACATCTGCATCCTCTGCAAACCTACAGCCAGAAAACATCACTGCAGGAGCCACAGAAATTGTCTTCCTGGAAAGAAAAGAGAAAAAAAAAAAAAAAAAAAAGAGAATTTGGGAAGTATTTAATGTATTTTTAACTGTTTTCTAGTGCAGTTTAGCAGCTGGAAGTCAGGTACAGAGCCAGAGCAAAGGGCTTATCCCATGTTACTGTACTTCATGTCTTTTTCCACTTAGAGTGGAAAATGGCACTCCTAAGGATACCAAGCTATGTTCTTATAACCAGAAGGCACAGGACAGTGTCCAGCACAGCAGGCTTTGATCCCTGTCCTTGGCCTTGGCCCATGATTTAAACAGGACTAACAGCATGTTCCAGGCTTTAATAACCATGGACAAGCAGGAGCTGACAAGTACAGGACAAGTCTGCTTTGGGTACGTACTGGTTAAGTCTCTGTTCCTGTCAGCTGGGGAGGATGTTTGAATTACCTGATTGGAAAATAAAAGCACTAAAAAAAAAAGTTACTTTTCCTTTCCTCTGTTTCTTTTAGAAACAAAACAAAACAAGGAAACCTGAACATTTGACAATCTACAGATTTCTTTTTATAAAACAAATAATAAAAATGAAGCTTTTTAGCTTTGTGAAGATGATTACTGAGAAACCCAACAATGGTGAGCAGTCTTGTATTTGTTGGAGACCTGCATTCCTATTATAAAACTCTTCCCACATAAGTATTTAAATTAAAATTATTTTTTGAAGCCTAGCCTAAAACATCAAAAGCAAATCAGAGTTTAAGTGTACAGTACGATTCCCGTGGGGAAAAGGAATTCATTTACACAGGCTGGGTGATTTTTGTGACAGTAGAAAAGACATTCATGTTCATAGGAGAGTTCAAATTCCAAAGTGTGGCCTATTTGTACCTGGCTAGGGGTTACTCATTGAAAAAGAATTGATCCTCACTGGAATCAAGTCCAGTTTTATTTTTGTTTTCACAGCTTCACATATTCTCAGCTCTGCTCTGCTTCATGCTGCCTCGTGTCTGGTCAGCGGGCTTGTGAGTGGGGCCAGCCACCCCATGCACATGGATAATACAGCAGCCCATTAAACTGAACTTGACCAAATCTTCCTCTTGCTTTCAGCCTGGGAGCCTAAATAACGAATTTGAACCAGTGCAGGAAAAAGTGGAACAGCTTTAAGACTATACCCCAGTTTCCCTTTCACATATCAGAATTAACAGAATAATAGCAAGCCGCCTATTTGGGAAGGTGGCATGTTCATGTATTTTGAATAGCTATGAGTTTTGCTGTTTTTGATGTAATTATCATTAAATTTTCTTATAAGCTTTTTGTTAACTCCGTGATCATTTCCAAAGACGACTTTGATTCCTTTAGTAGCTTCTTCTCAAAAACAAACGTAGCTAATATTTAGCAATTCCCCAGTATTCCCCAAATACGCACTGGGACTACAGAGCATTTCTAAATATCCTGACAGTTCTCTAAATACATTTTATAAAATTTCTGTCACCTTCCACTAACCACCCAGCCCTAACTATCTAAAGAGGCTTCCAGGGAGGTGTTTGCAGGTAATTACCCAGGAATTAATCATAGGATTAACATAAAAGGAAAAATACAAAAATTAATCAAGTTGGTACATACGCAAATCTTTGTGAGGTATGTTACCAGTTTTCATAGAGGGGCCACTGTCAGAAACGTGATTTCATCTACCCAATTAGCAGATTTTGCTGCATTATAAATCTGTCACTGCTTTCTTTGTACCAAACAGCTGCTTATGTAGAGAACTGTGTGACGCTCTATTAAAAACCACAGGTCTGTATAAAGGGGCCTTAGAAAAAAATAAATTCCCAATCAAGCTGCGTTAGACCTAATTCGTCAGGAAGGCTGTGGCCGAGAAGCAGTTAAAATTATTAGGAAGGGAATTCCATCATGCTATTAATGTCCTGCAATTCAGCTGTGACTGTGTTCTGTTCACTTGGTTTTCCTCTTCAAGTGCTGTTCTGTTTTTAAAGCTGCTTTGAAGGAATGCTCTCCAGTGGACTGCCGCCTGTCACTGCTCCCTGTCATGTGTCCGATAATTAAAATCTGACTGATTTACTGACTGGCATCAACCATCACAGCTCAAGAGTTAGAAGATGTTCATCCTTCCCAAGGCTAAATTTACTTGGTGAAAAGGGGCTGCTTGCTTCCAGCCTGAGCTGTCATTCAGCTGCCGTGGAAACCATAAAGATAGCTAACAGAGCCCCAGCCAGCAGTCTTTAGTTTATTTTATTCTAATATTTATTGCCACCCAGAAAATGAACATAATACAGACAAGTTAGTGAGAGCACTGCACCAGTGATTTGTGAGACTGGTGTGGAGTGAGAGCAAAACAGTCCTGCAGTATTAAAATAAAATAGAACAGCGGTGTTTCCCAAAAGTATGGCTGGGCTGTAGCCGTGTTTATTTTAACCCTAATGGGGCACAATTTATTATTACATTTTAAGTAGATGCACTCTTGAAGAAGGGTGGTGGGTGGTTTTTTTTCCCCTTTTTTTCTAAGTGTGCAGTGCTCAGGAAGTACCAAAAAAAAAAAAAAAAAAAAGGAAAAAAGGAAAGAAAGGAAAAGAAAAGAAAAGAAATATCATGTCATCCTGTGTGAGTGATCTAACAGCATTAATGGAGCCTCCAGGATCTACTGAAAGCAGCAACTTCAATAGCTCAGGGTCATGATATCAGTACTTGTGATGGAACAAGCTATTTACAGAAGATTTAAACTCTGGGGAAGACGCCTCCTCCAGGCTCTCTGGTTTATTCTCCTTACCCTTTGGGGTCACATCCTGCTCAGCTGGCTCCTTTTGGTTTCTCTGTTATCTCAGGTTGAGTGTGACAGTTGCCAGCAATCTTCAGCTCTGACCCTCTGCGACACGGCATCACCTCAACCCAGAGCACAGCACAGCCTCACTGCTCCCCAGTTTCCAACCCAGATTTTTTTCAGTGCAGAGCTCTCATTTTTTTTCTGTTCCCTCAGCTACAGTATTTGTCATTTTCTCCACATAAATAAAGCAAACCTTAAATATATACTGTCTGGTAAGGAACTCAAATACCTTTCCAGCATGAACAAGATTAATCACACATAATATTTACAGTACTAAACAAAACAATTATAACATCATATATACTCAGTTGAACAAACACCCTGACAGTTCTTTTTGAAAACATACAGTAAAAATCAAATGAAAATCCATATCAGAGTAAGGAAATTATCTTGAATTTGTATTCCTCTTAAGCCATTTCTGAGACCAAAATTCAGAGGCAGACATCTCCAGAAGCCATCAAGGCTTTGATTTACCACTGTCTTTCTGCTGTAGATACAGCTGGAGGGACAAGCAGAACACCAGAAGCAAAGGCAAGTAAAATTACAGGGAGGCATGAAATGAAAGCCAGATTTGCCCTTTTTTTTTTTCCCTCCTGCTATTATCATAAGCACATGAAGAGACAAGTCCCTGGGGTAATTCTCTTTTTGAAAATGAGGACCGTAGTGCGGCTTTTGAGGGCACACAGCATGCCCAGGGGAAAGAGGAGACCAAGCCTTGTCTACCAGAGAGTGAGCTGAGGGCTCAGCCCTGCAAACCATTTCTTACACGGGTCTTTGTCATACAAATAGTCCTATTGCCCTTCATGACTCTACTCATACACTCAAGATTCATGCAAAGAAGTGTTTGCAGGGTCATGTTCTTAAAGCCAGGCACCAAAACAAGTCCATAAGCTCCCTCAGAGAATCCGTATATGTAACAATACTTCAATTGCACAGTATCCCAATTGGATGTATGAGATAATGGGAAGAAGAAAAAAAAAGAAGAAGATAAGAAAGACCATGCAGAATGATTTTTGTGCATGCTCAAAGATGCTCCTTTGCTGGCAGTGCAGCTGAGGAAGGAGAATACATAAGAATCCAGTACCTGCCCCTGCAGAAGGCCACTGTACAAAACCAGATTTATACTGACCACCCGGGCACTGAGTTGTCTGATCAGCCACGGATCTGATGAGCTGTAACAGACTGTAAAGGGAATTCAGAATTAACCATAACCAACAACAACATCATTCACTCTCAAAAGTATTTCATCTTCCCTGTTCTCCTCGCCTTCAGGAATTTCTCTCTACTTGATATTTCTTAATCAGAACTTATTTTTTACAGGTCATCAATTTGATTTCTCAGTGTCTGAGAGCTTGGTAGTCTCATTTGGAACAGCAATCAGCTGTGCACATCGATCTTTAGCACCTTGTATTCAATTTTCATGCAGTTGTTTACAGCATGGAGCAAAGAAACTTTCTGACAAATGCAGGCTTAACAGCAAATACTGCGAATCTTTTTTAAAAAATAATGGTTTATAAAATAAAGAGATACACTTTAAAGAGGAACTCAAGTGCCAAAAAAAAACCCAACAACACAGAACTATGGAACAGCTGTAACAAGATAACTGTCTGCCATCTTGTAAAATCCTCATGATCAGTCTTTTTTTCTGGTCAGTCCAGATAACATTACAGGCTTTGAATGTAGGCTATGGTTAGATCACTTTTATTACTATAGGTGATGGTATTTAGACACAAACTTTTGTACCTTTTCCAGCTATGGTAGTGGTCCTTATGGCCTGCTGTGATGGTGAATTTCAGAGGCTGGGGACATGCTGAGTGAAGAAAGCTTTTGTTTCACTTGTTCTGAATGTACCTGCCATTAATTTCAGTGAATGACAAGTTGTTGCTATATTAGGACTTAACATGAAAAGGAAGAACTGATCAGTTGTCACTACATAGTCACAGCATTAAATACTTCAGCCAAGTTTCTTTGGATTTTCTCTGCTTTCCAAATGCCCTTTTTCCTGAAATCACTAATACAAGATGATAAAAATTGGTTTCTAGTACGATTAATGTTGAGCAAAACTTTCAACTCAATTCTAGACAAAGATCACCTGGTTTTGATATAATGCCTCCTTTCCTCTTTCTCTGGGGATGCACAAAGCATTTCAACAAGCCGGATCCCTCACCCTGTGCTCCTGGAACACCACCTCTGCTCT
This sequence comes from Tetrao urogallus, assembly GCF_951394365.1. Lineage (NCBI taxonomy): Eukaryota > Metazoa > Chordata > Aves > Galliformes > Phasianidae > Tetrao > Tetrao urogallus. The sequence goes on along the minus strand of NC_136825.1, from coordinate 10,796,338 downwards.
GAAGCGATTCCAGGAGTTACTGAACTCTACCTTTTCACCTCTAAGTATCCTCTGAAAAGGAAAGGTTTTTTCACTCTCCTTTCCAAAATGTTTGGCATGTCAGATGACCCCATTCATATCTTCAGTGTCACTTTGATAGCAGGGGATGACAGAGTTTTTCAGCAAACATGAAATGTGATGCTTTTCCAAATAACATCCTTCAAGGGAGCTTTTTGCAAGTTCACCTGAGCTTATTAGAAAACAGGGCAAGAAAACTGTTTTCACCTCTGCTTTATTCTAAAGTCCAATTAAGCTTCAACCTAAACAATGTTGGGAAATTTCTTGGACTTTATGGGAGTTTAGCAAGATCACAAGATTTTAAAAGTTATTTCAGTGCCTGAATTGAGCAGAACAGTCTTCAAATGTGACCCATAATGCATTTTACTCCAAAAGGTATAAGCAGAGAACTGAAGATTATACATATATAAGAAATATTAAATACATCATCCAAATGCACCCACTTCTGTGGTGAAATATAACAGATACTCTCCAGCACCCGGCAATCTGATATGCATAGAAGGTGGGGTGTGGTGAAAAAATAGAACAGTATCCAGATGAAATTGCAGATGTCAGGAACGGAATTCACCAACTGGGAGGAGACGAGCAAAAAGGGAGATTACTATTTTTATGTAAAATAAATCAGCCTGCTAATCGGGCTGGGATTTTGCTGCTGGGAGTTAAGGAGGGCAAGAGGAGAACTGTAATTTTTAGAGCTGCCACTTTAAACTACAGCCTCTCTTGCTTCAGTGCGGCTTTGATGCAGCATCAGAGAGAGCATCTTGAAGTGCCGTTATGTCAAGACTCAAACAGGCAAGTTCTAAAGTAACAGGAAGTAAATTAAGCCAATTAAGCCATCTTAATGATTTGACTTTTTTAGAGTGCTTGCTTACCAAGCAGATTTTTCTCAGCTTTTGCAGTGATGATTATTACCTACATTATAGGAGGTAACTAATTCCCAGATTGTCCCCTCGTATCATCCTGTCTAGGGCAAGCCCAGGTAAATCTAAAGACTTTTAGAAGCTTTCAGCATTACTAAAAGAGCAAGCTTTATACCTCAGGTTTGGGAAAGAGTATTATTCCCTTTGTGTTGGTTTTTTTCATTCTCTCTATTTCTCACAGCACTTGTTGAGCTCTCATGTGGTCAGCCTTTAGCGTTGGCTGGAAGCTGAGCATCATTTGCATTCAGATCTTTACTAAAAATAAGTGTAGGTCACCACAAAACTCATTAAATAAAAGGATAGACTCTGCATGTCAATTAAGAGATCAAATTATGGAACCAAGCAGAGAGAGAACTAAAATTTAAGGTCCCCTTGCATTTTCAGGCAAGTGATTTGTCAGGTGGAGGAGCTATTCCACTAACTGAGGCTTTTGAAGAGACTGACATAGCCATAACCGTGAATATCTCAAATCATTATGTCAACTGAGGTTACTGTGAAGCTGAAATTGTACTGGCAGCAGAGTCCTCTATTGTCATTATTCAGATAGAAAGACGAGGAGAGAAAAAGAAGAATTAAAGTTCATCAGCACAAGTTCAGGTATGTTCTGTTAACTGTGAACAGCAAGCAGTATACAATATGTATCATGAGTGCCTCCCAAGAATGTACACATCAGAACATTATAGGGCTATTCATACCAACACCATGTACATGCTACAGCACTGTGTTCAGTCTGGCTTTCCATCCTTTGTTGAGCAAAATTGCTTTTCCATAGCGGACTAGCTTAAACCCAGCTTTCCAAAACCCTATGAGTGCTAACATTCTCATGATGGTTGCACCCACTTACAAGCCAGGTCAGGCAAAAGCCACTGCCTCTCTAAAATTTATAAAGCTGAATTAGGCTATTGCTGTGCCCACACTTGCAGCTGAGACTCACAGTGTGTTAGTTTGAACATCAAATGCACAGTAATAAATCCTGCTGTAATTCTGGCTGACCACTGCAGGGAAGCCCAGTACCAAGACCATGCTGAAGGTTTCAACGCAAACAACTTCACCTCCCTCAAATCTGCTTTAAACATCACCACCCATCCAATTATAAGTTGGCCAGATGTTTTGAAACAGGAAGTTTCTGAGCTAATTAGAAGTCTGAACTGCTGTTAATCTGCACAAGAAGTGGATCAGCAAGCAGGGAGTCGATCATGGTTATGCACAAATTGTGATTTATCCCGTACTGCCAGAGTTACTATGTGGCTGTCACATGTCATTGTATGAGGTGACATGTCACATCATTGTCATGGTGACATGTCACCATGTTACCATGCAGCTATCACGGACATAGAGTTAAAAGCCCTCACTACAACTGTTTCCACTTTAGCTATTTAGTTTCTTAAGGATTACTGACTGTGATGTAGAAATTCCTATCAATCATAATGTCAGCTCTACAGAAATTAAGCTACTTTTAGATGAGGATTTTGAAACAAATTTAATAACACAGAATAGCGCCTATTTCTCAAAAAGTGGGTTACATCCATCAGGGGAATGACACAAAGGACTAGGTGGAGACAAGGGAGGGTTCCTTCCATTGTTTTCCAGAGATCTCACAAGAAAAAATGACAGATCTAGACATGAATAAAAACAATCCTTAAATCATAAAATTAGCAATGCAACTACAGAAATGTGTTTGCAGAGAGCCTTAAAAAGAAGGTATAGAGGCAGTCAGCTACATCAGCCATGCATGCACCAAGATACCAAAACTTTTATGGCTAATGTGCTGTAAGCATTACAACTAAGGAAATTGAGCCTGTGGGTAAACAGAAGCAAGGTGGGAGAACATGTATGTATATGTATACATATATGCCTACGCCTGTGTGTGCCTGCATACATATCTATGTATTTCTGTACTTGACAACAGAAATAATTGCAAATACCTGGTAGTTTTCCTCCTCCTGAGGACTTGGCTAAAGAGGCATATACTAACCAGGAGGCAAAGAAGAGGTTCTCCTGAAATTGAGAAAACTTACGTGGAATTTTTTCTCCAGAGGAGAAAGAAGAATTGCTCTCTTAATTCAAAATAAATCAGTGTGTTAATCAAAGTGGGATTTTGCTTTGGGGATTGGGAAATAGGAGGAAAAAATACAGTATTGAGAGCTGTCATTTTAATGAACAATCTTTGGTGAGATTGCACAAGGTGAAAGTCAGCATAAAATCTAGCCCAGATGTTTAGTTGGAACAGGAAGTTTTGTCTCAATGTCATGATTTTCACGTTTCTATTCTGAAATCGAAGCATACTTCATTTAAAAAGGTTGTATAAATGTTTACAATTATTTTATAGAACTGTAAACAATCCAAGCAAGCTAAATTCACCTTAAGATCTCTTGACATTGCTCCCAAAACTGAGCTCATCCTTTGCGAATTCTGCCTGCCAGGCTCTGTACGGCTCTGCTCTATATTGCAGTATTTTACCTCCACACACAGATGAAGCCTGAAATTTCCTGTACACAGAAATGAGCATTTTGGCATAAACAATGTGATCAAGACAGTTTCCATCCCCATCGCAGAATCTTGATGGTTTTCTTGAACTCAGATATAACAGTTCCCCACACACAGGATATGTGTGTGATACAAGCAGTTTTAACTTGAAAGCTCACTCCCACCAAATGTCTGCATTTTTGTGTGAGCCAAGAAAGACCTAAACTCAACCATAACATATTTCCAAGAAAAAGTCTTTGCTGCTTTTCTCTCAGGCACAGTTTGTTTCCTAACCAATGATGCTATGTAATCAAGACTCACACTAGTCTTCCTGAAAGCTTTAAAAAACAAAATAAAGAAGCATTTCTGTTCCATAGTTTAGTTCTTAATCATCTAATCAAACTTGATAAATTTTCCACTCTCTCTCTCTCTCTCCTAAAATGAATTCTTGGCAGTCTTCAGTGAAATTAAAAAAAAAAAAAAAAAGTTCATGTAGAAGTTCAAAGCAGCAATTTATGTTTCTGATAATTCTAAATTAATTCTAATCTATGAAGCATAAAGAAACTATGTTTGAGATGCAGCCCACATCCAACCATATGGCTTAAGGAGACAGTCTCTGTGATGTGTGGCTGCAGATCTTTCTGTCCCTGGCATACACACCTGAAGTTCATGCCCTCTAATGTAATTGGACAGTTTTGTTTGTGAAAATGGCCTGTTCTGCCAAATGCTGAAGTCCTTGCTTTGACAGATATATCACTTTTCCAATGTGAGTGTATTTTGAAGAGAGCTGACACATGATCAAGTTCTCTTTAATATCCTTCAACAAAGCTGACAGTTGTCCAGCAGGGTCTTGTGCAGCATCCAACTGTCAGCTTCTGCAGAGGCATTATGGGAGATCTGACTGAGGAAAGCAGTGATGAAGAGGGAAGCAGTGATTTATGCCTCTCTGTGTACTCAGCTTAGTATCAAAAACAAGTATCTCAGCTCAGATGTGTTTTAGCAGGTCTATATGGACACAGACTCCTTAGGTACTGGTAGCACTGGAGAAGAAATTATTATGTTTCAATTCTTTATTTCTACTTGAGAGATTTATTGCATGCCTCATTATAAAGCAGCCCAAATCTCACACACACAGATATGAGTATGTGGGTGAAAATAAAATGTTAAGAGTAACAAAGACTAAATTTCCTGATTAAGATCCTCTCCAAATCTGAGCCTTACAAATACCAATAACTGCCTGCTTTTCTTTTTTTTTTTTTTTAACTCTTCAGGCTTCCTCAGTTTCACACAGTTCTTAGAAGGATCTTTCACTTAAAAGAGAGTTCTAATGTACACAGAACAACGTATATGACAGAATCACAGAATCCTAGGGGTTGGAAGGGACCTCTAGAGATCATCAAGTCCAGGATCCTTACAGAGGGTCTCACAGGAAAGCATCCAGGTGGGTTCTTGAATATCTCCAGTGGAGACTCCACAACTGGGCAGCATGCTCCAGTGCTCCATCTGGTGCTGGTTAGTATGCTGTTGGTTATCTGTGCCACCAGTATGAAAGTCATTGTTTCAATATGGATCTGACAATGCACACTCAGAATCACTCTTCCAAATAGTTGTTTAGGCCAGACCTCACCCTCTTGTCACCTTAAAATTTCCCTTTCTACGTGAAGGCACAGCCTGATTGCAGTCACTTTGTGCTACTTGCTGAAATGCAGCTTGCAACAAGAAGGAATTGAATAGGATCTAGAAAACAGCATAGGTCCTATCATTCCTGCAACAAAAAACAGTATTTGTTCCCTCAGACCGTAGCTATGTGTATGTGTATGTTTGGTGGCCCTGCTAGGCAGGGGGGTTGGAACTACATGATCCTTGAGGTCCCTTCCAACCCGGGTGATTCTGTGATTCTGTGATATTGCCTTTGTGTGAAGACTACTTCTGCCCTTTCTGCTACATGTTGTTGCAGAGCAGCATTTTGGAGACAAGGCCTACACAGAGAGCCCAGAGCAGGCGCACAGCCTGGTGCAGTCTGGAACTGGAAACCAAGGTCATGCAAATCTCCAGCTGTGCACTACTGAAAATCACGCACGTCAGCAACACCAAAGATATGCAAGTCCTGCGTTTCTACACAAAATTGAAAGAAAAATCTCTTTAGACAGAAAGCCAAGTGCTATTGAAACAGCTGTAGAGGAGTTGGTCTGGAATGCTACAGAATGGTCAGTCTTGCTCTGTTATTCCAGTGTCCCTTTAAAATATAGTGCTGAGGTGACTGCCTACTTAGCCTACGGTGAAGGCCACACTTGTCTGCAGTGAAGTCCCATAATCTTAGTTTATTGCAGCGCATGTATTGTATTTGCTCAAGCTGTTGCCTGAGGGGGTGCTTGTGGGAAATGTATAGCTTTCTTCCCCCCCCTTCTCTCACAGACTATTTAGGCTGACATTTATCAATAAATTGCACATATTGTTATACATTTTTCTGGCAGAGCAGCGCTACAAAATTATGTGATGAGCACATTTTATCAAACTCGCAAACACTTTTTTTTTTCTTCTCCTTACAAAGGTTTTTGCTGCAGAAGTGACTGGAATGTCAAAGTTCCTGCACGACCTGATAGCTAAGTCAGAGCAAAGGCTCAGATGGATTCACTGCAGCCCTTGTTTCAGGAAACCTTCCTGGGAAGCTGTTTCTGGCTGCTGTCCCTCCCCCAAGCCTGTGGACTCCAGGAGAAATGCAGCACAGCCCTCTGCTCCCCACAAAGCCCATAAATCTCCCACAATCGGGCAATTCTACAGTCTGCAGTTCTGCATGTTACATTTTTCCCCCATGGGCTAGGCTGCTAAGTCACTGCCTGACCTCTTCTTAACTTATTTTGTTTTATTTTTTCAAAGTAGCAGTACAACGACCCTACAATCAAGATCATGTCAGTTAATCCACCTTTCAGATCAGCACAACTCTTCCTCATGCATTACATTTAAATTTTCTTTTAAAAATGCCTTTGCTTGAAAGACAAATCATTTGTCTTCAAATTTCATCTGTCAAAACCGAGACAGGTTATTTCCATAGCATATTTTTAATCCTGCTCTGAAGTTTGCTTCTTCTGTTTTACTGTCCTCATTAGTTGCACCCACATACGTGGATTATTTCAAAACGCCACTATTTAGGACAACATGAAGTAAGCAGCTAGAAGGATGTGAGTTCAAATGATTCAACAGAGCAGCACAAGACTTTCTCCCCATTCCTGCTGCAAAATATGTAGGGCTGCCACTGCAGGATCAGCATTCCTTGAGGTTCCTTGGTTAGAACAAAGAGGGGAAAACTCAGTGAAATTTAGCGCACCTGATATAGAACTTGAGAAAGCTGCTGAGCAGCAGTAAACTCAGTGCTTGTGTGTGCAATTTGCTGCGAGATTTGTTTAATTGTAAGATGCAATCAACATCGTAAGGAGTACCATTTTGGAAGGAAATAGAGAACAATTTAAGGAGAGGTCACACCCCCCATGTGGTGTGGGGGGCAGGAACTGTGCAGACATCCCAGCTGTCACTGCTCTGGTGTTGGGTTGGAAGCTCTGCTAGAACAGACCAACTATTGCTGTGTTCTGCTTCTAGCTTTATTCTAGAAATACAGAGGCACTGAAACTATGAAGAAATATCCAATAAACTGTCTTAACTTTAAGGCTTAATGAATAAAGCTGCAGTTTCAACAAAACTATTTTCTTTGGTCCACATTGACTAGCAGACAGTACTCTGAAATAAAGAAAAGAAGAAGAATGCTGTAGTAAACAGAAACAATAAAAAAACTCACTGGTTATGTAAATTTACTGCTGTAATTGTTTCATTATTAAAAATGTTTTGGTAAAACATTTAGTTGAATCAGGACTGAGTACAACAAAAAGTAAATCCAAGAAATGATCTAAAAAGATGTCAAATACTTTTACAAAAGAATTAAAATAAATAAGGAGTGTATTTTATGAAACCTGCTGACTCTCTGTTCATCTTTTGATGGCTAGACACACACATCAATGAAAGATTTGTCAGAAGCAACCACCTCAGTTTCTGGTCTTCCTTGAATTATGCACTAAATGAAGTCTTTACATTTCTGAAGTTGTTTATGATCACTTCAGAATTAACAGCTTCCCATGAATGTCAGATTTATGGACAATCTGTTAAATATTCGAATCAGATCTGCTTACCTGAACTAATCCAACAGAAAAAAAACCAAAAACCTATTTTTCTCAATAGCCAAGGGTTATGTAATGTCACTGTGCCAGTGTGAAAGAAAACATGTTGTTATCAAAGATAAATTTGCTAACAATCTGGAGGACGCTTGATACATGGAAGTGTATGGAGTATTGACTCTCCACTGCAGCGTGTTTTTCACATTCTTAATTATTGGCTGATACATCCTAGTGGAGCAAGGAAGCATAAAAACAAGCCAAAGCTACAGTTCTGACTTGGACATTGAAATTCAAATAGCAAAATGCTCCAAATACACAACTGACTGAAATAGTTTAATATATATGCAATACATTGGGTGAAATCTGCTCTGTACCACAAAGAGTGGAAAGCTGTTACATGCATTTAATCAACATACTCTCCCCTTCCTCTACCACAGCATTTTTGAAGCATTGTACTGCAAGCATTAATAAACTGAGTCCCACAGTGAAGAAGTCATGGGAGAGAACAAGAGGAGAAAAAGGTTGGGAAGGAGGAAAAGACATCGAGGTACAGCACAGAAGAGATGGGATAAAAAATGGCAAAGAGAAAACCACATATGAAAGAACTAAATCATGTTGTAATTTACTTCTCCAAAGTAAACATATTTATTTGAAACTTTCTGGAATGAGTCTTCTTTCCAACACTTACTTTTTCTGTCTAACTCTCTTCAGTACCTCTGAGCTAATTCTGCCAGGCAACACTTCTGTTGACCATCAGAACATAGGATATTGCTCCCTTCCTCCACAAACCTATCCTTGCTTTCCTTCCTTTACCGCTTCCTTCATTCTTACACGTTTTTTTCTCTAACAGTTTACGTCACTTGATTCACATCACATCTGTAGATTGGAAGGATTCAATCCATGGTCTTTTACTTTATCCACTCTGAAATCTCAGCCATGCAAACTCTGTTCCATAAAGCCAGCAGGGTACTACTATTACAGGTTGTGTTTTACTTGCTGTCTGATCCTATTGTCCAGGCTTCATCATTCCAAAAACAGTGATATCTTACGTCATCCTTTCCAAGAGTGTTGACTCTTGGAAACAGCAATTTGTTATACAATCATACTCCATCCTATTATTTTAATATGCCCATATAAATGCTCCTTGCCAAACTCACCTGTACTTAGACTTTATCTATCAGTATATAACATACGCACTTAATCTGTATAATTTGGACATTTTATTAGAACTTCTCCCAGGGAACTGGTTTAACTAATGATAATGAATGGTCATGACTACCACATAACTGGGATGGCATTTGTGCAAAGGGAAAGAAAGAGAAATCCTACCTTTGCATGACCAGTGTCATGAGGTCAAATAGTACTAGAGTTCTACCCTCTTGCCTTTTAATGTGGAAATGACTAAATAAAACATTAAAAAGAGGAAATATGCATGAAAGATAATGAATGGCAATTTTATTAACTTTGCCATTCATGTTTTTATCTCTGTGGGATAATAAAAGACACATAGATCAGCAAAACTGTGATGTGACGACCACATCTGGAGCTTTCACATCCCCTTGCCTCTGCAACGATAGCCATCTCCTTTCTTTGGTTCAGTTTCCAGATGCTCAGCAGTTCAGAAAAATCATTTTGGACAAGAGAACATTCAACAATACAAAACAGAACTGTTAAAAAAACAGGACTTAATTTTCAGATTACATATACTAAGCAACTAACTAAATTTCTAAAAGCTAAAGTTGCCATAGATGCACACGTACAGATTAAGTCTCTTAAAAATAAAATAAAATAAAATAAAATAAAATAAAAAAGGAACTGAATTGCTAGCAGAAGTAACACTATTTGTTAATTTAAGGCAACACATTTTTCTGGAACATGTTTTATCCACATGAATCTTATCCCTACCATTATAATCTCTGCAGATATACACACCAGCAGTTTTTGCCTATTCTAGTTTGCACATACTTTGCAAAAGGAGAAGAAAAAAGTCTTCACTAATAGGCTACATTATTTCGTAAGAAATTCTCCAAGCAAACCGCTTTTCAAAGACTTTTAGCCCAAATGAAAAATTCAAGGTCTTAATAATTTTAATAAGCTTCTGATAGGCATTCAAATTTGAGGTGTTTATCCAAATACCCTCAAGCTTCAGAGAATCCCTTATCACTGCTTCACTTCCTAATAGCTGTCATTCCAATAAATATCAGAGCAATTAAAATCTCTATCAATCAAAAATATTGCTTTCTTACAGGCCTGTCATTTTTTTAAAAGCAAATTCTGATCTACCTTTCTAACAGCTCTTGAATTTTATAGCAACATATAATAACCAGCTGACTGCCTTTATTTCCATTTAACTTTTATCTTTAATGTCTCTGCTGTTTCAACAAAATATTTATAGCATTTTTTCCTTTGCACACTTAATATTATTGTCTCTATTTTCTGCTGTATTTTTCTCTCTTTCCCATGAGGAGGAAAGGCAAAACCACTGAAATCAGTCCTGAGAGAGAAAGGCAAATTTTTCGTGAATGTTCTTATCAGGTGAACAAAGACACTTTCTTACCATGAAGATAGAAAAAATACTTCTTTGGGCAATGCAAAACATCTCAACAAATCTGAACAAATATCCTAAGAACAATCCTTCCGTTTTCTATAATGTCATTTTGCAAACTAAAATTGCCACTTTTTCTGACACAGTACCTCAAAGCCTCTCTTTAGTGAATCCTTTTGGTGTCATTTGATTTCTTTGAGGGTAAAGGGGGTTAAATAGTCTACAAAATATCTTGTAGTACTCAAGAAATGAATTTTTGATGGTCTGGCAAAGAGATTTAGATGCAAGGACTAGAAAGAAAATCTTAGGTGTGAGAGAGGTTATGAGAGAATAGGCATCAGAAACTAGATCTGACTTTTAAGTAGAGATAGGGTGAGGAGAAACACAGAGAAAAAAGAAAAAAAAAAAAACCCAAAAACAAAGCATTCCTCTTTTATTAAATTAAATGCTGCGTTAAGTCTGGAATGTGGATGTCCACAAGGAATTGTCACATAGCTGCCTACACTGGACTGAGATGCACCTGGATGGAGTTTGGAGAAGCATCCTCCCAGTTCGAATTTTCTTTCCTGCCACCAGGATGAGGACAGGAGAAAGGGTTCTGAAGCATGCTTCAGACATGTGCATCTCAGTTTGCTCTCATATTATTTTTCCCTCTACCTTCCTGCAAATAAATTCATTTCCAAATCAGTCCCCTTTTATTTTCATTTATTTCTTTTTACCTACTATTTTAGGAATGAGCCCAGCTGTTAATGGAGCCCAGTTATCTGACCTCCTCTAAGTCCTATGGGTCCTATTTTCATCTGTGAAAACAAGCATTGAGGGCTGCCTAGGCAGATGACACTTAAAGGTTAAGGAGGTTGGACAACGTTTAGAGGACAAACTATCATTCCGTTATTTTCAAACTCAAGCCAATATTTTGCAATGCAAATGCAACAGTTTTCTGTGTATTTGGTTTATTCTGTTTCATGTTTTGGCCATTTTGCACTCTCCAGAGTACTATTAAGCTTAGGAGAGTTGCGTGCACTGGTTTAAAGAATATGAGAAGAGATATTGTCTGATGTATGAGCAAGCTTCTACAGATTGGATCCTTGCGTCACTTTAACCTTGAATTTTTTTGTAAAGATGTCAGGTATTTTTGTTAAACTTATATTTCTCGGTAGCTCATAATATATTCACTACAGAAGACCTAGTTCTCAGGTAATTTGTCTGATTAAATATCCAGAGATACATATGTGTGTGCATGTGTTTCTAAACATAGTATAAATTTAAAATAAAGGAGCCAGACAGATGCTATTTGGTTGATCTGAGCATATTAGTCATGTGGTTTTTATATACATAAATCTGTTGTTCTGGATTGATGTCCAGTTCTATTTATTTTGCCAGTAAAACAAAAGGTCGTAGTAAATGTTGTATATTGCAGCTTCTGTAACAGTGGACGAGTATCCAAAAGGAGAGGCAGAAAACTGAAGACCACAAACTCGGTTCAACAGTCATACCAGACAGATTTAAAGCTGAGTTTTTTCAAATAGAAGGTCTTTCCATTCTCCAATATATCTAGACCTCCCAAAATGTTGCTAATATATTTCCTGAAATAGCCCAACATTCACATCTGTCAACTCAAACACAAGGATGACAGAACAGAGCTCTGGTACTGCTGGAAGACATGACCTCCTTGTCAGAGAGCTATTGCATGGTAGGCACGTGCTCATCTTGCTCCAATAATACTTTGACTTCACTGTGGTACATTTTGTGTTTTAGCACAAAATATTTACTTTTCCTTTTGAGCACAGTTGGTCAACCTAATTTTAATTATTTCCCAGATTGTTTCTCTGATCAACTTTTTTCACTCAACCAGAATCACCTTTTGCTGATTTATTAATTCCCTGTCAAAAATAAAAGTTTAAATACCATAATTTAATTAAAAGCTTCTTGATTGAGATCATTATATCATGGAGAGATGTTTAATTCAAAATTTGCTGTATCCACAGTGGTAGTGATTGAGGAACAGAAAATCAACTTATGTTGTAGTAGTTTGTTAGAATATTTGTTTACTCTTCAGCTGAAGCATGCTAATTACAATAAGAGGTCTTCACATGCAATCCAGTTAGCAAATATGATTGGTTAATAGATAAGGAATGATTCATGATTAAAAGCATACAAAACTGCATCTGCAGAAAAAGGTTATTAGACCTGGGGCCATATCGCAGTGTCAAAAACTGGGTCATCAGATATACTTGGGTTGCCGCGTGGAAGTGGAATCAGACATATTTTTATTGTATGTGCAAGCACAAACTCACATATACGTTTGCCTCATTAGAATTGTAGTAGCAGCAGTGTTTGCTGCCACAAACATCAGCCATTTCTAATCCATGTAAAGGTAGAATTTTCTTTCCTAAAAAAAGAGGCCCTCACAGAATAATCAGAAAACAGGATGGATCATAAAAAATGTGATCAACTTGCCAGGGCATTTTTATTACTGCCTAGGAAGGACTACAACTCAAAAAATATTTCCATTAGTTGCACATGACCTAATAGCTGGAATGACTGCTCTCCAGTGTGGTCATTAAGAACTTGGGATCCTGAGTAAAGCTTTCCACAAGAACCCAAGGCCTCTCTACCTGATCTCCTTATCAGATACTTTTACATGCAAAGCATACATACAGCCTGGGAAAGGCTTAAACAAATAGGATATCAAAGTAGGTGGTAGCTCATTTTTAACTGATTTCTGTGGATATGGGAAATCTATTTGTTAATTAATAAACAGAGAAAGTCCATTAAGTATCGTGTTCTATTTTTCTTATTGGGAAATTATCGTTTTTCTTGACACAAGGTTATTTTAGCATTGGGATTTTTAAATAAGAAAGGATTTTGTTAACTTTTCTGCAGTCATTGGGGACATTTGATTTTATGTTTCAATTGAAAAAATAAAATATGCGTTGCTTTAAGCAGAGTTTCTGTAAGCAAACAGCTCTTGAATAAGTACATTACGCTATGGTAGGAAAATGAATCCCGTTATAATATCTCTTGTTCTCCCATCTTGTTTTGAATTTTCTCAGTTACACATATGCCTTTTGAATATGTCATTTAGGTTCTGAACTTTCATTCAGCTGGATCCTTCTCACTCAATCTGGATCATACATCACTGATTTCCCATCCTCTTTCTAGTGAGTCCCGTCATACTTGGGTCTGGTACTCTTTTTTTCCTAAATGGACATGCAGTCTCATTTTCTTCCAGCTTCTTCCCTCTTCTCAAGGGAAGAATTCTTCTCATCCCTTCACTGACCCCTAAAATCTCCTATTAATGGGCATGGTCCCTACCTGGCAGGTGTCCCTGGGCACTGACCCCAGAAGACTCCTCAGTTAGAGGATGCTGCACCTGGGAAGTTTCACAGGCTGGGAAGCTATAAACCTGATTCAGGATTCACCTGCACCTACCTTCTCTTTACATTGCAAATGTGAATGGAAGCATTTTATTGTAATTAGCTGGAAGGAGTACAGATTGTAGTTGTTTTATAGTAGCAAAAGTATGAAATCTATAAAAGTAAAATCGTTATGGCAGTCATAATACATTCTGAGCACTAAATTAAATTATGTCATAATATATATAGGACATTTGTTGAAGATGAAATGTGGAGTAGCACCTTTTTTAATGAGGAGCTCCAGATTGACTATGTTGGCAGCTGAACTTTTCTCTTTAGTCACAAAGGTGCACTGTGACAGGGTGATCACAGCTGTGTCCCAGTCTGGTGTCACCAGAAGTAAAACCTAAGTGACTCCACACTCAGCATCACCAGTGGCTGTGGATTTCACCTGCTCTGAAAACCAAGGCTTTGCTCTTCAGCCTCTCAGAGGTCTCTAAGGAATAGTCTCACAGCCATCAGCACATTGAGCATCATCAGCATGAACATACACCAAATACTGACTTGGTCTAGCTGGGGACCTTGAGCAGGACCGGGATTCTGTAATCCTCTCCTGGATGCATAATTTATTCTCAGAATAGCCTTGATAGCTTTCTCTGGGTTTCTCTGAGGAAGGATTAGCAAGAGGAGGTTTCTAACAAGGCTAAGGTCCCAGTGGTGAAGGAACTGACTACTTCCACTGCTGTTAGATGGATGTTGGTAAAGAAAGGTAGATCCACAGAGCTATGTACTGCTGAGCACAGGAGTGCTAAAGCCACTAACTGCCAGTTTAAAGGAGTCGCATCCTTACTAGAGATATCCAAGGCATGGGGGTTCCTCCTCAAAATTCTTCTATTTTTTAATATTATGCTCTGGACACACTCGCCATTGTCTCTGCGGCTTTCTACTGCCACTTAGTAGCAAGCCATTTAGGAGTAGAAAAGTTAAGTTTGCTTTTCCTTAGAATCTTTTTCCCCACCAAGTAGGAAAAATATAATATTTTCTTCGTGGATTACTTTGATTTTGATTTTTTTTTAAAACACCACTTTCTGGGGGGCTCTCCTTTGCCAATCACTTCCTGATGGAAGCAGAGACCTGCAGTATTTGCCATAGATTTGTCCAGGGAGAAATGTGTAACCATAAATTCTGTGCACAAAAAATATGGGGTACTTGAAGTGTGTGAAGCAATCTGCTAAAAACAAGACACTAAACTAAAGTCCACTAAATCTCAGTTCCAACCCCAAACCACAAGGTCTTTGGGACATCTCCTATTCATTTCCCATTTCTCCCTGTTGCATCTCATTCTTGTGAAACTGTGTTCTTAAATGAAACTGTGTTCTTAAGTACAACAAACACCTCTATGTGAGGCACTAACAATGGAACCCTTAAAATCCACTGCAGCCCCTACATTCTGCTACACAAATTAATATTTATCTTTATGCCATGGTAGCAAAAAGCAATGTCACATCTTTGTATTTAGCATTTATTTTCTTAGGATTCTCTGGTTTGCAAACAAATACAAAAACAATCAGATAAGCTTCCAGCTGTTCCTATTAGGGCAAATTCATGGCTGCTTTGCAAATGTTCATTAAGATTTTAAGCTGCAAGGCCACTTGATGGACCATCTCTGAAGAGTCACCTTTTAACAGTGCACAAATGTTTCATGCAAATGATATTACTGTTTATGGATATAGACATTTCTAGTACCAGAGCTCTCAAACGGTACTCTCAAGAACATGGCTGCCGGAGGGTATTCAGCATTTCTCAATTTTTGCACTCAGCCAAAGGGTACGAATCTCATCTGTGAATGCCTAAAACCTTGCCAGAAATAACAGATCACTGGGTACAGAACAACTCTAAGCAAGCCCTTTTGGTGGCAATATATGCAGAAGTAAGTATAGGTTATTCAACAATAAGAAGAAAATATGCCATTTTTATTACCTGTGCTTCGCTGCCACAGACACAGAAACACACCTGTTAACAACTATGAGTATGTGGGGATATCCGCCTGTGCCGAACAGAGGTGGTGAGGGGAGCAGAGTGTTCCGCCATTCCTTGGTCCCAGTTACAACATAACCATTGTGCTACACGTGGCAGTGCAGACCATGAGAGTTTATTAATATGAGATTAAAAGCAACTTAATCAGCGGGGTGCTATAGACCCCTCTACACCAGAAACTCCACCTACAGCATCAAAGGTAATGCTGCAGATGGTCATTTTATTTTCTGGAAAGTTTCCTCTTACGTTCCAAGTGCCGCGCTCAGTGGTTTATTGAAGAGTTTGCCAGAATTAGTTTTTATCTAAACAGCAACGATAAACTTTACTATTGGCTCTTTATCCTGAAAGATTTTGATTTTCCCTCTTCACTGATATCTCGCCAGCCTGTTTCCCACTACGATTTTCCCTTTGTCTGGCCTGCAACATATTTGTGACTACACAAATAAAGAGCATCAGTTCAGTAGATGGATCTCCAGGCCCAAAGTCCAGAGTAAATTCCATAATCAACGAGGCTGAATGATGCTTTTAGTAGGCCAAGGTTGATACTCACTATAATTCACATTCCCTGGGTACGGCGCTCTGTAATAAAGCTTGAATGTCAGGCATGTCAGCCAAAAGCTAACATACCTGTTTGAACTAGTCCTGTGCCAATGGAAACATATCACAAACTGAAAACATTTAGCCTACTGTATAATTGTAAATGGATTCTTTTTAACCAAATGAAGAATAATCACTTATACATAAGCACACAAATATGTGAAATGTTAATATGTAATAAAGCCTTAAACCACTCCTAGCTGGCATGTTCAGAATAATGTCACTGTAAATAAATACATTGAAGAGCTATTAGAGTCCAAGACATTTTTGCCCATCAGTAGTATTAGTTTAACAGGACAAACTTTCATTATATTCTGACATTTGGTACATACAGTACGTTGTTTATGCACTAAATGTCAGAATATAAAGATGGTTTAGCCCTTTTATTTATGTATTTAAGAGTTATTAATTTAAGAGTGACCTTATTTAATCAAAAGTGCCATTTAATAAAAACCATGTCCACAGATTTCAAAATAGAGCCTTTGGTTCTGAAGAGATGTTAGTTGTTGTTTAACACTTGGATATGTGCTTCGCCCTCCTTAGAATTCTTTTTTCCCATCTAAGCCTGCAACTCCAGCATGCACAATGGTTTAATCGTATATTGTTCTCTGAGTACTAACCCTTTACAAATCATATGACATAAAAAGAAAAATAAGTAACATTGTAAAGACAGTAATGAGAACTGTTGAGCTAAAGTGCCTCTTAAAGAAATCCTAATAAATTCCAGAATTTCTAGTCTTCTGGCAAGCTTTCCATTTAGAATAAAATCAATGATCAATGGTTGCAAGCAGTCAGCATCAGGCTTGCATGCCTCCAGAGCAGAAAAAACTCATAGACGAAAGATGACATTTAAAGGAAAAAAGCTGACATTGACTCCATCACTGTCATTGCTTCTGCCATAAAGCAGCTTCAAATATTAAAACATTTTTCATCTGTGCTGCATTATTGGCACCAGAAATTGTTTTCTCTCTGTCTGATACTCACTTGAACTGCAGCAGAGCTCCCCAGAGACTCCAGATTGTTACCAAGGCCTCATAACATATTGGCAGTTGATGTGGTGGTGTTCATGTACACTTGCCACTCACAAAGGAGCCTCCCCCTCCTTTCACACTCTTAGGAAAAAGAAAATGCTCCAACAGGAATTTCAGTCCAGTTCAATGAGTTCACTGACTTGGGTGAAAGAGCTGTTATGCATCATTTTGTATGGTCTCCTCGACCTCTCTATGGGTTGCTCTATGGGGCTGGGGCAATTGTGGATTTGTGTGAGGGGATTAACAAACTGGCTATCTGCATTCTTTTTTTTCTTTTCTTTTTTTTTTTTTTTCCCAAAAATCTCTGCCCCCTTCCCTTTTACATAAATTTCTCCTCTTCATTTGCCTTGCACTGCATGCTCAAGCTGTTCCCAGGTAAGTGTTTCTCAGTTCAATGGGAAAGGCATAGCTTTGTCGATCAGCGCACTTGTAATCTGTCACTGAGAGGGGATGCAGAATTAGATGCAGCACAGAAAGCCTCCACTTCCCACAGGATAATCTCAGCATAAGTTTTTATGCAAACACTCCAGTAGTACATAGGTCAGCGAGGACTGGTAAGCAGATAAAGCATAACTAATGCATTAGCTCATCAACAGAAATTAGGCACCTAAATCCCTATCAGTGTTAAAGACACTGACAAAATAAACGAATACACTGCATTTAGTATCATCGAACAGAAAAACACAAACAGTATGTTATCAAGCACTGCTTCTCACGCCATTTATGAAAGACGATGCAATTAAATACAGCTACAGATCATCAAAAATGATTCATGTATCCTTCTACCAGGAAGAAGACTGAGTCTTATATGATGAGAGGCTCTGTCACAAGCACTTGCCCAAGGTGTACTGTTCAGGACATGGGGCAGAGGGACTGGTGGGTCAGCACTGCCATCCAGTCCCTGTGGTGCACTACAGCCATCACAGGGGAGGGAGCCTGAGCCACCTTTGACTTATTACTAAGAGCAAAAAGGAAACAAAACAAAGACATGCAATAGATTATCGTCCATTATTTCCTACTGCCTCTACCTTGCCTGTAGATTCAACCACTTGGACTTTCCAGGTGTAAAACAGAACAAATGCTGCAATTTGCAACTGCACGAGCAATTCTTTTACAGCCAAGATCTGTACCCCATGTCACACAAATAACATTGCCCACTAGGCCTTATGAGACTATTTGCAGTTATGAAAAAGCAAGAAATTAAGACTCCGGCTAACAGGAAACAAAGTAAGATTTGCTTGTTCTTCACCATTCCATCACCTTCATCCACCTTTTGACCAACAGAGCCAAGGGACTGCTGCTCAGAACACATCCAGCAGCTGGGCATGACAGCATAGCAGCTGACAGCAGTCTCTGTGCCTGCAGTTTTCCTCAGGTCTTACAAACCCTACAACTGACACTGGGTCCTGCATAGCCAAAAGCACAAGTATTGCCACTGGCTCTGATTGGGGTGCCAGGGAACCTCCTGGGATGCATAACAAAATTTGCAGAAGACCAAACCTGTAAGAGGATGATGTTGTTTTAGTGTGTTGGGCAGCTAATTGGAGCAAGCAGCTCTCGTCTCAGCTGTGGCAGCACTTAGCTGCCTCAACAGCAGCAAGCCTTTGTCTTCCCATCGACTATCCCCAACACAGACGGTCTTTGCTTTCACCAGGACTGCTGCAGAACTGGCTCACTGCATGTAAGCTGCTGACAGAGGGGAAAAGACAGGACCGAGGTGAGCACTGCCGACTGAACCGCTACCAAACAGAAGAGAAACAGATGGAGAATGTGTACTGGGGCACAGAGTGGTGAAAAGGGCAAGGATGGAAGTGAGAGGAGAGCACTCTGTGTTGCCACATGGTTCGGTTTGTCTCAGTGGAAGATGCTCAGCATCACTCTGGTTTGGGATACATATATATATATGTATTATTTTTTGTAGTGTCACTAGGACACAGCTTCCTGCAGACTGACAGCATTAAAAAAATTATAGGGTTTCAGTCTATAAGAAGGAAGTAATCATTTGCCACAGACCTTTTACTGGATATTATCTCATGAGTCATGACCCATATCAAGAGAGCAGCCGTTTGAGTCTAACTTGAAAAGCCAGTGGTTGATAATGCTCCCATATATTCCTGCAGGTAACAAGTGATATTTAGCTGAGAAGGTCTATATAACTTGGCTTGCTGGCCCTTTTAACTCAAGGAACTGCCTGAGAGTGAATGACAGACTAGAGAGATTGTGTTGAAAACAAACAGAAAGAAAAATCAAATAAAAAGTATCAGTGTGGGTTGTTTTATTGTAGAAGTGAATGACAGCATTAGGATTTAGACCTCCTAGTTTAACACATCCTGCCTTCCCTAGTTTAATAACTATACACACAACTAAAAGACAGCATATAAAAACAGGCAGCGATTTAGTAGATCAGGGTTGCTGTATTTGGATTATCAGGGCATTTAGGGGAAAATGGGAAAAAAAAAAAAAAAAGACCACACAGGGAGACAGCGCAGAGAGCCTCTCCACAACCATCTGCCACCACGTCACGTGGCTCTGCAAACTGACAGACACTCCTTTAGCAGGGCCCAGGCACGTCAGATGAATCAATCAATCAAAAAAATTCTTATGAAACTTAATCACGGAGGGTCGTGTTAGGGAGTGGGGAACAGATTAAATTACCACGGTATTAGATACGGGAAATGATTTCTGTCAAAACCATCTTTACTGCAATTATAATATGTTAATTATGTATTTCATTAAGTAAGTGGATTAGAGTCTGCACAGATGAAATCACGCTGAAGGCTTTGAATCATTTGCTGAGCAGTGTGGGAGGACTGGTGTGAATGGAACTCAGTTAATTTTGAAAACTTTCACATGCTAAACATGTCCCCCCACCCCCCAACTGCAGGAAACAAATGCCTCCCAGATTGCCGCGTAAAACATCCAAAGACCACATTAATTTTAGTGATGTAATCAGATCATGCCTGATGCGGTCCAGGAGCTTGACAAGGATGCCATAAACGTGTTCACGTATAACTGCTTTTCTGTCTCTGGCTCTCCCTGCCGTAGAAGGAAGATGACTTGGACAGGATGCCAGCTTTCCTTCAGTCCGTGCTAAGAACACAGCACGAACAGCACAGAAAGAACACAACCTCCCCCCCCCCTCCTCTAGGTACAGCACAACCATGTGTGCAGCTGCCAGCTATAGTCGACTGCAACAACCAGTCTGCAAAGGCACCCACACAGCAGGCTCTTCAGCACCCGCACCCTTTGGGTTTGTTTCTCCTCAGTGAGTGGGAGGCCTCAGATACGTAGGAAACTGCCATTGCATGACGGGTGAGCAGCGGCCCTGGTGAGCCCACAACTGTGTGTACCAGCAGGGATGCGCTGGGTGAAACGCTCCAAAAGCATGAGTACAGCTCTTGGTAGTAGTAGAAGCAGCTGCTTTACACCATGGGAGGATCTGCCCCTGACCCACAATCCTCCTGTTTTTCAGATTGCACATAGCTTATGCAGGTTCCGCACTGTATCCATGTGCAAACCTGAAATGACTGTTTTCTTAGTTTGAATTCTGTACAAATGCAAAAGAGAAAGAGTGTGTTTATTTAGGTAGAGAGCTATTCCTTGTGCATTTAATGCTGCGCTCTTGATAGAGGAAAAGAGCAAGAAATAAGGGAAGATCGTGGTAACTATTGTTCTCCTTGCTCCCCAATAAATTAAACAGCTCATTTTAGAGGTTTATCTCTGAAAGGCAATTTAATGAATAAATAAAAATAAATGTGTCAGGCTCTAATTAACAACAAGAACTGGGCGCCTTGACATGAAATTTTAGACATAGCGATAGGTAGCCTTCCATTCAGGGGAGACTGCCCCACATATTAAAAATAAAAGGACATTTGGTGTCACAAAGAAATAAATCTTCCAGCTCTTTGCATATGCCTCTCTTTTTTCGAATAGCTTCTGGGATAGGAGACACATTTAAAATAAATGTGAAAAAATAAGAGCAAAATAATTAATTTTAAAGAGGAGAACATATACAACATACATAAATTTGCCTCATCCTAATTATTTAGTTATCAGTAATAATCACAAGGGATTTAAAAGGAGGGAAGAATCTGAGACAGCCTAACACCCTGCATGGAGTGAACATTGGTGTAAATGACTGGAAAAGGTTGGCTGATTTGATGAAAACCCAATCAGACTCTCTAGGGAGATATTACTTTCCTCATTATTCCACTGATTGGCCTTATTTCATCTGAAGAATGCAGCACATTCTTTACGGTGCTGGCAAGCCACTTTAACAATATCCAAGGAAAAAAACCCTATCACCTCTTTAATCGAAACAACAAGGAAATTAACCAGAGTCACTTTCCTCAGGGAACTGCTAAAAAAAAAAAAAAAAAAAAAAAACACCAAACCTGATGGATTGGCACAGCAAAGCTGAGAGGCAAAGGGGGTGGGATTCTGTCAGATTTGGCACACAGCAAAAGCTTTTCACAAATTTGCTAAAAGCAACTGAAACAGCAGGCTCAAACCGTAACTCCGCCCTCTGCAACTGGGAAAAAAATAACACTTGAGTTGTTTGCTTGTAGCAATCTAATCTTAACCAACAGTGACATAATTTACTAAGGGAGTTCGTTCTTGTGATGCAAAATTTGTTATACCCACATCACTGTGCAGGGCTTTAGAATAAAGCAGCAATTTCAAGTCAAGTACAAAACACACTTGCGAAATTCAGTCTGAGAACTGTGTTATCGATGGCCTCAAGCTTGCAATAACTGTTAATTAAGTGTATTTTTCATTATTCTTTAGCAAAGAAGCAAGATTTAATGATGTAAGTTAACAATAGATGATAATTTAGAGTAGTGACAATAGTTTAATTATTCACACACACGTAAAAGTTAACTTCATAATTTATTTCTTTGTGAGAACAAGTTCATTTAAAATATTTTGAACAGTGCATACAATTACTACATACGGCATCTTGCCACACTGTTTTTGAGGCTACAAGTCAATTTGCTCTAGAAGTCTCTCCTTTGGCAGCAATGGAGGGAAGGAATTCTCCAGTCTTAATTTCTACAGCTTGGGAAGAAAAGAGAACTTACTATGAACGGATAGCTGTGGGCCCAATGGGTTAAAAACTGAGGTCAGGGTCCTCAAACAATGGACCTCGCGATTGCCTAAGCTATTTCCAAAACTTCACAAAGGCCTTTGTTGAATTACAGGAAATACTGTGAAGAGAAAATAAAATATAGCCTATGATGAGCCGGAAAATGATGCTCAGAACCTACTTGAACACCAACTTCTGAAAGCATTTGAATGTCCTGAGACCATCAATATCTTAAACCAAATCTAGTTGAAATGTACTCAAGAGCCTTCTGTAAGGAAGATTTGTTTCTAGTGTTTGTAATAAAACAATCAAAAGGGATATCAGTCTGATGAAGACTGTGAGTAGTCAAGGAAATTATAATTTTAATGCACTTAAAATGATTTTTAAACAAAAACAACATCTACAAAGTAAGCAATAAAGACACAGTGATTTGAGTCAGGCACAGATCCTTCTGTTTCAGCACTGTGTTTTGTACATTCTGCTCTCATTACAATGGATGAGTCTTGGCACACAACTAGTCAGCAATTTTAGACTAGATTTCCTGATTGGGAATGTGGAGATGTTCCTCAGTTATTACTCAAAACTCTCAAAAATGTCTGTCACACAGAGAATTAGAACTCAGTGATGGTTTATGCCATATCTATTTTCAGCTGACTCTTTGATTTACAGTTTTCTCCAATGCTGTGCCTGAAAACCTGCAGGGATAATATGATGGCAGCCTGATCCATTAGCCCAATCGGGCTGTTCTTTCTCTCTGTTAAGATCACATTTTAAAAGACAAATTCGCAAACAACTAAAGACTTCATAGCCACTGAAATGTTCTGCACACAGTCTGGAAGAGCCCTTCAATGGGGTACACAAGGCATGACGATCTATCGGGGTCTCTCTTTCTAAAGAAATGTTCCTCCCTTAAAAAAAAATTAAATAAAAAGTCTAAATATTTGTATGCTTCAGTACTCATAAATCAGCAACACATTAAGGTGCCAGGAAGCTTAAGATTATGAAAATCATTCTCATCTGCATGAGGTTTGTTTCTGTGTACAGCCAACTGGCAGTGAGGGCAGGCCCATGCCTCGTACTTAACTTTGGCACACACAGCAGGCACTCGTGTTTTGGACTCCCACATCCCCAAGGGCGCCTTCAGAAAGCCCCTCAAGTTTTGAGTGGTTTTGCAGACTATCGATGGAAATGTGGGACATCACTTTCCTGTCCCTTCAAATGTAATTAATCGTGCCTTTTTCTCCTGCTGAATTCCTATCACTATGAAAGCCAGTATGTTTGTTCTTCCAGCAAACACAAGTCCCTTCTTTTTGTCAGGCTTATCAGAGTCACACAATTCAGTATTGAATCTCTTTGGAATGAACAAATACTCTGGGTATAATAGAGCCAGAAAATGTGACTACCCCAGGATACGCTCGTCCATCAGTACAACTGAAGCAAGGAGACACACTGCCCTTTGGATCCATGTTTAGGGAAGTACCTTTGTTAGAAGGTGATACCCACGTTCTGCAGCCAAACATCTGTTTCTTTCTACTACAAATGCTGCTGATTTTAGCAATATCATGCTCAGTGCATTGTGAACGTCTTTAAAATTCTGAGGATGAGATAAAATTTGCTGTTTTGCAAACAACATTTGCTGGGAGCCACTGAAAATAGAATGATAGTTCAGAAGATGAGTTAAATAAACTGAGAATGCTATGTTATCACACAGCACCTCCTTTCTACTCTGGCACTCAAAAAAGGGAAACATTCACAAAAACCTCAGGAAAAGTTAAAATGGAGAACATTAGGGATGTTCAGTACCATCAAATAGATCTTGAGACAACTTCACCCATGGCTGTGCATTCTGCACACTACGTGCCCTTCTTGCACAGCCCTGCCATTCACTTCAACACACAGAAGTATCTGTTCTTAGGTCTGAAGAACTGACCATCTACAGACACGGCATCTCCAGCAGGTTTTGAAGGCCACAGCCATCTCTGTCTTGTTATGACAGCACTGCTTGCTCTTACAGCAGTAACTGCATTATGGGTGATTTAGAGCTTCAAGATAAAACTGCACAGCATTTTGCAAACCCCAGGGAGTTCCCATCCCCTCCTCTTAGCCTACAGGCTGAAAGAAAGAGGGTAGGCACAGCACTGATCCTGAACAAGATGCCTTAGAGGGAATTCAGCTCTGCTAACATCCACTCCATTCTTAGGGAAGCTCACAGTTCAGGCAGACCTTCTTCACATCTGCCTGCAGAAAGGCTACACACACTTCCCTAAAGGCATGCAATTAAATGCTGATGTATTTATTAAAAGAAAGATGCTCTTATTTGGGGGAGAAACAGATGTGAGAATGTTTCAAGACCACACCTTAAGCTGCACCATTGAAGAATTCAGCTGGGTAAAATTACCTCTTGCCTTTGATGAATCCCAACCAGTACCTACCACTCATTTGTTGTGCAAAAGATGGCTGATTTTCTAATGACGGAAAATTATAACATCTGATTACATTGCACGTGACAGGGCTTATATCTTACCCACAAAACATTTAAATTGAATATGCCAGTCTTAAGATATCCTCTTGATGAAAAATATAAAACTTTAAGACAGGAGATCATAGTCTGTTTCAACAGTGCAGAAAGCCAACAAATACATCAACAAGCTTTGTAAATACAGCAGCTGAACTGGCTGTAGAAAAGGTGCGTTCAACTCAACACTATCCTCATTTCTGAATTTTAAATTAAAATAAACCAAAATATGTCAAATAAGAATAACCTTTGAAATCCCGTCTATATAGTTTAAAATTTCCATTTAACTCTATTAAAATCACTACCTTGAGCAGAAATTCATCCTGCAGAATACAAGGACATATTGCTGAATAAAGTCATTTTCCCTGTTTCATTTAGGTAGGGTGTTTGGCTCCAATATTATACAAAACATCTCTCTAAAGGCTTAGAAAAAAATATCTCCTGTTGGAAAGAGAAACAAAAAACCTGCTCTCAAGCCTCGCGAAGTCATTTACCTCCTCCTTGTAGGCTGCCATCTGACTCGCCTGCTAATCCACTTCAGTTTTCCATTATTCCAATAAACAGGCATTGCATCTTGTATGTCCCGATTTGGGTTGCTTAGCTCAAATTGGGTGTGGAACTTAAAGCCTACAGATCTGTTTTGGAGGCGGTGAAGTGCTTTGGGACCTGCTCTTAGGGTAAAACATCCCTGCAATTTGTGCTGTCCTGTTCCCAGATATAACAACACAACTAAATTAACCCACTCTGGTCCAGAGATTGGTTCGTGGAGGTACTATGAGCTTTCTCCTTGTTAACCACTACCAACTAACCACTACCAAAATTGAAGCTAGATTCTCCATTCTTCCCCAAGTAGCCTTAGAAAATAAATGACGAGATAGAGCCAATGTCTTTAATAATATCTGGCCAGTAAAGAGCCAGTGTTAGCTTTACTCTACTGATAACACGGTTGGTCAGGATAGAAAGCTATAGAAATAAAAACCTCCAGCCAGCTTCTGAGTTGCGCCTTCAGACTAAACCCAACTCTCAGTCAAATCACTTAGGGTTGTCTAGCTTCCTTTGTATCCCAGGGCACTGGGGGGGGGTGGAGGAGGGGGGAGAGGCAGGAGAGGAAAAGAAAAAGAAAATCAGTTTTTGACTAATTGCCATGGAAAACTATAAATCAGATTGTGGTCCCTGAAAGTTAGATTCAGGTTCACCATATGGTTTGTAAACCTGGACAATCACTGATGCGTTTTTAGTTTCTGATGAAATCTGAAGCATTAGCTGGTTTTACATGGTTTCAGGTTTCCTTGCAAACATTTCAAACCCCATTTTCTCTAAAAGCATAAATTCTTCCATTCATACCAGAGAGTGTTGGGACATCACAAACAAAAGTTTTAGAACAAAGCAGAAACACACTCTTCTAGCAACAAAAACAAAGTTTTCAGAACTGCATATACAACCAGCCTAATGACCTGGACAAATGCACTTAATTACACATCTGTGTGTGCAGTTGCTCAGTTTGTTAATAAAGCCTTTTCAATTGCATCTACAAACTGGATGTCAAGTGTGCATACGCTGTGCTTTTCCTGTCACGAAAGTGACCTTTGTGAAACGTGGCCTAATCACCAATTTATCTATTTTAAGACATGTATAAAATATCAGACATACTCAGTACATCGGCTTGGTGTAAAAGTCAATGGCCAAACTGGGAGGGTGGGTTTCTGCTTTGCAAGATTGCTGGTGTTGCTTGGTTCAGGTATTTGGAAGCCAAGGTTCTTCTTTGTATGTGTATTTTATAGCCGAGGATGGGAACTGTTTGTTATAGCTGCGTATGGGAACAGCTTGAAAAAAATCAACTACATACTTTTTCCATTTTGGTGAGAAATAGTTAATGTTCCATAGCCTTTGATTTATTTATTAAAAGTATTTTACCAGGAAGCACAACAGAGACAGGCCTTCTCATTTACAGTGAGACCCCAGAGAGCAGTAAATTTACATACACAAAGGACTAGCATCAACCCCTGAACCTTTAATGTTTATTTTGATAGCCCACCCTGCTGGTAAGGTCTTTTGTTAAGAAGCCAGGTACAACAAGGCAAGGATCCAAACAAACAACACTGGTAGCTTTGTTGACCAGGTCATACGATGTCTTGCCCTTGAACAGTACCCCTTGTCTCTTACCCTTTGCCCCGAGAAAATGAAGTTAGTTGGAGTCCCTGTGGCAGATTTAGCATTTCCTTTCAGTGTCTGCCAATCTATCAAAATTCAGCTACCGCTGTGAACCCATCAACTCGGCGCAAAAAAGAACAAGGCTTACTACGGACCCCCTCAAAGTAGCAATCATTTATCCCTTCCTGAACTTTAGCTGACCTTTGTAGCAGGCTCGAAGTTGAAGCGCATAGCACCTTGTTGTGCACAAGCCAGGCACAGGATTTTTCACTCTCCCAGGCCAACGCTTTTATTTCATTTCATTAATAAGAGTGTTGCATTTTGGAATAACCACTTGAAGGGAAATAAAGTCTTCAACCGAGGATCCGATTGCATAGCACCACACAAAAGAAAACAAACAAATATAAATATTCCACATTTACTGAGCCAGTTAACATCACTTTGTAGAGCAAATAAACAAAACAAGTGGATTCCATTCACGAAGATTTATTAGGAGGAGGAGGGGAGATATTGTTCAGAGAACACAATGATGCATTTATATACAAATAATTGCAAAGTAAAATGAATCATATAGAGCATTGAACTCCAAAACTGAGAATACCATATAACTACAATATATTGCCAAAATATTGGAGCAGCTTTGTTTTATTTTTTAAAGCAAGAGGAAACTCTAGATTGCAGTAAGGGTTATACGCAGTGTAACTCCCTCTGTAAATTTAAACTGACCTAAGGGACATAATTACATACATCTCATCATGAGACAATATACTTTTTATTTGTTTGAATTTTATTTGTATTGGTGAAACTGACCTGAAACTGACACAAGTTTATTAGAAAAAGGACTCTCAAAAACAGAGTGGGCTGGTCTTCTTACTTAAGATGGATGTGCCAACTTCTAGTATGATTAGAGAAATGGATAACTCACTAACATCTGTGCAAACTACAATAAAAAGGGATTTAGTGTTACCCCAAGGAAGGTAAAAGAGGCTGTCTGTCCATTAAACGCTTTATTACAGTGCCAGCAGCTTTTTTCTAACTCAGTTATTCCTGCACAGAGCTCAGCACTGTGACTGCCTGTCATCCTTACCAGACAGTGCTTGGGGCTCCGCAGTTTTTTTGTGCAAGGTAGATGACAATCAAATGACTCATTGAGCAGGGAAAGCGCCTGACCCCTAGTGAAGGATTAACTACGGAAAGTGAGTGTGATCATGTCACACCATTACTTAGAATTTTCACAGTCAATTTCTGAAAATATGAGATAACTCCTTAAAGAGACAGCTCTTTCAGGAAGCACTATGAGCCAGCAGAAATTCCCTTCCAGTACAAAGGCAGACGGTGCCATCATGGAGACATCGGCTCGGCTGCTCAGTGGGAGCCAACCACCATCCGTCTCATGACAGCAGATGAGGTTAAGAGTGAGCAAGACAGAATTCAGAAAGCTCGGTAACAATTCAGATAGTCTAGGCAGGGAGCAGACTATTGAATCCTGTCATGGCAGTCTCCATTTGGGTTAACAAAAGAACCTTTTAAAAAAAAAAAAAATGCAAATAGAATCATGGAATCATTTGAGTTGGAAGGGACCCTAACAGACCACGTAGTCCAACTCCCCTGCAGGGAATAGAGACACCTACAGCTCCATCAGATGCTCAGAGCCTGGTCCTGCCTGACCTTGGGTGTCTCTAGGAATGGGGCATCCACTGCCTCCCTGGGCAAGAGGTGGAATTTCATTCAATCCCTCTTATGCTCAGAGAGGGAAAAAAAAAAAAAAAAAAAAAAAAAAAAAAAAGATCTGTGTCCCCATGTGAATGAGACTGTCCAGCAAGTCTATTGAAAACAGCAAATATTTTACAACTCTGCAAATACACAAAGACCGCGTCGCACATGGGAATGTCTGTTCCTGCATGGCACAGCCTGACTGCTGTAAGGACATCTTGAGAAAAGCCACAAATGCTGCTGGCTTCGTGGCAGTGCTAAGCCCCAGCACGTCTCTATGAACCTGTTAGCACTTTCTCACATTAAAACCCCCTTGTGGTATATAAGAGGGGAGGCTTGACCCATTAATCAGCAAATGAAGGGCCCATTTGCTCTGTTTTTACACAACACATTTTTTCATGCACAGTTCTAAATGTGAGATTCATCAAGTTTCCACCAAAAAAAGTAATTCAGCCTAAGAACCTCAAAGCTTGGGCGTGCCAAAAATGAGATAACATCTGCTGCTGCCTGAATCTAATTGAAATGATTCATTATAAAATTTACAGACCCGCTTAATGATTTTGTATTTCTTTTCCAGAATCACCTTGTTCATTATCTCACCTTAGGTAAGCTAAATTCAGAAAAGCAGTAGTTTCCCAAACCTGCCAGAGTTTGCACACAGCATTTCCTAACAAAAGGAGGCTGATTTTTCCTTCGACATTGTGTTTGTGGGGTTTCTTTGGAAAATACATTCCCTTAGAGAAAAGCTTCATTATCATCAAACAGAGACCCATTAGGAGCGCGTTTGAAATTTGCACCCTTTTCCTAGAATTGGGGCTTAAATAGCAGATTCATTTATGGCAGTTTTCTGGCTGTTTTGATGGCATTTTTGCTCCCAGGTAATGTCATCTCTATATACACCCCCCTTTAAAGAAAGCCGACACAAGAATCTTTTCCTGCCTTTTTTTTTTTTTTTTTTTAATTTTCAAGTAGCCAACTATTCAGTTGCTAAAATGTAAGGCACATACAGAATGTATGCACGTTTGATTCTACACAGTTTTTCAAAAGGAAGATCCTTTATGTGTGTAAAAGGAGAGAAGTGAAAAAAAAAAAACGAATAAGCATGTGAATAATTAGATCAGAGATAGATGCCACCTTTTCTCAGTGTTGAAACTGTGAGGAGGAAAAAAGTGCTACCATATAATTGACATAATTGATCTATTTTTTCCCTTTTTTGCTGCAGTAATTTTTTATGCATGCCATTGTTGCTGTTATTATCCAAGATGTGATCTTGTGTGGTTGATAATACTGACTAGATATGAATACTGGTAAGTACCAGCCAATCACAAATCTATAGTGTCTATTTCTGCATCACCAGGTGCTATCTCATGGGAAATATCCTCTTTTTTGGCAGGCACACAGCGCTCTGCATTATCTGTCATTTTCATTGGATTCAAGCTACAGCTGAGCCAAAAAGACTTAGTTCTAGCATATGTGCTCAAAATGGCCAAGATGAGATTGTCCAAATTCACCCTTTCAGGATTGTATTAGAAAACAACTGGAGCTAAAGCTAAAAATTAGAGCTAGCAAAGTATCTGAATTACATTTGGGAAACTGCAAACACCATAAGCTCAAAAGATTTCCAGCTTATCACAGTCATCACCTCCAAAAGCTCTAAGGAGCCTAAGTCAGCAATTTCTATATTTTTTCGACACTTCTTTTGTACAGATTAAATGTGATGATGTCAACAAAGAAGAACAAGGACATCACAAGAAGACAAAATCCTTCTGTTTTCCAGTGGCTCAGAAAACTACAACAAGAAGCTAATGATTACATGCGAATGCCATATTTAATAGGTCAGTGTTGCTACATTCTGAGTCAGCACTAATATATTAGATGGGACTGTTGTTTATTAATAATTCTGTAGCTAAACTATATGAAATGGGACCATGAGCCTTTTTTCAATTACAATAAAATAGTAATACTGTATCCTCCATCTAATGAGGACAGGCTTAATTGGGATGGTTGCTTTATTAAGATACCTCCCAGGAAACTAATTTGGTATAATGTTAGTGAATAGCTGTGACTGCTGTTTAATTGGGATGGTACTAACAAAAACTCTGCTTAATGGGGATACATTTGGTCAGTACCAAGGGGTTAAGTGATACTTAACTTGGTGTTAAATGGGTGTGAAATTCTGAGTTTTGTTCTTTTAATGAAGACACAGCTAACTAGGGGTCAGACAAGGAAAAGTAGGAGGAAAGTGTAATTCTGTATTAGTTTTGGCCTCTTATTATATCTTACCCCTGAGAGAACTTTAAAAACGGCAAGAGACTCTTTGATAGCAACCATCCCATGATCTTTTGTCCATTTTCTGTGAAAATGTATTTGTATCTGACTTTTAACCTGATTTTTTTTTTACTGAAAGATCTCACGTGACTGATTTCATCCTACAATTAGAAAGGATTTCTAGATGGTGACTAGCCAAGGGCTGTGATGAAGACTTTGCTCAGCTCAACTCTCGTTTAATTTCATAAACCAAAGTATGAGCATTCTTTTACTCCTGTACAAAAACATAAAAATAGTAGGAATGCTCAAAATGAAAATCAAAAGCCACGTCAGTTCTCCTGCAAGCCATCCATATGCATAAGAAAACATTCATAGTAAAGTTCAAACTCCTGCAAGAAGCAAATACCATACGCAGACCTTCGTAGTGCACATAAGCAAGCCTTTTTGCTCAAAAACTAGGGAAGCAGAAACAGTACCCTGAACTCAGTGATCAACACATACAGAACAAATTACCAACAGCAATACACCTACCTGCAGTGGTATATACTAGCTAATAAATGTTTTATATTTAGAAGTTTTAGTCTATGGAATGTAAACCCTTAATTATGAGCGCTACACCACATCTAAAACATTTATCAACCAATATTGAATAGCAAACATCTGTAAAAATCAATCTCTTTTTGTGGCTCATTCGCAAACCTAGGAAGAACTAGATTGTGCATAATAAGCATAAAAATGATCAGAAGATCTGAATATCTGGGGTAAAAAGACAAAAAGATATCCCATTACTGTACTAGTGCACATCCTTGCCTAGAACTAGAATTTTTATTGGTGGCAGGAAATGTACTTGTTAGCATTTAATAAAAATATTTATAAGAAATCAAGATATAGTCTTGATAAAACATTTAAAATCACATTTCACATACAAGTACAAAATAGATCTCTAGCGATTGTTAAAATTTAATGTAGCTTTGAGTATTGTTTACTACTATCAAACACTAAATTACATTTTCTTGATTACTCTTGCTGTACATTGACTCTATTTTAGGGAGGAGGTGGAAAAAATAATCATGTGATGCATTCTTATGGCCAAAAACCACAGAAATCAATGACAAAATACTTCTAAGCTCACAAAGTTCAAATCAAGGCCTCTGTTATAATTTATCAGCTAATTATGAGAAT
Organism: Tetrao urogallus; assembly: GCF_951394365.1. Lineage (NCBI taxonomy): Eukaryota > Metazoa > Chordata > Aves > Galliformes > Phasianidae > Tetrao > Tetrao urogallus. The sequence continues at coordinate 10,764,248 of NC_136825.1, read as the reverse complement.
ATAGATGCTGCCTTATTTTGATTTCCTTCACCAGAATGCTAATGAAAATGAAAGAATCTCAAAATATTTGAATGAAGAACATACAAATAACTTTCAATCTGTCTGTCAGCAAGCAAAAGTCTAAAGATATTGAATATGTAAATTGCCTTAATAAAAGAAGAATGATGTCTTTTTCAGTAATCAGTTTAATTACATTGCAATCTTTCAATAGAGAAATAGTAGTTCTGCACAAAGTCTTTTAGAAAAGGGACTCGGGTGGGACACGAAAACTGGTTCATGAGAAGTTATCAAAATACATACGGTAAAATAGCTTTTACAATGACACACTAAGTTGACATCTTCACCAACTTATGCTGACATGGTTCTATGGAGGCAATACTGCTATATACTGTGTTTGGCCTTTTTGTTGTAACACTGAACTGTCATCCTCCAAGTCAGTACACGTAAGGAAAAGAGTTTTATGGAATTTGTTTGCTTTTAGATGGAGCCTGTGATAAGAAACACAGCTAGCCCAACTTGAGAAGTACCACACAGGAACATTTTTTCTTCATTTCTGTTATCACTTTCTTAAAAACTGTCATTTATATTTTACATATCATTACATTTAACCCAATTTTGACCAGGAAAAACATCATACACCATTATACCTGAGTGAAGGATTAAGGCCTCTCTGTAGCTTATAGAGTATAATTTGGCCTAAAAAACATCAGTGCTTAGTCCTTCTCCCAAATATTTTCTGTAGAAACTTTTGCATATGAAGGTACCACTTGGGCCTTCTATCTGGCATCAGAGTTCAACTCAGTGTTGAAGGTTACAAAACCCTTCAGCAGGCAAAAGAAACTAACGTTCATGCCATACAACAACCAAAGGATTAATGGTCAAATGACAGTCAGGACTAATGCTCAGCTAGCTCAGCTAGCTTAGCAGACATCACTGATTGTAGTCCAAATGTGGCTTTGAGGGCACAAAGAAGATAATGGACCATACTTTGAGAAATCAATCTGTATTTTTCCTGTGGGGACAAATCAGGTTTTTGCTGCATCAAATTTGGAATGCTAATGGAGGCTCAGAAAGGCCCTGAAAGAGGTAGAATGCTGCCCTGATTCTGAATGAGGGAGAACATGATTTGTAATTGGCCTGGGTCTTTCAAATTTGCTTACGGTCATTGTCTGCTAAATACTTTTCTCCTAGCTTTGTTAGCCAGGATCCTCAGAGCCCTATGATCTGTGGCTGATGAAGGTAGTTAAGGGAGAATGTTAAAATGGCAATTTAAGTCTGAGCAATTGCTGCAAAAATTAACAAAATACTAAAACCTTATGCGAGAAGACCTTTGCAAACTTCTCTCATTAGACTGGGGTCCAAAACTTGAACTTTGAAGAACTTGGCATCACGTAAAAAAAGTCTTTGGGATTCTCATGCCTCCCTTGTATTTTTAAATTACAAAGGCAAAATGAAATCACACGTAAAGTCAACATAATCAAACTAAATTACAGGCAGTTTCAAGAAATGTGTAGATGTGGCACTTAGGGACATGGCTTAGTGGTGTGATGCAATGGATTGACAGTTGGGCTAGAGGACCTTAGCGGTCTTGTCCAAACTCACTGATTCTATGATTCCGTTACAGGTCAGCTAAATAACAAGCTTTGAATGTGACTGTTTTTTGTGCAGTATCCAGAGAATCAAAACCTCCTTTCCCCCCTCCCTTTGTTTTCAGTAGCGTATGCAATCCCTGCAAAATGTAACAGCTAACATATAAACAAAAGCACCCTGCAGACCTCTGTACTTGTCTCTACTTTGAAACAAATTCTCAATTTTGTTAGGGTTAAGGGTTGGTGGTCTCATTTGAGCCCACTGTGGACAGTCATCTGCATGACACAGCCAGACTGCCTTTTGGCACAAAGTCGTGTGATTGGCAGCAATTGCTCAGGAGAGGCTCAGGGCTGGATGATGAAGTAACTTCCATTATAGAATACAGACAAGGTCAACTTCATGCAGAGAGTAGCAACAAGAAGTCCTCGTCCCCAAAGTCTCTGTCCTACTGGATGTTTTTGTATTTTGCTGATACACTTTAATGAGAAAATATTTTTCAGCAGTTAACTGCTGTGTGTACAAAGGTTATCAAAACTGGGGAAAAAATACATTTCATGTACAAGTTAAAAAATAACTGCATTTATCTATTGCATCTCAAATAATTGAAGACTATCCTAAATGCTTTTGCAATACTTTTTGACAGAATGATTGACTTCACAGAAGCTGCTCAGACTCTGTCTCTCGGGAAAGCTGTCCATAGAGCAGTAAATAACAGTTGTGTTTTACAAGTTACGCCCATGAATGAGGGCCACTTTCAGCACCTCAAAGTCCACAAGCCTGCCTATAGAAATGGGATCACTTAGAGCTGGAGAAGAGTATTTGACACTGTTGGCTGAGCTTAATTTTTTCTGAGGAAAAATAGAGCTACTGTACAGCAAATCCCACAATAAAAGACATATTCAAAACAAACTTAAAACATTCAGTGTTAAGTTAGAGTTGATAAGATTAGCAGGAGCAACTCAAGCTCCATGAGGGACATATCATGCTGCATCCTATTATTATTATTTTTAAAGTTATCTACCATTGAACATAGCATAGACATTCAATAAACTGAAATTGGTCTTACACAAGTGCACAAGTGACAGTTATCAGTCCTTCTTCAATCTTAGTATCTTGATAGTACCTTCAATCCCCCAAGCCTGTTCTAGACCAAAACATCTAGTATGACAAAGGCAGCTGACAGCCTGTGGAAAAGCTCTTGGAAAGGAAGCTAGCTTTTACAACCCTTGCATAATTTTCTCTAGATTCTTCTGTAATAGCACGTAAAGAGTTTGCTTCTCTTATCTGGAAGAACAGGATAATAACAGGCAGAGGTTGATAAATCCAAAATCTGCTTTTCAGATAACAGATATGGGGACCACTCCTCTCCATTCTATGGGTGGGGACCATTATCCCATGCCTTTTACAACCTATCACAGCTTACTCAAAATTTTTGAGCTACTATATACAGTCTACTTTCTTCTTAGTCAAGGCCCGCTCCTGAGACCACACTGACAATATTCCACATTATGTATTTCATAATTCACCTAATCCCATTTGTTTCCACTCTCATCCACACCATCTCTCACTTGCATGCTGCTAGACTGTACAGCTTACAAGGATGAAAGCAAAACCTACAATACATAATCTATTAAGTTTATTTTTAATCACAGCAACAACAAAAAAGTGCTACCAAACAAGTACATCCTTAAGAAAAAAAATGCACCTTGCTGGAGCCTCATGATGCTGCTGACAGATCATTCACATTATATACATCTATTTACTTTGCTAATCAATTAAAACACTGAAGTTAACATATGCCATATTAAGTGGTGCATATGCTATGAAACAGTTTGTTAAAAAAAAATACTTTTTGTGAACTTCTGTTCCCATCTGATGTTTTAAAACAGTCTTGAAAAATTATCATTTTCTAGCCCCAACACAAAAGCAATTCTCCCAACCCCTGCTGATGCAGCCAAAGGTAATGAGGAGACCTTAGCAGGGAACAGAAGCAAATGAAAATACCTCCTCTTTGGCATGAGAATGGCCTTCAGATTTTGCAGATAAGTCTTAAAAACATTTGAGGTTAAGTGAAAGACAGATCAGCTCAGAAAGGAAACATCTTGTCTTTGGGCAATAAAATTTGGCTGCAGAAATCTCTTGATGATAAACCGACTTCGCTCAATTCCCGTGAGATGCTGTTCCCAGCAATATCACACACACAAGGGGAGAACCTTCACTAGCACATTCACACATAACGCCATATACCAGTGGAATTAATTGCTTGCTTAGGATTGCAGCCACACAGAAAAACAAAGGATAAAACTATTTATTGTTTCCCCTGCTAGAAGGCATGTGGAAAAGAGGGGTAAAAATCATTAAAGAACATTGGCTGCTAGGTTCAGACTTTCAGGCCTTCCCAGATGGGACTGACAAGCAAACCAAGTGTGAATGCACACTAACACTTGCCCATCAACCCTGACCACCCAGAGAATGGGTGGATATGTACAAATCTACCTTTCTTGCAGCTCCTTCCTGCCTGATTTAAAATATTCATACACTAATCCCACCATTTCTTGGGTTGGATTCTTCACCGTTACCTGTTTAGTAAAGACGTATGTGCTGGTCTCAAACTAGACTGGGGGTACTGAAAACTAAAAAAATTAAAACAGCATTTTAAGTCTAAATACTGTAGTGTGGTTAAACAGCACTCCTGAAGTGCCCCAGGCTTCACACATCATTGTGATGAGGACATGTCATATTCTGATACCGACATGTCAAGCTTAGGAGGTTTAGACAGGTACAGTTAAATCACATTGCAGCATTGAACTTCCACTTCTAAAATTTTATCTTGTTTGTACAGCAAGTCAGGATAGCTGGCTATACAGAAGTTGACCTGCCAAAAGAAAAAAAAAAAGAGGGGGAGGGTGGCTTACTAGGTCATACAAAAATAAATAGGGGGGAATGTGGAGAAGACCTATATTGTTTTGCACTCTGTGTAGACTTGTTCACAGCCAATAAAATGACTATTTGGAGGAAAAAAAAGGGAGGCAGCAGGAGAAGAATTAGCTGCTCTGAGGATTCAGCTGCTCACCCCTTGCCAGCGCACCCATTTCAATTTGGAGTTCCAGGCTGTCACAGGCTACTAGGCTCACAGGCTGTTCCTTTCATTGATGGAGACAGTTCCCATGGCAGGATAAATCCAACTTCAAACCACCTATGCAGCACATAGCCAAGCTGACCAGATGAAATTTGAAGTTTAGTGCACGGCAAGCACCAGCAGACTCAATTAAGGCAAGCTGCTAAGCTAAATTTGCCATACCACTCCTTGGCAGCAGAAAGTTCTCCCTCTCACAAATTCCCCATGTCAAGAATCAGCCCAAAAAGACTTTCAAAGACCCTTGAATGCCAGGCAGGAGTAATCATTGAGGAGAGCTGCAGGGGATTCATGCTGTGCTATTAGTTTCAGCAGTAAACCAGGATACCCAATGATGAAATCACTTATTCTGTGAGAAGTAACAGAGTATTTATGATGCTCTTCTTCCTTGTCTTCCTCAGGTCCTGAGGGAGAAGCAAGGGAAGACCTGTTTCCATTGGTAGCCCACAGAACACCATTAGAAAGAAGAGCAAGCCAAGACATCAAGAGAAGTGTGGGGCTGGTAACTAAGAGTGCAGCTGGATTATGGTAGCAAGAACCACACACTGGCACTGTTAAAATGAGGGCTCTGTGTCTTGCTATGTAGCATATCATTCTGCACTGCTCAAACCAGCAGTGGCCCCAGAGCAGTTATAAACAGAATTGGATGCTGCGGCCAAGACTGATGTCAGATATTCCTCTATCTCTGTTACCCATCTCCCATGGACTCCTATTATAAAATCAGCTGGAAATATTTCCTGGCAGCAAAAGGATTTGTAGCTGTTGGGAAACAAGAAATATTCTACTGCATTAGAAGGAAGTGCTGACAGTGCTAAACTTCTCTTTCAAGAACTTCTAACCTGAACAACACCAACAACTACTCCAAAAATCCTGAAGAGCCTCCAAGTGAACTGAAGCTTGTAGAACAAGCTTTTTTGAAACAGCCAGAGCTTCTTTTAATCTACAAGATATGTCTATTTCTAATACTATAAATCAAGTCTTGTTAATAATGCCCAGGTGCTTCTTTAACTGAGGGAACGTCTGACCAGCTTAGAAAAAAAAAAAATAAAAAAATCACACAACACTGTTTTCTAAATGGATATTCACCACTAGCATAAGTGAAAGCAGAATATAGACATAGTATTGAAAAGAGGATGGGAACATCCTGACCAGTCAGTTATCACTGATTCCTGTGATATGAAGTCGTACCAGCCAGGAGCTCCCTAGCCCAAAATGGTGTCAGTGGAAAATAGCCCACTGCCAAGGTGAAATCCTTTCAAGGAATATTTTTCTATTCTTGCTGTCAAAGGTTCACCTGAATATGTGTAGTTTAGCCTGTTTTCTGTCCCTGTGTCACATTCCTAGTTCTTCCAAGCACAAAAGTTGCTGATGGCCAAGGCTCTTCTCCATGAAATAGGCAGCCAGGCATTTAACTGACTGTTAGCAAAGAATTCTTTGTCCAAATAATGCATCTTTATAATAAGGACCGTAATCTCTCTAAGGTTTACATCTTTTACCATAGGTCATCTCATTGAAAATCAGCAACACGCTAATAAACCACCATGGAGAGTAATAACATCCTTGGTCTTAGAACATGGATTTTTTTTTCATTCTAAAGTTTCAGTCAAAACACATTTTAGTCCCAGCACCCAATTTCCTTAAAGAATTTTAAAAGGCAATTTTGTGGTTCAAGCTTCAACCTCTGGTTGTTTGATGGCAATCAGAGGTCAACACATTTTAAAGTGCTTGATCATGTCATTTTACTTGACCATTTCTGCCTTAATTGCAGATCACATTGGCTACAGCACAGTATTCTATAAATACTTGAACAATCTGTTCAATAGAGTGATAAAGCTAAGCAATTTAAAAAATAAGTTGAGCTATGTCACCTTCTTGTCAACTAAGCTACTAATTTAACTATATGTAGAACTTATATAATGAACTGCTATGCTGAGCACTCAGTAGAATTTCCAGTTATTCGCTTTCAGTGCTCATTAAGGTGAGAGATGACAGGACTGGCCACGTGTTCCTCTACAGCTGGATATCACCGAGATTATAACTAACCTGGCTAGAACAGAATTAAAAACTCTTATCAGCATTTAAGGAATGGAGTACTTTAACAGTAGGTTAGTCCTGCTCACACTAGCCCTCATATTTTGCTGCTTCTACTGTGACCATTAATTATTACAATCATTTACATATACAGCAGCTATAAGTTAACCACCCCTCCCTCTTCCCATGGCACAATCTCTTTAAAATCACCTTGCTGACCTCTCCTCTTTCCCATATTTCAGCTTCTGAGGGATAGCTCCATCCCCTCATCTCTTCCCTTATCAGAAAGACTGTTTCAGTGAGACCTAAATCACCTTTAGCTGCCTTCTCCCATCTCTAGTCTCACTCAGGAGCTGCCAGATGTTTTTTTGTTTGTTTGTTTTTGTTTTTTTTTTTTTCCCCCTTCAAAGGCCGAATTCCCATCAGCGGTGCCAAGGACCATGAGGAAGCGCATTGCCTCTCCTAATCCAAGAATTGTGGTGGCCAGTTTGGGAGCCACAACTCAAATGCAGGGCTGCTTCCAGGCTTCGTAGAGGTTAGCAGGGAGCTGAAACAGCACTTTGAGCCATAGGATCATTAAGGTTGGAAAGATCACCAAGATCATTAAGTCCAACCATCAACCCATGCCTGTGACCACTCTAAACCATGACACATAGTGTGATATCCACCCTATTCTTGAAAGCTTCCAAGAACGACGACTCCATCACTTCTGAACTGGCTACCCAGTTGCGATATCTCACCTCTCTTTCTGTTAGCAATGCAGGCCTCTGCTTAAAAACGTCTTTCCTTTCTTGGGGACATCTGTTGTAACATGCAACTTCTGGAAAAAAAACTAACTTAAAAACCAAATCAGACTGTTGGCTGTGGTCTCTCACTTGGAAAAAGGCCAGTTTAGGCATCGAAGAGAAGAATATCACCTCATTACAAGACATAGAGAAGCATATATTGTGAACTATAATTCCAGTAGCATTCACTGGCAGTTCATGGAAAAAAATCACAGTTTCAAAATTCAAAGCTAATGAATGGTTCCAGAGTGTCATCTCCAATACATTTATGTCTTGGAGTCTTGACTATGAAATCCATGAAGATAGAAGGTTCCTCTACACCTTTTCCTCTTCTGGAACAACTAGAGAAGAACATATGCTGAACAGAGGCCTTCTACCTCATAAGATAAATACCATCTCAAGTTTTTCTGTCACTACCTGCTTGACTGTCTGTTGCTCAAAGAAAAATCAAAATCCAACAATAAGTATCCACTTCTTGATTTTTGAACCTCAATTTCAAATAAAGGAGGATCTACAGAAGAATCTACAGAATCAAAAAGGCTGCAACACTGCATGTGCTTTTCTTTTCCACAGGTAACTAAGCAAAAAAAAAAAAAAAAGACTATTTCAAATATAGTTAGATTATACTGCAAAAAGAAGAGTCTTAATGTACAAATGTGTTACTTGACAGAAGTCATCTTGCCCTTGTGAAGAGCTGTCCTTGTGGATTTCTATTTGTTCAATGAAATGACGTGGCTTAAGTTTTGACGTATCTCTCTTCTTTAAGGCATGCTATTGCTGAGAGAGTGCTGGTACTAGAAGTACTGCACATGTGCATTTTGAGTGATTAGAACTGAGGAACCTTCTCCCTGCTGAAGAAATAGACCTATCCCAAAGTACCATGGTCAGCCACATATTAACGTATGTCCTAACATTAACCCATGCCAACATGGAAAGAAAAATATGACAAGAAGAAAAAAAAAGTTACAGACTATAAGTTGCTCAATCCAATACTATACATACTAAAAAAAAGACAAAGATTAAATAACTTTCTTAGGTCTCGTTCTTACAGATTTTTCCCTTAAGGAGCTCTCATCACTGTCCATACCCTAAAGCATATTGCAGGCAGGGCTTTACAGTGGAGGAATTGCACTAGTTCAGATACTCAGGCATACGTAAATTTATAATTCTTATTGAAATCTTAACATCTCCTAAGTCAGTACAAACTATGGACTAGAGTACCTCTAAGATTCTAACTCCTTCTGAAGAAGGTTCAAAGCAACTACTGTAAAAGAATAAGCATCTAATTACCATCTTACCACACTTTCAAGAGTTCAAAATTATGCTCCTACAAACAAGAGAACAATTTTGCAGGCTTGTTTCAAAGGGGTAGGTGTGGATTTTTCCTCAGCAGTAGTTGAAACTCCCCTTCAACTTCCACTTTCCATATGAAAACTTTTGCTTGCTCTCACCTTGGAGAAATCTGTTGTTTCAATCCCATTTTTGAACTATGACAAATTGCTGGAACTAAGGAAGTTCTCTCACCATTTCTTTAATGAAGTGAAGGAGAAATAGCTGCAGTTAAGCCTTAACTCCTTCCCTCCTACAGACTGTTTCCTGCTTGCTCTCAGATCATCTGCAGGGTTTCCATAGAATTCCCAAGTACTGATTGAAAGTGAATGTTTCAAAATGTCAAGCTGCCCTGCGGCCAACACAGCGGTACTGCACACGGTCCTCAGCAGAGGACTAAAAGCTTTATTTCATAGGACTTTCTCACACACCCTCCACCTCAGTGTCACCACGCTGCAGAAAGTTTCCTCCAGAGTTCAGAGGCAGGAGAGCATGAGCTTGCATACACAAGCTGGTCTGGGTTTCTTGGCTCGGTGCAGAGTTGCAGCAGCCCACCCTTTCCACGACAAGAACCTTTTCCTTCTGCCAGTAACTTAAAAAGTCACGTCATTCAAAGAGTTTAAATCTGTCCTGAGGAATCAGAGTCAAATCACATGCCTGAAGGGAGCTGGTAAGACTGAACAAAATAGAATTTGTTTCATTTCCTTCATCCGTAAAAGATACATGCCTAGGAAATTACATTAAGGCTATTGAGATGCTATATGATTTATGTTGCATAAGTCAAGTATTTACAAAATAAGGAATGCTAAAATTAATAAGTCCACATGACTTCAAATATGCTTCTGCTTAAGTGCAGCATATAGTCTTCAATTATGACTTCTCTCCACACAAGCCTCACATCGTGCAAAATAGAGTGACTGTTTTTCCTGAGTTGCTTTCAGGAATACTTGTTCAGATTCCATTTGGGTTTCTGGCTTCTGATGTCAAAGCAGTTCAGCATTCCTTGCAGCTAACACATCAATTACTGTATTACATTCATGTCTCAAAAATACTGATGATTTCCATCTCCCTGTGGAGAGATGGACAATACTATTTTTTTTCCCACTTTACAGGAAACAGATAAACTTGCCAGAGCCCTTCCCAAGTAAATCTGGACATGCATTAATATCTCCTGGGCACATACTACCGCTTCCATACCTGCCTTTGTTGACTTCATCCACTACTGTAAGAGTTTCAAAGGTCTATTCTTCTGGCCATATCTGTCCAACACTAAGCAGGTAGATTTTTAATTGAATTATCTTGCATATTATTTATTCTCACATTTTAAAAGCATCTTCTTTCACGCATGCTGCTGTTAACTTCAATCACTAGAGCTACTAGAGCAAAAAACTTGCCAATAATTACCTGATACCGTGCCTTAGTTTACATCCAGAAACAATTTCATCCTGTGCTCTAGAGGGGGCAATTGGAAGAAAGGGGGAAATCCCATAAGGAAAGAGTATTATATGATCAGGTAGCTAAAGAAAATGTGGAATTACATGCATACCAGCCAAAACCGACAAAGCTCAGCTTGAATGAGTAGCTTACAATGCCAGCATTTTCTAGAAGTTGAGTGTTCGCATGTACATTCCAATACTCAATATAAATACAAAGAGCATGACATGTGCTTAAACTCCTAAGGGTTCTTTAGCTAAAAAAGCTTTATAGATAACTGAGGGGTTTTTTTAATGCTTTTTTTTTTTCTTTTTTAAATGGGAAAGCAGTGCAAAATAACCATCTTACTGTTTTCTACATTCTTCTGACTTTCCTTATCTGACTTTTTCCAAAACGGCAATTCACCCCCCAGAAGATGATATTCTTTTTCCTACCTTAGATGCTTTTCATATGACTTAGATTTCTATTACAGCTTCAACTCTGAATTTGCAAAGAAGGAAAGCAAAGGATGTAGAAGTTGCAGTAAAAGAAGCAATTTATGTGCAACGAATATTAGCTTTTCTATGCTGTAGCAGAGAGTGTGATAAGAAGCAGGTACCCATGTGCTGTATACACAGAATGAAACCTTTCCTTAGCAAACAGAAACTGAAATGTTTGCCCAAAGGATCAAAGATTCACACTGCAAAAGACTAATATTAGAGGGCAAGATAACCAATTAGTGTTTCCAGGCCATGTGTAGAATTGATTATTATATTTAACTCAGGCAAAAATTTCATCCTTTGCCCTCTATAAACTACTACAGCAATATAGTCCTTGTGAATATAGGGAAAAGAAGTCATTTCTAACAAGGTAGGTAAATTCATATTCCGTTCACTATCCAAGAGTCCGTTGTGAATATAGGAATCATTTCTATTCCAATGCCTTATCTTCTTTCTTTCTAAGCCTAAACACAGCTAAGAGAAAGGTAAATCCTTAACACTGGCTTCTGGCCACTCAGCCAGTCCTGTTCAAGTCATGGAAACTCTTTGAAAAATTAAGGTGCCAACCAATGCCATGTTTGGCTTTTGCAACTTGATGCTATACACAGTAAATTTAAAGTTGAGGTACCATATTGCCTTTTAAGTTTCATTACACATTGTTTCTACCCCTTCCAGGGTTTGTAGGCTCATCGTATCCATGCTTCTTAAAAGCACCCCATGAACGGTTTTATAATAAATATGGCAACATCTGAAATCTTACAGCACACAGCACTGTTTAGTTAACATTTAAAAGTGTGGGCTGCGTAAAATTAAGGTGCATTACCAAGGATATCTGCATTAAAGAAATTCGGAGGGCTGAGCGGACTCAGAATTAACACAGTATCTTCCACTTCCAGCATATTATGATTATCATTTACAATAACAGTAATTTCCTATTTAATTTCACTTTTCAGAATGCATCCATACCAGCCTTTTGGATTCCCATTCCTTTTCTGTTTTTAGAAAACCAAAGGTCCAGGCATGCTGTCCCCTATCTAATAAGGCCCCATACATTGGTGCCAAACAGCCAAGCTTTCCTAAAGCACTGGAGTAATTCTGGAAGGCCCTTACTGCTGTGGAAACTGCTGAGCAAAGCCCTCACTCAATGGGTCTCCCTGGCATCCTTTAACCCTGTTGGTGATGGTAAACTCTCATAAATCTAGGTAAGTCTTTAATTATACCTTAGGAACACTGATATTATAACTACAAAGTAGTAATAAAGAATACGCTGACAATTAGCTATAGCAAGTCTACACTTTGAGGGAATTGTTTCTACGGTAAACTAGAGTTACATTACAGGTTTTTCCTGCAATTTTTGCTCTTCCCTCACTAATCCCCTATTCTGTTTGTTAGCTTATCTGTATAGACCATACATTTTCCACCTTTGCCCCTCCCCCCCCCCCCCCCCCCCTTCTGGGGAATATTTACCTTTTCCCTTTTCTCTGGAACACTGAGAGTTCTTGGCATGGGAACGCCACTTTGGTTTTGGAAAAAGGCTGTAACTAAATAAAGAGCTATGCATAGCAAAAAGCAGCAGTACTTCATCCCATCTCTGTTTGAAAGTTGGCAAATTATGACCTCTTACTATGGCATTGAGGTTCCAGTGAAACTGGAAGAAAAAAAATAACCAAAGTTACCAAAAAAAAAAAATGGTATAAGAGACTTAAAAGCAAAACTATATCTTTCAATGTCAGTGCTACATTTGCATGCATTTTCTACTAGTGTATGTAAGTTATTTATATCTTAAGTCAAAGCATACATTTTAACTTGTGTGAATAATGCTGAAAGAATAGTAAGTTCTTTCACTCTACTAATTAAATCATCTTGAAAAATGGTCTAGGTAGTAAGTGACAGGATTAACAAGGGCACTTTGCAGGATTCTGATGTTTTCTTGATTAGATCAGAAGTATTTTGTATGGAAGCAGTATTTGATGAAGTGGTTTTAGCAATGCGAATGAATGCACGACTCTAGTTTATCTCAGTATCTTCATAAAGAAGCCATCTTAGCTGTCAAGGAAGCCCAACCAAGAGTGAAAATGACCTTAGCTCACAGCTAAGCAAAAGGTCAGCCAAACAGAATTGTGAGAAACATTATTCTTAGTTCTGATTCTTTGGGTTAGCCAGTGCTATTTCCAGACTAACGTAATGTATTCTACTGAATTTTAATAGGTCAATATTACAGGAATATGGGTTCTAAACTCCACAAACTCACTTTAACTTTTCCTTTTATTTCTTCTCCATAAGAAGCACTGGCCTTCCTGTTAACATACCTAGCTTGCTGGAAAGATTCTGTGAAATGGGGACTGTGCCTTAATTAGATACATTTCAAGACCAAGTCCTTCTTTATTTTTGAAATACTTAGAGATGGTCAAAATACTTCCACTCACAACAACAGCCACGCAAATTTTCTTAGCCTGTTTTCAAATGCGATTCCTAAATATTTCTACTCTTAACCCAGAAGTAATAATAAAACTGTCAAAATGTTTACATATACTGCATACCACCTGAGGTCTCTAACTGCTCTGTCAATATCCAATTAATTGCATTATAAATTTTATAGAAGTAGAAAGTATAAAAATTCCCATTTTACAGATGGGGAAATGGGAGTATTAAGAATTCATGCACTCAGCCACACAGGAGCTAGCAAGAAGAGGGCTAGAATGAAGATCTCCAGTTGCCCAACAGCAGAGCTCGTTACATAGAAGTCGAGCAAAGAAAAATATTCATTTGTCCCTGTGATTTCAGTCTTCTAGATATGAAATACTTTGGTACTAACACAATAGCAACACATTTCTATGGATTGCTCCAGGAGGAGGGCAATTTGGAGCAAGTCACAGTACCTCTCTGGCCAAAAACAACACAAATAGACTTTTACAAAAATAAATTGCAAAATAACAAACAGTAACAAATATTTTTTTTTCTATTGAAATATTAAAAAGGAAGGCAAATAAAAGCCAGAGAGGATTATTAAAAAGCTACCCTATCTTCATAAAAATTCAGTGTTGGTAAATGCAATAGCCTGGATTTAGTTTGCATATGTTATATTAATCCTGGTCATACTTAAAATGGAAGATGGAGGGTATAAAGAGATCGCTTTAAAACTCTCCAGGAGAATGCTCTGGAAATGACAAAGAAAATCCCAGATCACTCACAGAGAAAGAGCTGGAAAGGACAATACGCCCCGATTGCAGCCTCTCTCTGACAGATGTCATTCAGGCTTTGAACCTGATTTGGGTTTATTCGTAAGGCTACATGCTTCACTTACGTTTTAGCAGATAAGCATGCTTCAAAGGCAGCAGGATTTATCCTATGAAATGGTCAGGTTTCCCCCCATTTTCTCACTTGCCATAGTCACCTGGCATTCTGTGCATACACTCTGCACAGAAATCAACTCCAAATACATAAAAACTTCAGTCTGTTAACAAGCACGTTTGCAATTTTGAGATTTCAAAGCATCTTGCAAACAAGCATTCATAAAATAAGCCTTACACAGCACCATATGAAAAACTTTCTCCATATGCTTTAGAAGACATTCTTTCACAGTTTCCTTGCAGAGAGGCCATTTTCTCTGGGAGAACATTCTGCGGGTAGAACTTGAAATCAGAGCTTTGTGTTTTCAAAATGAGACACAGCAAAATAAATCGCCCCAGAAGGTACATCTCAAATGGAAAAAGTGCTTCAGTCAGAACTACTCATTTTTACAAAATAAACAACAACAAAAAGCACCAAAACAACTCCATCACACACACATTATTTATCTAAATAACAGGATACAGGGGCAGCAACCAATATCTCCTCAGCTACAGTTCTTTAGGAACTTACTTCCTTTACTTCCTGTGCTATTTCTCTCTGTTTTTATTCCCCTCCTAACTGGAGTTCTGGGAATAGTTTATTGATTATGAGTCATTGCTTGAAATTACACACCAATTTGGAAATCCACTATTTTCTCCACTTTTGATGAGTAAAAATCGGGATATACTCAAGTTTTAGAGAGCTGAAGTAATATAGTACATCAAACTTGCGACACAGAGGCTCAACTGCCCATAAGTGACTCCAGAAAAATCAGAGTTCAGAAGAATAGAAGTGTAAAGAGTATCTGTTTACTTTTTTTAATCTTATTCTATTTTCTTTCAACAACGTGTTTTGGTTCACATTATCAGGTTTTTCTCTCCTGGTCTTCTTCCCCCTCCTTTGATATATTTACTAATACCGTTTTTTTCCCAGGATACTTTTGAACAGATTACATTCAGCTTCAACTTTGGATGAGTTTCAGCTCTTTGTAAGTGCTTACAACACTCAGCACAAACACTGCTTGTGTGATCTAGGCTTTGCAAAGTTATTTCCTAACCAGAGCGGGAGTGAATGGATGTCTACAATGCAGCACACTTGCATTGGCCAGCAACCTCAACCCAAGTAACAGTGCCTAGCTACAAATCCAGCCCTGCACAAGCTTTCTGCTTAAGCACAACTTTAGGGCAGGGCAAATCTTTGCAGAATTTGATTTTTTATTTCCCCTTTATATTGGAGATTGTCCAATTCTTCCCACAATGGGAAAACAAAGGGTAAAAAAAAAAAAAAAAAAACACAGTGATTTCTGTGATATTCTAAAGAGTTCATTTTGTACCTCCTTCTTACATTCCCAGAATTATTCCAAATCTAAGATCTCCCAACAGGGAAGGGTTTCCTGACGTGAGATAACAAGGAATGTGGAGAAGCAGCAGTTACATCTTCCTGTGCTGTGAGAGTCAGTTTTTTTTCTCCCCATAGGCTTGTTTGAATTTTTACCTGCCGAGTCTTTATGGAGTTCCTTCCAGTAACACTTCAGCATTTCAGAGCTGTGATACTGCTCTGGTATTAGAGGGTTATTAATTTAGAGCTTTGTTTATATTATAGGCAGGTATTTTATTCATTAGGAAACACTTTGTGGTTTATGGGGTGAACCAGTAAAGGGGAGGGATGTTGCTGAGCCAACAAGGAGTCTCCTCCTCTTGTTCAGTGCTTGTCTGTATCCAGTCCCTGCTGGCAGGTCCCAGTCCAACAGCCTTGTAGGGATGCAGATCCACAGCATTCCCTTTCCCATCATCTGCCTCGTGTCAGTCTTACACATAATGAGTTGGCCACAGACCCACTCTATGATGCCTAATACTGAAACTGCTGGATCCTTGGAATCAGATCACATAAGCTTTCTCACACAAGCTTTCTCACACAGCTCCTTTCTTGGCTTGTTAGTGCCAGCATCACGCAAGGGCCTCTGCAGCCACCCAGAATCACTAACCATACACTGAACTTCAACCAGATACGTGGAAAGCCTTCCCCAGGATACTAATACAACACACAGCTGATTCTCAAAGTTAAACTTCATCACAGTTGCAATAGAAAGGCTACGGGCACACTGGCAGATGTAGCAAGCACTTTTTGCCCCACTTTCCTGAATGTTTATGTTTTATAAGCTCAACATCTCGAGGCAGCCCATGTTTGCTAGTTGCAAGCGAAGCCATTGTTCCTCTAATAGCCACATAGAGAGTGGTTTTAAAGCAAGCACTTTGTGTGGATGCTAAACACACTTGAGAGCTCCAAATAGATCCAAGGGTACCAGCATCCCAGATTTTGGACAGCTAATTGAAAGGCCTGCATATTTTCTGCCCTAAACCTCCCAGATTAGTTCTGTGCCTGTGACTCAAGTATAAGATAGATTCACAAGAACAAACTATTAATATGGTATTAAGAAAAGATTTTATCTATAACACTGAAAGTTAAAATTGAAAGTTAAATTAAAAGCAACAATGCCAATGATAAAAAATATGTTGATAGAAATGTTAAATAGGACAATTTTACTGTAGGCAAGTGGTTTCCAACTTCAATTGAATTCCTAATTAAAGCCATGACTGCTATTTATTGTGCAATATGCTTATTTGGTGCTGCAGCATCTGCTGCTTGAAAGCAGCATTCACCCTCCTCTCCTGGGTTAATTTAAGTTCACCCGCCTCCCCTCAGCTCAGTGCTGGCACTGGAGCCTCACAGAATGGGAATTCAGCACGTCACCGAGATTTAGTACCTACTCAAAAAACTAAACTTTAATATACACATACTAAATACCACATAGCTTATTTAATAGTGGCAGGAACCGCACTCAGAACATCAAATTGTCCCCCTCATGTCATTCACTCCAATGTGATACCCAGTTTGAAGTCTTCTGTCAGGAGAATTGGATGATTAAGGGAAGAAACTTCCTTTTTCAGCCCTTGGTTTCTCTCACCCCGAGAATAAAGGGAAGGGTAAGCGCTTCCTTTCTCCCTTCCTCACTCCCTTGGCAGCCCCAGGTCAGGCCCAGTGATTTATTGCCAATATGGGACTTCTCTCCTAAAGAGCCCTTTTGGAGCAGTACCCACAAGACCCAAATGGGAACACAGGCGCTGCTAGGCTGGGTACTCTGCAGGCACAGGGCAGGATCCTCTTTTCTCCACATTTCTTTTGAAATTTAAATGAACAGACAAACAATCGTGGGGTAAAGTAGGGGTCAGCACTGGAGATCTATTTGCCCACACTCCTGTACAGAGGGAAGAAGGAGAGCACCGCACACAGCCATGCAGTGAGCCCTCCATGGCACAGCTCCCTGTCAGACATGCCCAAACTTCTCAAGGCTTCAGTTACCCACAAGAACACCACTGCTGAGCCATCATCTGGTTGGTTGGTGGCCAGAGACCACAAAGCTGGAGGAGCCCTTTTCCCCTGCCTCAAGGCATGCTCTTTCCTCGGGCATCTGCATCACAGCCACACTGACATTTCGGCCTGAAAACCCTGCACAAAGACTGTGCTATCACCACAGACTACAGAAAGAAAAAAAAAAAAAAAAAAAAATCACTGAAACATTAAAGAATTTTTGGTGACTGTTTGGGGGAGGGGGAGAATTATATGTGAAAACATAAGAAGTCTCTTCCAGCGTAATTTAAATTGCTTTACAATACTGATTAAAATAACAGAACATTATGGCTTGCTTAACTAAACATTATATTTCTAAATCCATTTTCAATTGTTTTCCTTCAATTTAAACATTTTGAGCAATTTTATTGCTATTCAAACCTGCTTGATTTTTTTTTTTTTATTAGAAATTAAAATGCATACTTTTATCTAGGTTACAGAGTGCTGGTACACTTAACTCTTCCAGCTCCACTGGCTGAGCACAGGAGGTTTATCAATGGCATAAACACAGCACCTGGCCATTAGATTCATATATTTTTTAAATCACTTTTTGGCAGTAATTACAATTGGAAATTGAAGGAAAATAGCACAGGAGGTAGAGGGTGGGGGTGGTATAGAGAAAGAGGAAGTAAAGCAAAGCAAAGGGTATAAATGAGAGCTTCAAGATTAACATCTGTTTTGCTTATTCATATTCCTTCTTCACATTTTGGGGGCTTCTCTCCCTACACTTCAATCGGCAGGGAAAATAAAGCAAAAAGAAGGTTTAAGAAATAAGAAAGCAAACTGATTGCAACTAAAGAAAAATAACTGTCTTTTAGACTATGAAATAGCAGCAAATTGCAAACACACTTCTGTAGCAAGACAGGCACCTAGAGCTCCTCTCGCACAGAGAGGCAATAATTATCCACACTGAGAAACAGCCAGCCCTGCCTGGACTCCAGCTGCACATCAGAAAACCCCTCTTTTGGCTGAACACCAGCTGCATTGCCTTTGCCCAAACACCCACTGCTCCCTCTCCTCCCCAGCACCTGGGTGAGGATGGTACCACTGGCCCCACCAATGCACACCCTAAGGTTTCTAATTTCCCTAAGTCAGCAGAGGACATTCAGAAACCACTAAGTGCTGGTAACCACATCAAAACATTAATTAACACAACCATATTCCCACACAAATAAAACATTAATATGGTAATTTCTAACCTATAACCAGCTGGTATCTTTTCCCCAGCTATATAGATAGTAGGATTAACAGTGCAAAGCAAGTATTATAACAAAGTCAAATTAATATCACCTTTTCCCTGTTTTATAATTCAGAATCAAACAATAAATTAGAGGAGTCCTTCAGAAGCCATTCCTCATGACATACAGCCCCGGATCCATTCTGGTTTCCACGTATTCCAGAGCCACTCGGTGAGCTCAGCCCAGACAGCTGTGACCATCGGGCAGCTCCCTCCGCTTTCCACTTGCTGTCACCGACCTTGCATCACCTCCCCAGCCTTTCCTCTTAGCATTTGACATAAAACAGCCTCCACATTTTTCAAAGGTGGCTGCTATGGCCCTATTGTCATACAGACAAAGAACAGGAAGAGGAACGCTACTTGGGCCAAGACAAAACCAAGCCAACAGCTTTCTTCAGGATCCATACTTAGTTACTACTTTGTTGTGGTTTTGTTGTTCTCTCTCTATATAGAGAGAGAGACAACTACATATTTTTGACAACTCAGTTGTCAAAAAACACACATACATATTTCTCTTCACTCTGCAATAGTTTTGGCATTGCCTTCAATGAAAAATGATTTTCACGAACATTAATGTATTACACATACGTAATTTGAAAGAACTATGGGGAAAACAAGCAGCAAAAATATGAGCAATGTCAGTTAATGAAAAGCTCACATTTTCAAACTAGTGTTTGGCTAATTAAAATTGAATTAAGTAACTACCGCATTAACTATGTCAACTATTTAGCATAAAAAGTTGTTAAATATATCATATTGTATGGAGGAAGATTTTTGCAATCTTTAATTGTAAGAAATAGTCGTGTACTACTTAATTGCATAACTTGGTAAGATATAAAATTCAGTCACATGAATTATATTTAGTAAAGTATGTTAAAACATGTTGTTTTTAAGATTGGGGAATTTTATGGAGTGTATAATAGAATCGAAGCACATTCTTAATTACATAATTATTTCCATTTTCAAAGTCCAGCTAACAGTGTCACTTGGTCATGTTTTCACAGTCTTTTAAGATAAGAAAAAAAGCCATCAACCTCATTCACTTAGCAAGACAATTTTCAGTTCTCACTTAACAGATTTCTACAACATTTTGACCAAAGTTCATGCAGTATAAGATCACAGAGTTCCCCAATTACTCATGGAATAGTATTCATATAATATGATATTCCTTACGATAGGTACAGAAACATACATAGAAAACATCTGGCTGCTCTTTCCATGGACACCAACGCAATAACAATTACTAAGGCTGGAAGAAGAGAGCCAACAACCTCGAACAAAGCCTGAGGAGCCCAAATATTTCCAGTGAGGATTCCTTTGGGTGAAGGCTTTTGTTTTGTAAATAATTGTTAAACACTAAACTTATGAGGTGCAGAATGCTTCTCCTCCATTCACAAAGAAACAGATCTCTTTCATCACCTACCAAAACAGTCATCTTTTGTGATCGCCAGTGAGTTTCATAGCAATTCACCTCCCGAGCAGCTATTCACTTTTCCAATTAGCTAGATGTTACTATACATAAACATCACCAGTTTGGGACGAGTCACAGAGAAAACCACGCAGAAAAGCACAACATATGATACTGCACAATATTAAAGCCATTCATTTTAAGAGCTCTCCCCCTCAGCATGGTGGAACCCACCAGCAGCCAAGCTCCCAGCACTGCTCAGCGGCCGAAGGGCAGCGATGGCAGCAAGGGAAGTTCTACTGCTCTGAGCATCCCAGAGCTCCTCATGGCAGAATTTGCTGTCTGCATTCACACAGCCCCACCTGTACTACCTCATCAATCAGAAGTTTTCCTACTGACTTAAAGGGGACCTGGCCTGGCTGCTGCTGGACAATGAAATAAGAAGCATACTTTATGCAGTCAGGACAATATGCACAGCTAATTGCACATCCTAAATTAAAGATGCTTGATTTTTTATTTTTTTTTAAATACACCATCCTAGGTAGCAGCAAGAGCTATTATCCCTAGCTCTATGTACACACTTTCAAGTAACTCAACTTCCACTGACTTGAAAGCAACATTTTATGAAACACTGATCCAGACCAGTTAATCAACTGGGCATGGCCCAGAAAATATATCAGTGATTAGAAAGAAGACCTGAGGAAAAACACATAGAAAACTGAAAATTTCAGCACTCCCTCATCCTGGAGGAAAATGACCTCTTGGACCCATTGCAATTGCTGCTGTGTTACACTCAGCCATGCAGCTTACTGGCTGAACCACCTCACACAGCACATTCCAAGAGCCAAAATACAAGACTTAACTTCACTCTGTACAATGCACATGCAAGAAAAGAAATAAAAAATGGTATAAAACAGGAAGAGGAGAAACACACATATAGTACTTACTTTAGTCCCCGCAGCTGTGTCATAAGGTCAGCTGACAGAGATGGAAAACCCACACTGCCTTCACTCTGAACTACTCTTCAATTCTCAAGCTCTTCCCTCAAGAACCTCTACTGAAGTGATGTCAGGTAATACCACTTAGCCAACTCCCACTGCTATAACTTTAGACCACCTCCTTTGGAGATGCTGCTTTTTTGTTGTTAGTGGTAGATTTTCAGCATTAATTTCCATTTAACATCAGTTTGCCCAAGCCATTTTTTCCTGACTGTCTCATTAAAATCACACAATACACGTTGTGCGAGTCTATCTGGGAGAGCACATTACTCTGCTAACAAAGAACATTAATAATTAATAAAATCAAGTGGCTCTTATGCCACTTGTTGAATCAGTCCTATTGTGGGATGTCAAAGCTTTGATTCCCCACTTAAGCTCAGTTTAAAAGTTTCATAAAGAATATGGATGTATCGCATGGTGTGCGATCAGTAAGCATACAGAGGTGTAAAATCAATTGGTACGGAGTTTTAGGCTAAGTAAAATTACCACAATAGAAAGATAATAAGTGGAAAATGCTTACTGATGTTGTAGGCTTGCAATATTCTTCTCAGGAGCAATCACCAGAAAAAGATCCTTCCTCAGCAGCAATCAACACTTAAATGGGATCTAGGAGAGGTGCAGCTAGGCTCCACCCTTCCGGTAGCACTGGTGAATTGCCTTCACCTGTGCCCCTGTGGCTGCCTCATTGCTTGCCTCAGGTGGTCAATCAAAGGTTCAGGCTGTGATTCAGCAGTTCCCATACATATGGACATAACAATTAAGAGGCTAACAGATACATGTAATTGTCGTTCTTTCTAGATAGAGGGATCCACAGGATGGGAAATTTGGGTTTAAAGTGGTGTTTCTACCTTCCTCTCGTTCTTGCATTAATATTTATTGCCTCTGATGAGAATCTATATAAACAAGTATAATCAGCATTATTTTAGCATTCTCATTATACAAACCCCTTTGGGTAGCTTTACGAAAGAGAAAAACGTGGTGTATATTTAATTAGAGCTGGTCACCTTAGTAACAACCTTACTAGTTTTATAGCTACACCTATAGTTATAGTTTAGCACAACTGTAAAACAGAACAGCAGAGTAATGCACATCTTCTATCCTGCATGGGATGAATCCAGGCACCTTCCATAGATGCGCTGTCTTTTGAAGCACTTCAGGAAACAAAAGAAGTACCAGTTTTAAGTGTGATATGCAGGAGAAAATTCAGTAGTATTCAGTAGTAACAAAAAGATCATAGATTCATAGAATCACCTGCATTGGAAAGGGCATTTGAAGGTCATCTAGTCACACTCCTGTGTGATGAACGCCTACAGCTTGGCCAGGTGCTCAAAGCCAATCCAGCTGACCTTGAATTTCTCCGGGACAGGGCATCCACCACATCTCTGGGCAACTTGTTTCAGCAATTTATCTTGCATCAATAGCCAAGAAACCACCAGGTCAATCACCCCAAAATCTTAACAAATACAAGAGAAGAGAAGGCTCTGAGGAGACCTCATAGCAGCCTTCCCTTACCTACAGGGGGCCTACAAAACAGTGTTTAGTTTTTGCTTCCTGGTAGAATAGCACATCCTTTGGCCCCATCTTTTTTTCTCAGCTGTAATGTATGGCTAAATTGTCATTCAAGCTTCTGTGCTTGAATGTCTCTGCATATCCAGGTTTAGTCGTGGCTCTCAGAGAGAAACACACAGCTACATGGATCACAGCAGATACTTATGTTAAAAATCACCTTACAATGGGAGCTAGGGACATTTAAGTTGTCAAGAGATGACAGAAGACCCACATTAGGAGAACACAGCCCAGAATAACTAGACTTTCCCTTTACATTTGAGGGTAATGGTGTTAGAAGCCCATATAGCACTTACAGTGTTGCCAGTCATTGCTCTTGCTGAAGATCTGTCCCTTCCACTCGTGTAAATAGGAAGTTTGCAACCCAAACCCATGGCAGAAATCTTCCTTAAAATTTAGGTATACAAATGTCTGCAAAATAATTGGCAGCCTTTAGAACTCTCAGTTTTCTCACTGTTTTTTCCCCTCTTTATGAAACTGGGAACATGAGAGTTAGTAACAAAAGATAATCTATGTTTGAGTTGGTTGTCACAAATGAAGCAAAGGCTTGATGGGAAGCCCTCACTGTAAAGATTAAAGATGATGAATGATTCTTCATAGAACCACTGATATTAAAAGTTTTCAAATCTACCTACTACTAATGTTATTGACACATAAAGTACATACTTTGTTGAAAAATAACCTTTTTTAGGTGAGAATTTGCTCTATCAAAAAGTGTTATTGTGCTCTTTGTATCTGTTGTATTTTCCATGGAAATAAATGGGAGGCATTACTTTCGGAAAACCTACTTTTAGCTCCTTGAATGAATACCAGTTTCCCCATTGTGTTACTAACATACTATCCTATTTCCAATTGTTCACAGGGTATCTTTGAATATGATTGTAGCCCTTAGGTAATAACTATATGCAACTAGTAAGTCCTACACATCTTTGTTATCTAATCCACATTTATTTCTGTTTCACTCCAGCATTTTCCTTTTGCATTTTCAGAATACATTTCCAGAAGAAGAAGGGGAGATAGAAACCTTTAAATATTTTCTGTAATTTGGGAGTGGATCACAAGGGTATGAAAACTTTAATTAGCGTGGGTGATGTGACCGTAAATCAGGCAACCATACAACAGCAATTAGGCTTCTGAGAGGTGAGGTTAAGTACAAGAGAAATCATCTTAGTTTCTCCTAGTGATAGCCTCTGAAGCAGACTGCTGAGATGTTTTGTCCTCTATAGTTTCATTAGAACAGTGATGGGAACATTCTGATGCTCTAAGGTATCCCTCTACTCAGAGCCACAGACAAGGCACTGGGTGGCCAACGGCCTTTTAGTCCCTCTGGCACAGGTAATAGACAGCTTCCATATCCAAGGAGGAGGTTGGATTTGTGGTCCAGGAAGTAGCTGTTAGTACCTGAGATTTGATTAGGAATGAGTGACCTTGCAGCTTAGAGAGGCTTTCAAAATGTACATTATGCCATATCTAGCTCAGGATTTGACCTTCTGTGCAAGCTAATGGGGTCAGTATTATCAGAAATACCATACCATGGCATGAAACCTAACTCAGCTTCCAACTCAGGCTTTTTTTTTTTAAGTATTGCCATATAGCTTAAGGGATATGGCATTATTGTCATCCAATTTTGTCTCCTATTAGAAACCATAATTCTCTAAGTCAAGAAGTCATGTAAAATAGTAGAGTAATATTTGATATATCTTTGAGTAGGGCTTTCTGCATTCAAAGCCTCTTAAATATCTGCTTCTTTGTTACTCCTCCTGGAATACAGCTCAGATTTTTCTGAGCAGAAGTTAGGAAAGGTTGATCTACTGAATTGTGTAACATGCTGTTAGGAGCAGGGAAGTGGTTCTCAGTGAAAAACTTTGTCAAAAATTGGGAGACAGGTACCTTCTCCTTGCAACATTTTTGTCTTGAACTAGCATTCTGACCCAGATGGCAACCGAAGATCTCAGGTGCTCTGTTTGCTAGGCAAGCCCTTCCAGTGCATTTTCCTGCTAGGTAACAACAAAGCCCAGCATCCTTGGCTGGGTTCCTGGGCTTCTGGGGACACCACAGTTCTCCTCCTGAAAAGGCACCAGAAGCAGCAATGCTATCATCATACCTCTTACCTGAGCTTCATTGCTTTGCGCCAGTGCAAATGTGGAGGAAGGGAGGAGGAGAAAGAGAGTACCAAGCTGTTATATGAGCTGACCAGCTGACCTGGTCCTGCACACATGACAAGGCAAGGGGAAAAACAGTTGTCCACAGCTGTGGAAATTCAAACCCATCACCTCCAAACCTGTACTAGAACTTCCAGCCACCATGACATGAAGCCTCTACTGAACCTACAGGCCAGTCTTATTCTCTGGTATTTGCTTCTGGACCTAAATTCCATTGTGGGAATACAAATTGCTTTAGAATTTAAAAAGTGAGGATTTCTCTTAAATCCTTTTAATTATGTTGGCGTGCAATTAAAAATCTCACATTTTTTTCCCTCCATCTAAGTGTTGCAGTGAAAAGGTTTGTTCGATTATTTTTTTTTCCAGTGGATTTTGGCTCCTTCAAAAGGGACAGCCTGCCGTAACAGGTGCACTGCAGACAGGTGCTGTATAAGGTTCCCTACATTACTCTGCCAATGCCTCTCAATCATGATCTACAGCACCCCTGTTACTCCTGTGTGGGGCCTCCTC
Source organism: Tetrao urogallus (assembly GCF_951394365.1). NCBI lineage: Eukaryota > Metazoa > Chordata > Aves > Galliformes > Phasianidae > Tetrao > Tetrao urogallus. The sequence goes on along the minus strand of NC_136825.1, from coordinate 10,738,845 downwards.
TCTGCTGCATATGCCAAGGTTGTGAATTATGCCACTGTGTATTGATTTGGACAAATGTCCACTACCAACTAGGTCGGCACCACTGAACTTGGCTCACTGGTAACACAAGCCAAGTCTTGGAAGGCTCAAGCTGAGCATTTAACCCACTGTGCGGTCTTTCTCAGTTTTTCTTTTGGATTCAGTCACACATTATGTACCCTGACTCCTACGTAGATGATTTGTGGCGATTGCATGATGTATGAGGTGCCATTTGTAAAATATTATTTGGTGTAAAACATGATGTTTTTTCTGTTGATTTACAAGTTGGATTTATAAATCTGCACTTCTCACAGTTTGAGTTATATATCTTGCCTCTGATTTATAAAACTCGCCTGTAAATCTTTAGCAGAAAGTTTTGATTCAGAAATCATTATTTTAAACATTAGATTTAGCTAAAACATTCAACTGCTTTATAAGTCATGAAATGGATTTACATACCCCAATCTGGATTTACAAATTCTACAGCAGATTTACAAATCATACTGAAAAATCCCTAAATAAAATGCCTTGATTTATAAATCATCACTTTGCACTTAGGATACAAGTGACTGATTTATTACTCTGAAGCTATACAATAACGGTTTGCTTTATAAAATCCTACTTTTGCTTTACAGTTCTGATTTATAAATACTGATTAGGTGTACTGCAATATAGGCCACAAAAAAGTCAAGTTGTTTGGTACGGGGCTGCTTTGCAAACAGCTCTCTGCACACAAGAAGGCCAAGACACTTTTGAGAGGTTGTAGGTGATCAGCTGATCGGTGTTAGCAGCAGGGCAAAGAAAGAAGGAAAGCTGGGAAAAGAAACTATTTCTTGTTTGCTAACAAGGTTTTGAGGTCAAACACTTTGCCTAGCCTCCCAAAACCATTTCTCAGTTCAAAAAGCTTTCTCTAACCCCAATCTCAGCCTCAAACTACAAGGATAAAGTTTGAGTACCTCCAGCAAGCCTAGGAGTTATGGAGACTTCTATTGAACGTCATGAGGAGCTCCAACAAACACTGGCGGAAATTTGTTCCCCTCGAGTGAACTTAATGGTTTCCAGCTTTCAGGTTCTGCTCAGATGTCATTCATTTGCGCCATTCCAATCCAGGTGTTTTCAAGTACTCAGAACCAAGAAGGAAAATAGCAAAGCATAGGAGAAAGGGAAAGCTCTGTGAATGCCTCGCTCTTTGATGTGCTCCAAAAACACTTACATGACCAACAGGGCATTTAAATATTTTAGATACTTGAGAATCAGTTCATCATTAATACCCATCAAGGAATCAGAGGGGATACTGGGTACAGACAGAACTGTCAGATAACATAAACATTAAATGCAGTGGAGCAGAAATTAAACTGTTCATTTTTACTAAAAGCTGAATTTCCTGAAAATGTTTTGTTAACATTTAAAAAAAATTACTAGTAGAAGGTTTAATCCAAAATGCAAAATTCAGAGCAATTATCTGGAAGCCACTGAAGAAACTCAAACATCCTGTCATACTGCGGACACGGTGCCAGAATTCGTCAAAGATGAAGTTCCCTTTCAAAGCTCACTTCATAAATCTTCAGGAAATATGAGCAGAGTGGAGAGCCCCATTGATCTGAAGGAGATTTGTACATCCAGGTAGCTCTATTAGAGGTTAGCAGGAACACTGACTCTGGGAGAAGTTCTCTTCTATTACAACTGGAGTGGTTCCATAATATGAGGCTGCTGGAGCACAGGGTTAGAATTATGATCATTGATTTATTATCTTCTAACACAATCACCAAAAGTTAAGTCCTTCCAGATATTTGGCTTCCTAACCTTCAATGGAAGTTAGGCATTCACTTAACTCCGAAGGTTGGACAACAAAGCTGCCTTTATACTATCTCTTCCCCTCTTGGCCAGGAGTTTCCATCCCTGTACAATAAGTCCAACAACGGCTGTGTCCTGCAGCTAACAAAGACGGGAAGTTTGAGGCACAGTGGGACAAACACTGATCCTCTATTCTTGCTGCTCTCCCTCCCACCTACTCAGGGAAATATCCAAGATATGCAGTGTACTTATTCAGGAAATGTAAAGATGATCCATATGAACTGACACTCTGTTAGTCATGAATGCTTTCTTTTATTAGAATAGCTTGAGAAAAGCTAAGAGCATGTACTGTGTCCCCCTAATGATTGATACACTGCTTGCAGCATGCTTGATTTTAAAGCAAAATTCCCCAAAGTTCTTTTGATGTTTTTAAAATCTAAGAAAATGAAATATAAGAATAAAGTATTTTATTACAAAATTATAATTAAATTCCCAGTTCCACAAAATTACTGCATCTCATTTTGTTGTCAGATTTTTGGAGCAGAAGGAATAGTTACACCAGATTTAGAACCTAGAATTTAAAAATTAAAATGAAGAACTTACCAAGTTGGGGAAAAGAACGACAACGGCTGAGTTTAATTCAGCAAGCTCTGTATCACGCTTCTTCTTGATGGTATAGCTAGTGTTGTTGGTACAGATTTCAGTAAGCTCGAATGTAAGGGCAAAATGATGTGCCTACATGTGTATACAGACTACACTCGCCTTGCCTGTAGCCAACTGAATGGCTCTAGTAGGGATGACTAAGAAAATTCACCTCAGTCTCATTTGTGAGTTTGAATTATCGGTTACTGCAACTCTACAAGAGCTGCATAAATACATTTGATGGTTTTAGACCACAGCAGTCTGAAACTTGCTTCCTGCATTCGCAGTAGATTAAAGTAAAGCAGAGCTACATAAATGCTACAGCATACCACATACATGTGGAATAATTTTTAGCTTACCTTTTGCAGAAGGTTGCAGCAATGTCACATGAAAGAACAGTGCTGTGACTTTGCTGACGTGTGGGGCTGCTCCATACAGGAGGCACAGACAGACACCCTGCTAAATACTACAGCAGCCTATCCCAATGCTTTAGGCCATTCCTAACCCTTTTCCTTATGCCCAGGTACCCTGCAGGGAGGTTTATGCTCTTATGTTTCCCCACAGTATTTCGGGAAATTGACCAAAGACATATGCACACAGTTATTGAAATAAAGAGATCTTGAAGAAGAAACCAAATTGCTTCACCAATGTATCTGCTAGTGAAATGAAATAATCAAGGCAGGCCTAGCTGTTATGATCAAGTACTACACAACATCTTACCTCAAGCATAAGTCTTAATGGAGTAGCTCTCAACATGTGGGATCAGATCTTTTACTTGATCCTGCAAGCCTACAGCTTTATGTGCATTCTACATCTGATCAGACACTCACACATGAACATTTAAATATATTTTAACCATGGTGTTACCATGTCTGTGTGCAGCTTCATGTGCTTATACACAAGTAGTAAATGCCATCATATCTGAAGTTGGAATCTGCAGATCTGGCAAACTTGCCAGAAAATATCATTCCATAACTAGTTCTTGACAATTCCACTATATATCTACTTTTGATCAACCATCAGTCAAGCCCACAAGGTCACAGTCAGCCCCCAGAAGTGCAAGTTGAAAAGAAGGATTTAGCATTTTCCCAAAGCACTCATCCCATTATTTGCAATATGGGAAATCTTTTCATTCATGTGTCATACTTACAGTTTCTCCAGTCAGATCCTGGACAGACTATGAAAGCCATCACAATCTGAGATTTTGTACTGAGAAGATAACTTGCTTAGGCATATTTTGCACTGAGGAATTTCCAAGTGTTCTCTCTGAGAGTAAAGAATACGTATTTCCTTACAAGAGCTTTATAAATACTTTGCCATTCTTTTAGGTGTACATGTTCACCTACCTCCTTAAATTCTCTTGGAGACATTATTTAGAAAGCAGCAGAACAACATGCTGTCATGTTTTCATATTCCTGTAAGTTGAACATCCATACTCTGCTTCCAGAGTACTTAGTTCCAACATGGCAGGTTTGGTTCACAGCCTGGCATAAGAATTTGACGTCACTGGGAACGCTGCCTCCCCATAGCATGGTTGAATGGCTCCCCCAGTTCAAAGGCAGATTCATATCTGTGTTTGATTACTTGCATTTATTTTCCTGACAGGTAGCCTTTGCTGTAATTACAGTAGTAAAATTTTCTACATCCTTGATAACCATTTTGAATGTTCTGAGCACAGAAGTAAGATCACGCGTGTACTGAAAGAGAGCTGTACAGAGCCAAGGAGAGCTTTAATGCCGTTCTCCCTCTTCAGTCTTCATTGTGACTGACATCCATTCAGCTGCAGATGAGAAGTTACTGGATAGATCTCAGTACGGTGCAGCAAGGGTACATTGGTGAAAATGCTTCTGTGGCTGAGATGTACAAAAATGCTCCAGAATCCCCACTTTTGCTAGGAACACTCTGTGATAGGAAAGACACCGTTGATTTTTATCTTGGTTGGATATGACCAAGCAGGCTAGCTGAGCACACACCTAAGCGCACTTCTGCTATTTGAGATTGTTTCCTCTCATTTTTGTCAGTATTTCCCCTCCATTCAGTACTTAAAGCTGCCAAGTGGTGAGGTTTCCACCACCCCTGTCAGAGGGCTATTCTGCAGATTAATTACATCTTACCACTAGGAGCTTTTCCCCTGACATCCACACTAGAATTTCCATCCCGAATAACGTTTTATTTTCATATTGCTGCCTTCTCCTCCTCCTCGACGTTCTTTCCACGTGCTGCCTTTCTTCATCCATCAGGTCCCATTCTCAGCCTCTAAAGCTGCTCTGCTTCTCAGTGCCAACACAAAGCAGCCCCACAGCCAATGTACAAGCAGCAGAGGATTCCCAGGAGGAGGGCAGCCCTCGGCTGTGGTGGAGGCATCATACTAGCTCAACACCAGCCTCTCCCCACTCCGGTGCAGAGCAGCTGGCTGCTAATGCTGTGCTGTATCTGTAGCGCAGAGCTGCTGTGGAGTGCTGGATCCTGGTCTGTCCCAGGCTGTGCTGCAGAATTGGGGTGCCTTTGAAATCTGTCTCTGATCCTGCTTGTCAGGCTTCCCCTCCCAGACAGCAGAGCTGCTTCCGTTTTCCCCCAGGGCATTACCTTACATTTGTCCCAGCTGACATTCCTTTCCTTATTTCTTTGGCATGTTTCTGATCTCAGTTCCCTTTCTATTATTTCGCTGCCCTCAGTGATATTTATAATGTCTGCAATTTAGTATCATCTGTGAATTTCATTAACCGGCTGTTTACTCTCCTCTTTCAGATCATTAACGAGGATGTTAAATAACACTGGCCCTAACGCTATTCCCTGCATTACATTAGTAGGAAACTTCTCTGCATTTGATACATTGCCTTTTATTGTTCTGCTCTGTGCAGCTTCGAGCTGGATGTTCAATCCACAGGCAGCATTTTTGGAAGCTGATGCAAATTAATTCCTCAGGTAAGATTTTGTAAGTAAAGATATCTGATTCTGCAGTGAAAGTTGTTGCATCTAGCATTACAAATAACAGGAATTTTATTTCTAAGGAAAAAAAATGCTGTGTTTTTTTTGTTTGTTTGTTTGTTTTGTTTTTTTTTTAAACCAACAAGACCTGCTCTCTCTAAGCCAGAATGCTAATAGGTTAGTAGCACTGGAGGGACCAAAGCCATTTCAGTCCCTGTTACATTCTTGTTACCACCTTTCCCACACAGCATTAATGCGGCTTTGTTTATCTACAGTCAGTGCCCTTCCTCACTTTTGCATTTGCAAAAAGGCACTATTTAAAAAAAAGACAGATTTTTGCATGGTTGTGTTTGAAGCTAGGAGTCTCCCACGCTGCAATCAAGGGTAATGGCAACTACTCACAGGTGTACATATATCACATAAACAAGTGAAACATTGATTGTGAGGGGCGCACTGACAGTCCTCTATCCATAGCATAATCTTCTCAAGAGATATTTAATCAGATGATTATTTACATCTTAAAGACCAAGGAAAGGGAAAATGTTAACATCGAATTATAGAGAGGAATGATAAAGATGGTGCTATGCATGAAGCACTCATCACAGAACTGATGAATAAAGGGTTTGCCTCAGAATGCCTTAACACCACTACTGCAATCTAAGCCAAATTCCTCTGGTTTAAACCGACTTTGGGCAGGAGTAGGACAGCAAAGTGACTTTTATTCTGCTCATACTGAAATGGAAGAAGGCTCGCAAAAGCCAGTGAAGTTTCTAGAGACGTATAAAAACATGTGGACAGCTTATGGTACAAATTATAGTTACATCCCTTATGCTAAGCCTTCCTTTCAGTAAGCACGTTTTCTACTGTAGGAGCCAGCTTCATCACTTAGTGGTGTAGTTTAAAGAACTTGCATGACGTCCTTGGGTTGTGAAAGCGGACTACAAGCTGGGACTGTTAAGAGTTACAGTAAAAAAAACATAATCCAATGTTACAGGTGAAATTCTTCCCCTAATTTCAGACATTTCACTGAAGAGTACAGAACATCTAGAATTCTTTGGTTTGGAAACCACAGAAAAGGGAACAACATGGAAAGCACGACAGGTCATTGTGCTGTCTGCTGGACTGGTTCAAATGCAAACCTCTGCATCACTTCCTTCTGATACAGCTTCAACACTGGAATGAACTACAGACTGCTCAGACCTTACCTTCATAAACTTAAATTTTGGAACAGACCACCACTACTTTAAAGCCTGGGAAACTACTGAGTGCTTAAAGTGACTGGTGCGTAACAGTTATTACCTCTGTATTTATGATGATTGTTGTTGTTTTTGACAGCTTGTGCTGGGAAGTAGGATGTGTCCGTACGATTTAGAACTCTACTTTCCATACAAAAATGATTGCTGTGAACCCAGAGCTTTGGGTCACTGTGTTCTGATTATCCCCAACACCAGACACTGTGGACAGAAACCTCAGCAGAAGTCTATCAGTCACTTAACCTAGTAGCTCACCAGAGCAGCTGCTTTGCAGCTTGCCCACAATCTGCATTCTGCACATCCTTACTGCCCATTAGACTTCTAAATCAAATGCTGGAGTGGACTAGCTGGACGGGATTTACATAAAATCTCAATCAAATTCACAGCAGCACACCTTCCTCTTTGGTAATTAGATTCAGTTTCGTTTTTGGTTTTCTGAACCCTATAACCCATTTCTTTATGATGTCTTAGCAATTTTCATTAGCAAGTGTATTTCTGTGCATCACTTTTAAAAAGCACCAGCTGCACCAATAAAAATGTACATCCATTCACTGAACAGTCAGAAAATCCAAGTGCATATTAATACATCCATACTCATTGAACTCCCAAGCACACCTAAATAACTATCACTTGTCCCTGATTTCTAATGCAATGTCCCACATAATGCTGATGGAAATGTAATAGGGGGACACAAAGCTGGGTGAAAACCATGCCTTAATAGTAGTTATCAATGCTTCGCTATCAAAATGAAAAGGAGGCATCACACAGGGGTCTGGATCCGACAACATGCAGCACCCTCATTAGCAACCTGAATGCTAAAATAAAAGTAAGGCCTTTAAAAACTTGTTGCACAGATCCAACCCAGAACATACTGTAAGTGTCAAGCTACAGGAAGAGCTGGCTTAACTATGAAAAGATCTGAGAGCATTTTGGGGGCAAAAATAATATTTAATGCCACACTCAGATGCATAAAAGCACAGACACCCTACAACATAGGGTGAAAAAACAATTCTTCTGCTCAACAGTGGGAAGGCTCCAGGTGATCCCTGTTCAGGGCACCTGTTCTGTGATCCACGTGGCAAAGATCTTGATGTAATGACAAATCAAAAGCCATTATCTAGCAGGTTAATTAGCCAGCTTCTTTAAGCCAGCAAACGAAACAGTCAGGTATGTTTACGTTGAGATGATAACAACTTGTAGTCACATTAAAGGCTGCAGAAAAGAGGAATGGATCCAAAGCTGGTCTAAGGGCAAGAAATAACAGGTTTAAGTTACAGGAAAAAAAAGAGTCAGACTGGATCTTAAGAAAGAGCTGTTGCGTGCATTTTTGTGTGGCAAAAATGGTGAAACACGGGAGGAAGAGATTTCCTGGACACACTGTACAGTTTCCCCAAATTATGTTTTTAAACAAAAATGAGACAAGCATCTGCCGGGAGTGACACAGAAGCAGTCAGTTACACCACCCCAGGGCAGGAGGACGGCCTTGATGCTTCCTCAGAGCCCTTCAAGTTTCTGTGACTAAATTTAAAATCCGAGCTTTAACATGTTTTCTGGGGAAGCCAGAAACGTGAAGGCCTTTCTTTTGAGACAAAAACCACACCAATTTCCAGTCCTTACTTCAGATACAAGAAGAAATGTTAAGATTTCTTATTCATGAGTCTGAATCCCAAGCTTTTGGAAGGACAGTGTCATATTATAAAAAGCTTACCTACATTGCAAGGTACTCCAACACTGCCTTATCTTCACTTCTTACTCCATTTGCCACATTCTAAGTTGGAGAAATCTGCAGCACATATTAATTCAGAACTGATGGTACCTTTCTGGCACACAGACTGGCTGGACAGCAAATTGGCTATAACAGCTATGGCTCACAAGAAGGTACCTTTACCTTATCTCAATGGTCCTTTTTAGATGTCTAATATGTAATTTCACAGAAACTATAATTTAAAAGTTTAAATTACAATGGGATTACAATAACAAAGTTTAAATTTAAATGAGGAATAAACTCATCTGTCTTAGCATCTCTTCCAGGTTCAGGAGGGTGCAGAAGACTCTTCTATATTTTGGTTTGTTTATTATTTACTTCTTGCCCCAGTCTTGCTGTACATCTTTCCAAGTTCAGTTCCTGAACAGACAGTGGTTTTGTTTTCCTTATGGTGGGGTTCAGCTAAAGGTGTTCACTTGCACTCAGTTGCACGCTGAAATTCGCAAAAGAAATACACAAGCAAGTTGTAATTAACTCCTCCAGGATTCTTCCTTCATCTTATTATTCTTAACTTCACAGATATTAAAAAATTTCCACAAATATTTTGCTTTGGTAATTTGAAACTGCAGAAGAAGTGCTAAGATGAGGAAGATGGCTTATTCAATTCAAAATACCCTGTCTTGAGAGAAACTCACTGTACAACTATTAGATAAATGCAAATCCTTGTGCATATTTAGATGGGTACACACAGATATTTTGATCATGTCCTGAACTTTATAAATCCTGATAATGAACATAGCTGTGACACCACTCAGCTTCAGCACAGCATTGTCCTGAAAAAAGTGATTATTAATAGCAACGCTCGAGTGTCTCCTGAAACAGTCTGAATTTCATTTGCATTTGCACAAGCCAGTCTACTAGCATAGTGTGCATGGTCCCAGCGATTTCTTGGCCTGACAGGTATTGAAGTCTGAATGCTTGTACAACCTCAAGGTCTCTCAGGTGTGCCTTCGCATATTTGATGCAGTAGTATGGGTCAGCACCATCGTCGGCATCCGCATCTTCCACTTGAAAGATGACACTGGAACATGCTTTACACATCTTGGTCTTAAGTGAAGCACATGCTGCTGTGTCCGTGGGAGATGTGCATTCTGTCTATTAGGGCTCCTGCAGCACTGGTAGTACACCCTTCTTGGTGGACTCTCTCTGCACCATCCTAAACCTGGTAGAGATATTAAGCCACACGTGAGATGAGGAGGCAATTCAAGACAGCCAGCATGGAGGTGAGGCACCAGAACAGGGTGCCCAGAGAAGCTGTGGATACCCCATCCCTGGAGGTGCCCAAGGCCAGGTTGGATGGAGCCCTGGGCAGCCTGAACTGGTGGCTGGCAACCCTGCCCACAGCAGGAGGGTTGGAGCTCAATGATCTTTGAGGTCTCTTCCAACCTAAGCCATTCTGTGATTTCCATACTTGCTGCCCAAATATTCCTGACAGAAATTTCTCTTCCTTATCTTACATCAATTTTGCAGGCAAACTATAAACTTGGACTGCTAGATATTCCTGTACCATCACCTTCAATTTCAGTCAGGGTTGCTGAGGGGCTTTTTTCATTTATGATGATGATGCAAGGCTGCACCTTTTCCAGTAACACAACCATACATTACTGCATTCTGTATAGCCTTTCTCGTACAGTGCTTCTTAGAGGAATGGAAGATTAATTACCTACCACAGTAAAAAGTTCTCTGGTCATTTTTTAGACTTAGTTCAAGTTAAAATTTGAAGTCTCCATGCAGTAAACTTCTTCATTTGATTCTCAGACTTCAGGGCACGCAGGCAATTTGATTCTCAACCTGCAGTCCAGAGGATTGATCCTTAAAGGCGAGGAATGATGGTTTAATCACACCAAAAGGATACAGCAATTAGAACTCAAACTAAATCTGGACTTGTAGCAAGTGCTGGTGGAGAAATTTGTGGGCTACTTGTTCTCCATCTAGCACATTCTCTCACAGTTATAAGCTATAGCAAGAACAAAAGGCTGTAAGAAGGACAATGCAATGTTTATAATACTGAGACATCGTGCAGATCTTTCATTTGAAAGGGTTCAAAAGCAGTTATTAGCTTGCATAGGAATCTTTTTAACTATGAAATGAAACTTCAGCTATAGTGAAAAGAGGCAAAAAGGCTCTGCGCAGAAACAAGACTGCAGAATATTTGATGGCAGGAAATGAAGTCTACCAAAATCTTGTGCCAAGACAACAGAAAGAGGAAAAGAAGGGTTGGATTAAAGATGGATGACCTCTGTAGTCAAAACCAGAAGCAAGCATTCTCTTATTCAATCTCCTGTTTAATTTAAACACAAAAGACAGACATCGAGTCCTTTCCCCTCCAGACTGCATGTTTTGAAACTTGGGAAAACTCACTGGGGCAGGAGAGAAGATTGTTATTCTCTGCTGATCTGCAGATGGGTGACTCTAAAAGCCAAGGTACAGAAGCCTTTGAATGGAGATACAAAATCTGGCAGCTGCACTTCTTGCACTACTGCCTGCATTTTTAGGTTGTATGGACTGGCAGAGAAAGGGTATGAATGCCTTGCCACAGTCTGAATCAGTTTTTCCAGTGAAGATCCTGGGAGAGATCTGTCCTTGTTATCTACTAAAATGTTGACAATGTAAGAAAGAAAATCTATTTTTATCATCATCATTAACTTCAAGGAATAACCACTGCTAGCAGAAGGACAGCTTTGCTAAGAGGGAGCAGCGTAAGCCCAGCAACACTGCCCTGCCTAGGACTCCCACTCCTCCACCAATTTAGATTTCAAAAGTAACATAGCACCGGGGCAAGAACTGATGGCAATGAATAACTCCAGGCATGCAACTGAGAACAAAACAAGGCCGACAAAACATGCATGGGAAAACCTGATCTAAACTGTCATTATTAAACACCCCCCCAAAGCAGATAAGGTCCAGCTGTAGCTGCGAAGATGACATTCCTCCCTGGAGATGAGCCAGGAGGGGGGAGGTTGCATCTCACCACCATTGCCATGATGTTTGAGTTACTGCCAGCTATGAAGTACAGAACTCATCATCTGTCAGTGACCTCCAAGATCAGTCAAAGTTTTCATTGCTCAGAAAGGAAAACCATACTGAAAGTGAAACATCTGTTAGGAGAATAAGCTGCATTTTATGGTGTTTGCTATATGCAGATACATGCCTATAATCTCAGACCATGTTTGCTATAACACACTGACTCACTGCCTCTCTTCACTGCACTGTTCTGATGCCTGAAGTCACCTTGACTGGAGCAAGTATTCATTTCTGTCAGTGGTGTTTTAAATGTTTGCATTCACAGAATTATCAAGGCAAGCATGAGTAGATTTGGAGCAGCTTCTCGCCCAGTGGCCCTTCCAGAGCTCAGCTCTGGGTGCATACCCAGCAGCCACCAAGTCTTTCCTTACACATAGTGTGGAGTGTAAAGTCACAGTAGTATTCAAAAGGTTAAAGCAGAGTGAACTGTTAATTTTAATGCTTTCTCTAAGCTTCAGTTTTAATAAGCGAAAATGATGTTCTTATTTGCAGTAAAGTGGTGTTATAAAATTCTGTCTGTCAAGCTCATTTTAAAACCATGGAAATAAATGATCTGACAAAATCAGGCTATTAGACAAGTGAAGAAGAGTGATTTCCATAAAAGTAGAGGAGCTGTTCCTTAATTTCACACTTGGTAGTCTTTTGGGTCGACTAAATTTTTAAATAAGTGATAAAATTATATTAGTGCAATTGCATTTTTATAGATTTTTTTGGTCATTGTACTCTTTTTCAATTCCTTTATTTTAGCTCAAACTATTCTGCTGAAAGGTTACCTCTCAACTTATGTTACCTCATAACAGGTTCTGCTCACACAACAGAACAGTAGGTTCACAAATCCTCTATAAAAGTACCCACAATGACCATGCTGAGCCCAAAGTATTCCAAAGTGGGAAGATCACCTCATTGCTGTCACATGCTGCCCAAATGCTGGCCCCACACATTGTGTTTGACCACCTGCAGAAACAGGTGTGTGGTAAGCAACTGTAAGGCACTTTGGTTCCACATCTGAATAATTTCCCTGGGAGCAGACCACAGTTTCCATCAGCTATACTACAGATGCTCTCCCATGTTGGGGTAAGTGTGGCAGCAAGGATAGAAGAACTTCCGTAGAAAAAAGCCACTCTTTATGACACTTAGCCAAGGAAGATCAAGCAGGTACATTTCTGCAGGTAATAGCAGGACCTCAAAACACATCGCTCAGTGCTGGGAGGTACTACAAACCCCTTCTAGAGCTGGTGCTCCTCAAACACTTTCCAGCCATCAGGAATGACAATGGCCCATGTTGGACTCTCCCTTTCACTGCTGAAATGATGGAAATTTGCACAGCCACAGCCCAAGGGAGCATTTATACTGCCAATTTTCCTAGCCCAGGCTGTGAAGAAAAGAGCAGGGCAGTGGCACCTCCTCACCTGAACCCAGCAATGCATTTTGGGAACTGAACTAGCTGCACAGAGGAATTCAGAAGCACTTCTAGCACCATAAACTCTGCTATGGATTAAATTTTCCACCTCTGGAAATTTACAACAAGCTTTTTTCTGACAAATCAAATCACACTTTCAAAGATTAAAGCTAATTCTTCCCCTCACAGATTTGAATAATGTTCTAATAATTATGTCGTAGTAGGGAGGTCAGTATAAAGGGATTTTGACCTTTTATGAGGTCAACGACTTCAACTCATCTTGCTCTAGGTTTCATTTGTTTGTTGAAAGAAGAGATCTAATACATTGATACACAGGTTGTGACATGCTGTTTGAACATTAGCTTACTATAATTGGTCACGTCATCATGCATCATATTAACAATGTACACAAAAGTGCCCTGAAACAATTGTCTTATAGATCCATCACATATCATAAAGAAGCTTCTGGGACTGTTATCCAGCCGCATCCAATTGTGATGCACATTCTACTTGAGTTCTGGATCTAAACATCACTGTCATCTTAACAGAAAGCGATAGATTAATAACTTCCTGCTGGCTTGCAAAACCTACATGTATGTAAAAGATGGCAATACAAATTTATTCCCACTGAGCATGCTCAAAATAGAAAGTATGTGGAAAGGCAAAAACTTCTTTGTGTGTATTTCTCAAACAAACGGCTTTCCACGTTCCCACATACAGCAGTTCCGTATCCCTGTCAATGCAGCTAATTGTACTGCAGAACGTTGTTTCCAAAAGTAGAGTTAGAAAAATTTCTTCACCTTAGACACATGCGACCTTAGAATGCAGAAAGAAAAAAATGCACTAGCACCTTGGATTTGTGTCATATAAATCACATTGAAAGCATTTTGCGTGCAAATATTTTTATGTCCTCTTTCCCCACATTTTCATATTTTAAGAGAATGCAAAATCAAGTTCATTCTACACACATCAACACAGCTATATTTCAGTCAATTTCCAGTGCAATTCAAATTCCCAGATTTGAGATTTTCAGCTAATAACTGTATATTCCCCCCCAACATTTTCCCAGCTATTTGATAGTGAAAAATGAAATGATTTCACTCCTGATGCAGCAGTCCAAACTGCTTTTGGAGCCCAAATGCCTTTATTAAAAGGCTAAGCACAGAGGCAGGTGTTACAGTCAGAAATCCTTCTGTCCATGGTTTTTGTAGCCCTGGGACATCATCAGTTTGACTCACACTCAAAAAGAAAGTAAGTATAGTTATCTTGTCCTGTTGCTGTTACATGGGAGAAGAGGCCAACCCCCATGTCACTACCACCTCCTTTCAGTGAGCTGTAGAGAGCAATAAGGTCTCCCTTCTGAGCCTCGCCTATAAGACTTGTGTTCCAGACCCTTCACAGCTTTGCTGCCCTTCTCTGAACACGCTCCAGTGTCTTAATGTCTTGCTTGCAGTGAGGGGCCCAAAACCAAACACGATAAACATGGTGCAGCCTAACCAGAGCTGAGTACAGAGGAACTATCACCTCCTGCTCCTACTGGCTGCACTATATCTGATATAAGCCAGGATGCTGTTGGCCTACGTGGCCACCTGGGCACACACAACTGGTTACTTTACATCACCTGGCACAGTAGGCTTTGGCATCCTTGGTGTCACCATGAACTTTGCTCAAATTAAAGTCTATGTACTTGCAGATAAATCACAGCATTCAGAAATTCCCTTGTTTCACAAATTTGCTTGCCCACATCCTCAAGAAAACTATTTCCTATTCTCCAACAGTCTAAGTCTAGGAAATAAAGAATTCTAATTCTACAGATGGAACTTTCCACTCTTTAATACAATGTTCTTAGCAGCTGATTTTCAAGTAGTAAAGACACCGAGGTCTACAGGAGAACTTCACCTCAACCCTGATGTGTTCTTGATTATTCACTCTAGTTAGCAAAGGCTGCTGGACACACAGTGATGTGAAAGATCTGAGAGCAAAACCAGATTCGACATACATAGGAATGACAACTGCAGCCAACAGAATTGCAGGAGATGGTATTCAATGACAGCTACACAACAGATTTCTTGAGATTATGTCTTGGGTGAAACTGAGTACACTCAAATCAGTGGGGGGGGAAGGGGAGGGGGAGAGTGAATTCTCCTATTTCCTTCTGTGTGATTACACAGGGAGTAAAATGAATTTTCTTCCAAAATAGTCTGTTTCCAGTTCCTCTTCTTTTTACCTCTATCTATTCAGAAAAATAATGCCCAGTGCACAGTAGATGACAAAGTACTCAGAATGCAAAGGGCACAGATGTTCGTCTTTTATTATTAGATCGTGGTGGTTGATCCAAACGTCACACAAGTGACCAAATAAAGCCTTTTCAGTTGCTCCCATAGATTTTATGAACCCAAAGGGTAAGATACTCATTTTTGCCATCCAAGATTCACTGAGAACCTTCTAAGCCTACTGGAAGACTGTACTGAAAGGATTGATAGCTTCCTGGCTGAACTAGGGTATTTTTACTGACAAAGTATAAAATTAGAGGAAGAGTTATAATTGATAAACCTATGCTATAAAAAGAGAAGACAAGAATCCTCAGCAACTGTTCCCATAACAAAATTCAAGAAGGGTGGAGATGTCATCTTGCAAGATCCCAAGGCCACTCTTTAAAAATGGTTTGTAATGAACATAAACAATTCTCAGACAGATTCTCCTGGTAATAACAAAATTCTGATCAGTGTATTTGATGTAATCAAAACTATTTTTCAACAGAGAGGTGAATCCATGTTAGATCTGACTATTAACACATGATTAACAGCCACATTGTCGTGGGCTAAAAGTGTGTAGTCTATTTGCTTTTCAGATGTAGACACCTTTTATATCTCATACACAATCTTTTGGGAAATCTCTAACAAACAGGACTAGGTCCTGTCGAATTCCCCTGCCACATCATATGAACACAGAGCAGTATAGCTGTTAATAAGGGTATTCATCATGAGACAGCCTATTTTTGGCATTGTATATGACAGTCTCAGTAACTTACAATAGTCCCTTGAATGTGAACTTATCATTTAATTACACTCTGAGAGACTGCCTTCCCGTATCACCCTGCAAGTTAGTTAACCACACAGCAATTCTCCAGCTAATCCAAGTGTGATTGGATCAGCCTAAGGTGCGCTACATATCTTTCAATTCCTGGGAACCCCCTATGGAGCAGTCTGTTTATTTCCACCTTTGTTTTTTTCTTGAATTTAAATATGCACTGTCAAATGCTCCAAGATTTTTAATCAGATAAACAAGTTGCCTAAAGAAGGAGGAAATTCAATTCATCATAAAATAGGCAACATTAAGCCAAATGGACATACAGAAGTCTCAGAAAATGAACCAATAATTTACTCATATTTAGTATGTATTCAAGAATACTTACATTTTGCAAAGGATATGGGATGGAAAAGGCTTTTTTTTGTGTGTGCGTAAAGGAAGCATATGCTTATGTTAAAATGTATAATGATTTTTTGAGATATAGCACCACCAAGTTCACCTGGGTGTCTATTTCTTTGTTCCTGTGCTTGTATGCTTTATGCAGCATTGACATTACAGCACGCTACCATGCTGCAGTTCAGTTTCATGGGGATATGAAGCAGCTGTATCCTGAGGGACATGGTCAATCTGAAACAATGTGTGACTTCTGTAGCATTAGAATAGTCCCTATAAGTAGTTACTATTGTTCTCTCATAAAGACATACTCAGAGGACATCAGTTCCTGTAAAAGGTTCTCACTCTTCTAGCAAGGACAGTGGAGAAAAAGAAGGTGTTGCCTCTTTTCTGCCATTCTGTATCTTAACTGTAGAAACTAGGCCATTGCACGGGCCTTAAACCGACACAAGCAGGTGCCCCTATCACCTGTGAGCTTGGTCTGCACCAATAAAAGTCAGTATGTATTGCCTATGCAGTACGTATTACATTCCCTTAGAGAGGCATTAAAATGCCAGCTACATTTAAACAAGTGAATGTCTAGCCCCTAATAAAACCCACATAATTTAATACTAATGAGTCTACCAATTATGACCCAGTCTCTGAACTTCCTTTCTGGGAAAAATCATTGGGAAGGTAGTTCAGCGCCAACTCTAGCAATTACATTGCAGCTCCAGCGCAGAGAGCCCCAGCTCCACTTCTGGTCAGTGCATTAAGTGATTTGAGGGGCAGAGGGGATGGAGTGAGGCCCAACTACCTGCTCATGACAACGTTTGCTTAGATTCTGTTCTTGCTGATCAGTCAACTGCTTGCACACCTTCATCAGAACATACCAATGACTTCTATGGTAGCAGGGTGAGTGGTACCATAAGTAAGTGGTAACTACTGCTAAATAACCTAGAGAGCAGTTGCTGTGGCTCTATTGGGATTCCCACTTGAGAAGAGCCACAAACCCCATATTCACCAGTGTTCTTTGCGTTTCTATGGGAATCCTCCTAGAGGTATGTTTTACATGACTTAAACACTTAGAGACGTTAAGACAGAGGGTTTTTGGTCACCTTGTGGCTTCTTGTTGAGCCTGGATGAAGGCCTGTTATTTTCTCTGTTTGTGGTAAAATTCAAGATTAGGTGGAGACAAGCTCTCTACCCCCAAGCGAGAAACCAGCACTCAGCAGCAACAGGACACACACAGCTAAGTGTGCAGAGCAGCTCAGTGTGGCACCTCCTGCAGTGATTTTCTTCCTGCTGTCTGCCTCAAGGTTGCTAGCTTAGGTCTCTCATCTTTGCTCATCTGCTGGAAGATTGCGTCTATTCATCATCTATCCGGAGCTGAGTTCAGTGCTTAACATATGTGTAATTAATAGGCTCAGCTACAATAAAAAGCTCCATTTTGAGCTGCCTGTTGAACCACACAGACACTCAGGCTGGTAGAGAACAGACACATCTGCCTTCTGCACGTGGACCTGCTGCAGTCCTGTGGCTGTGTTCAGCTGCTGTAGGAATGGATGGATGCCATAGCTTCGCCTGTCCCCAGCCCCGACCTCCATGCTCTGCCCCTGGGAGACCTGCAGGGCCTTCTGGCAGACAGCTCTGGGTACTGGCAGCATACCTTTAATTCATGGTGTACCTTTAATTTCTGTGACACGCTGAGATAATACAGCGAGGAGTTCTTTAGAAATGCTATAAATAGCTTAAATAAATAGATATTCTCTGTGGTGGGTCCTCAGCTCCGGAACTGACTCTTGCCAGAAATCCATCAGAGCCTGAGTCTGGCAAGCTCTCGGAGGAGACGCGAGACACATCTTTTTGCATTCCAGCTCACTAAATGCAAGTGCCTGACCAGTTCTGTGAAAAGAACAAAATGCCTGGAACACACGGGCTCGCTCCGTGTGCCAGCTCACAAGTTGCCTGCCATCAGTTCACCATGTACTGTAAAGGGCAACAATGCCACACTGCCAGCGCCCTAGAAATTAGCTTTAATTATCATATGTTTTTCTGCTTCGTGATGCTTTGAGGCAAAAGGCTCACTGCGAAAGTATGATACTATATTTGCTGACTGTCTCCTTAAGAAGGTTGCTCTGCAAAGGTACGTGTTTGATAGTCAAACAATACAACCGCCTCAAAATCGCCGAAGGGCATTGGAGAAGCGGCTGCTATTCCTGGCCTTGAAGTCAAATAACTGTCACAACTTAGTCTAAATTAACCAGTGCCAAAGGTTTCAAGGTACTTAATTACATAATAAGTAAATCATAGAAACATGGAGAATAAGTGGAAATGCCTCATGTTCAGAGTCAGACGTCTTGCCTCAAAGTCGACATCTGTAGCTCTCTTAGCAGAGGAGCAAGATGAAGTCAAATTTAGTGAGGCTGCCTTATTTCTTTTAATAGCACTGTAGCAATGCAGTTGCCTTCAAGTCCACAAACGAATGCCCCACGAATGTGCTGTCACTCAGCCACATCACCTATTTTGCCCTTTAAATAAATTGTTCTGTATTTATTTTTGGACACCAAAGGCACAAACATTCACTGCGTTACAGTTTTCATGGTGTGACTATTCACACACCTCCTGCCAGGACGTTCAGTCGGTAGCTTAACATGTGTATGTATTATTTATTGCAAGAAGCATATATTAATTACTTTTATTTTGGTGACAACGTTTGTCTAAAGAAAAAAAAAAAAAAAAGGCAGAGCTCTACCTCCTTGGTTGTTACCATTCTCTCACCTTTTGTCTTTCTAACTATGCTGTGAGTCTGTCAAGAAAAGCTCTGAAATAAATTTAACATTGTAATTATTACCAATAAGTCACCCTGGCATTTGTGTAGGAAGACACCCCCCTCCCTGTGTGCTTCTACCACGGTGGTAAACTTATTTCAAAAATTCTGATGAAACGCTTTGTAAATTTTGTTATTCTGTGATGATAATAAATCATTATAGCCTTAAACACTTCTCTAGCTTGGAGCCTCAGTCACAAATTATCTTGTCATTCTGACCAAAACATTCTCCAAAAAAGCTTGACAAGTGCTAAAACCCAGAACATGAAACCATGTGTTGTTGTGAAAGCAAGATTCAGAAATGTCAATTAATTAGATTAAGAGGCTACTTTTAGCTTTACTTGTGTTGCCAAATAACCCTTAAAATATGCATAGCAGTGGAAGTCTACCTCAGCAATACAGTACTTCTGTGCAAAATAAAGACAATGGATCTGGCTAATAGAGGGAATTATTGTATTTGTCATTCAGACAAGGAGAATGATCTAGAAGCAAATGTCTTGCTTCCCTTTCCACTGTATGGATTCACAAGCAAGATAAATTCTGCCATTTACGAGTTTAGGCACAATTTTTTTTTCTCTGAAATCTGATTCAGATTAGAAAATAAAAGTCAAATCACTATTATACATCTCCATAAGTAAAATGGATTTCTAATGTCACTCTGTGTAGTTGTCTTTTTCCCATCCATAAACTATCATCCTTTATTTGCATTTTGAAGTTCACTTTAGAAAAAAAAATGTGGTGCAATTAAATACATTTTTATTCAACTTTTTCCTCATAGCCACCCCTAAAATTTTTATCTTTAAATAATCCATATCCTCAATTTTATTTACACCATAAACTGTTCCTATATTTTAATGGTATGTTTGCTTTAAAAGGGGTTGTTGGCTTTAATAGCTCGGTTATTATCTTTGTAAACTAACATTCCACATTCCTCCTAACTAAATCCTAGCAAATCATCTGTGCTCGCATTTGGAACATACATTCCACCACTGAAAATAAAATTTAAGCCAAATAAATGTTCTGTTCAAATTAATATACATAAAATGAATAGCTAAATGTAGATCAATTCTGATGGATTTAACAGTAGGTTTGTTAATGGTAGGAGGGTCATGGTATGTAATGCACCCAAGAGAATGGAACTAAATAAATTTAATTTCCAGTAACACCTTTATTTTTTGCTACAGTTTGTAATAATAGATCATAGTCTCCCTTAAATAAATAAATAAATAAATAAATAAATAAAATTTAAAAAACTGCCTGTTTCGGTTTTTATAAGATACCTGTAAGAATTTATGGAGACACATCACCAGCAGAATGCATCAGTATGAAAAGGTACAGCTTGGCATATACATAAGTATGGACAGGTTTTCTGTTGGGGTTAGTTTTGGCACTAGGATGTGTTACATTTAGGATTAGTCTAAAAGTTACAGTTAGGACAGGCTTAAGGCTACGGTTACGACAGGGTTTTTGTTAGGTTTACAGTTAGGCTAAGGATAAGCTGGGGTTAAGGTGAGGACAAGTAGGTATAAGAAGGGTCCCAGGTGTGGCAGAGCTGCAGCTGAAGGAAGTCTTGAGCTTCAGATTCTGCCCCAGCACACACCACACCAGAGCCCCCCATAAGGCTCAGGAAGAGTAATTTGGAAGAAGTTAGAAACTCATTTCCATTTTTCATTGAAACGTGTCAAAAAGTTTTCTCATCTTTGCAGCCTCTCCTTACAAAGGACTGTATCTGGCAAAGCCATTATTTTTCAAATGAATGGTTATCAGCACAGCACAACACTCAACGTTACAGGACTCAGTCTCACACATGTACATGGTGGCAGCAGTCCTTGAGCAATAACCGGTATTTGAATGACACTTTGTGGCTCAAATAATGTTTTGGCCTTTAAGCAATTTTAATTCCTACAGATTGTTAAAAATAATAAGTTTTTCAACAGATTCACCTTCCACCATTAGCTGGCCCGCTATCAGCCATGTTGCAAGCAATGGTTTCTAGCAGTGAATCCTGTTCCTTCCCTAGCAGACCTGCTGCCTGCTCAGTGGGTTACTCTGCTAGGTGAACTTTCTTCCTTTCCATCCCCCAGCCTTTCCCTTCCTCACAGGGCATCTACATGGTATTTTGACCTGTGATTAAGAGGTGACTGTATGTAATCGCCTCTTGGAGCTGCTGAGTCCAAATTTGCATCCAGTCCCTGTACGTTGGGAAGTGGATATCCTCTGCAGACCCTTTACTGAAGGGGGAAGTACACAAGAAACAGAGTATTTAAGGACTTAAAAACCTTCACAGAGGAAAAACAAAAACAAAACACTTAAGACCAAAACAGTTCTCCTAAATTTTAAACACACCACAAACTATGCTTAAGTTCTCTGGCCAAGGTTTGCTAAATGCAGAGCATTCTAAGTGCACTAAAATTCTGTATGAGAAGCACAGGGATGTGTTTCGTTACGAAAGGAGCCTTAAGACAAGTGTAAGACCTGGAATGTATTGTCCACTGGGGATCAAGGCAAAAACACACAGCCCTGAAGATACCTGTGTGTCCCTGCCCTACGGTCCCACTCCCTGTGGAAGTTCTAGCGAGCCCAGGACCTCTTGGCAGCCCCATTTTGGCACTTTATTGCCAGTATTTGGAAGCTGAGCGGTGAGGACTAGATTGAAGTAAAATTTGTTAATGGGGCCCAAATGTAAACATGCTTTATTTATTCCTATGAGTCTCCGAAAAAACTTTATTACTGATACACGGGATTGTGCTGTTATAATAGTCTTCCCTGAGGAGTAACTAGGACTCCAGCTGTACTGCGGAATCCATCGTGCTATGTATTACAGGGTTAAATGGTGCTGTCTGTTATCAGTGCAATCTGCACTGGTCTGAGAAACCTGAAGGCTGCACTGAAATGTTGAGAGGGCTCCTGCTCTCAGCAAAAAGGACCAAAGCGTCCCTGACTCCTGCTGGGAGTGACCTGGCTGCATGGCTGATGTGGGGAAGAGGAAAGCTGGGCAGCAGGAGCTGAGCTGCAGCTGGCACCTGGCTATGGGAGCACTGCTATACCTGTTTTGCAAGGGCAAGGCACTATGCCACCAATGCCTGCAGAAGGGAGAGCAGTGATGCTGACTGTGTTCATCTCTCCCTCTGCCACAAGAGTGAAAGCCAGTACTACTTCCATGCACCATGGGAAAACATCTGGTGAGAGGAACTGTTGGCAGAAAAGATGTGAAAGTTGTGTCAAACAGTAAAAATGGAAATGGCTGGCAACAATATCTGGCAGGAAGGTGAGCAACAGCTTCACAAAGAAGAAACATTCTTTCCTCAACTGATCCTAGAATCATTATGGTTGGAAAAGACCTCTAAGATCACCTGGTTCAACCATCCACCTACCACCAACATTGTCCTCTAAACTGTGTCCCTAAGTACCACATCAATGCATTTCTTTAACACCTCCAGGGATGGAGACTCCACCACCTTGGTGGGCAGCCTGGTCCAGTGCCTGGTCACTCTTTTGGAGAAGACAATTTTCCTAATATCCAACCTGAACCTCCTCTGGTGCAAATTGAAACCTCTTGTCCTGTTGCTATAACCTGGGAGAAGAGGCCAACCCCCATGTCACTACCACCTCCTTCCAGGGAGTTGCAGAGAGCAACAAGGTCTCCCCTGAGCCTCCCACATAAGACTTGTGTTCCAGACACTTCACAGCCTCGTTGCCCTTCTCTGAACATGCTCCAGTACCTGTACCACTTGCAGTGAGTGGCCCAAAACTGAACAAAGCATTGAGGTGCAGCCTCACCAGAGCTGAGTACAGAGAGCAGGGAAGATCGCTTTTCAGTTCCTGCTGGGAACACTATTTCTGATACAAGCCTGGATGCTGCTGGCCTTCATGGCCACCTGGGCACACTGCTGGCCATTGATAGACACATAGAACATTTGATAAGCAGCCATTTTATAACAACTTTTTTGTTGTTGTTGTTTTGAAACATAGCTGAAGACTGTTATCACGTCCCTTCTAAGCCCTCTTGTTCCCAGACTAAACAAATCCAATTCTTTTAACTTCTCCTCATAAGTCATGTTTGAAAAACCCCTAATCACTCTTGTTGCTCTCCTCTGGACTCCCTCCAATTTGCCTCCATCTTTGTTAATGTCACCAACTTCAGCCAAAGTTTTGCAGCTTGGAGAATTGTTGCTTGCTGCAGAGCCACCTGACACCCTGACCTTTAGCTCAGCAATGAGAAATAGCGCACAAGCTTCCTTAAAGGAAATGGTATTACATATATATTGTCATGTACACTCAGCATCATGCCACCTGCTTGCCACATCAACAGGCTGGTTGGTCTGAATAGCAATAAAGCTATAAACAACAAGAAAAGCTCTTTTTTTTTTGAGCTGTTATATAGATGGTCTTGCTGTATAGCTTAAAAATACAAGAAAGCAGAGCTGAGCTGTTTTAAAATTCTATTAAAAACTCATTTTTTTTTCTATACAGCCCCAAAATAAGCAAAGCAATTTCAAGAAAACAGAACAGCCCAACAGAAAACTGTGAAAAAACCACATACTGTTAAATTGACGTTAGCCAAAGTTACAGAGGAGCGAGTAAAAAGCCTGTGATTTTTTTTTTTTTTTTTTTTTTTTTTTTTTTTTTTTTAAAGAGACTATCACCTTTATCTCAGGCTAATCATTATTAATGTCAATGTATTAGGTCTGCAAGTTAAACTTCTTCCAGGCAGCAGCTCACAGGACTTACCTTTTTCACCATGACCATGAAGCCCAGCACACAGCATCTCCTCCAGGAGCAGCCAGATCCCAGGGCCATGACACTGCCCATCTCCAGCACAGGAGCTGGTAGGACTCCCCCAGCCTTCTCCTATTGACCACCATCATATACACCAGCTGGGCAGTGCTGGGCTCTGACAGCCAGCAGCTGAGCGAGCTGAAGGCAGAAGGGGCTCTTTGGGCCTTGCCCCAGCTGTGCGTGGGGAATTCCAGCCTCTCAGCTTCAGAAGGAAAACATGCTGGGAGCTGGGGAGCAGCTCAGGACACCTGAAGGGCTTCAGGGCCAGGTGCAGATGGAAGGAAAGCTCTGGCTCAGAGCAGTGTAGCACAGATGCTTCAGCTGCTCTACACTCTTTCATTCATAGGTACTTGGTTACACTGCTGTGTGCCTGACCAGCTTCACGAATCCCCCTGTGATCACCAGATGCTTGCTGACCCCTCCGTTTGCAAGGCAGCCCAAGTGCCCAACTTCCCTCCAGGGACAAGGAAAGCAGAGGGGATGCAAGATGGGAATCTTCATGGTCTGGCGCTGGATGTCCCCAGCATGTCAGTGGCCTTTACCATCCCCCTCAGAACAACTACTTTTGAAGAGAGGTTTGCAGGGAAGCCCAGCAAACAGCCTGCTACCAGGGTTCTAGAGGAGGAAAGTGCATTTGCAGAGCAAATTACCAAGGGATAAGCATGCTGAGCAAAAGCTGTGTCCAGTAGAAGAGGGGTTAAAGCAGCTTTCTGAGTTCAGGAACAAGGGAAGAGGGAGTATTACATGTGTCAGAGGATTTCTATGGGATCAGAACTGTTTACAATATAACGTGCTTGCACCTGTGGGTTGGTGTGGATTTGTCTGCTGTTCAGTGCTTCCTGAGAAGCTGCTAGTACACCATAGCTGATGAAACTGCTGTTTTGATCTCTCCCTCTGTGGAATCCCTTCTAGCGTCTTTAATAAAAGCCCTATTAAGGAAGTACAAGTAGGTGCTTTGTGCTTCTTCAGTACCTAATTTATATTTTTAACATTTCATACTCAAATACATGCCCCAAATTTGACTGTGCTCTCCTTCCCTTTTTCCCCTTTCCTGCTGCAGACATACATACACTCTGTATCACAGATTTCCCTTCATCTTTTGTCTTTTGAGTTTTCTCACCCTCTGCCCAAATCTTGCATTGAATGTAAGAGGCTTACTGAAGTAATTTCATTTAAATTATTGATGGTAAATTGTCAGGGCAACAATGGTTTCGTTAAAATATTTATAACATTTAAAAAAATAATTCTAAAAGCACGTGGCATTCACAAAATCTGGCCCAATGGAGAAGGTGAGTGTCACATCCACCACTCAGACAGCAGCAAGTATCTCCTGTAAGTTCTACATGGGTTTGGGTTAGAGGAAGTTGGAGATACTCATACATGTTGATATCATGAGGGGGGGGAAGGGGGGAGGGTGCGAGATCAGCATAAGTCACTGCTGCCCTTAGGAGCT
This sequence comes from Tetrao urogallus, assembly GCF_951394365.1. Taxonomy (NCBI): domain Eukaryota; kingdom Metazoa; phylum Chordata; class Aves; order Galliformes; family Phasianidae; genus Tetrao; species Tetrao urogallus. The sequence goes on along the minus strand of NC_136825.1, from coordinate 10,713,558 downwards.
CTCCTTTGAGTGGTCAGTGCCACGATCACTCAGTGGAGCACATTGATCTCACTGACTTTGGCAGAATTATAGCAGGTCTGTTTGCATGAACCATTGCTGAACAATTTGTCTGATATATTAATCATCTCTTAGATACGAGTACCCAGACTGCAGATTTTTCTTGTGATCCAATTTTCCTCGTGCAGTCATTTCTTTGGGTTGTTGCTGGGTTCATCTATACAACAGGGAAGCGCTGCTTCATGCTTCCCTTCTGACAGCAGCTCTGGTTTGGAAACTGATTTGTCTTCCCGGTGGCACACACAAATCAAAACCACATTTTTATCTTCCAAATCACATGTAAGAGGGAAAAAGTGATCATCTGATCAGCAATCGGAACCCTCAGTGTAATTTATAGGGTGTACATGGCTATTTTACCAGCAGTCTCCCGACAGGCCGAGCCAAGGCTGCAGGCATGGTGGTGGGCAGGCAGAGGGCAAGGGCCACATCCCGGCACCCACTCAACGGGGATCCCATACCTCTAGGCTGCCCTACACGCCACCCTGTGATGAATTCATGCTTTATCACAAGCCAGAGAACACAGAAAATTTTCAACCGTTTGGAGGTACAAAGAGCAGTAATCTCAGCCTGAAACAATTGCACAGAACTAAAGCAGTGCTCCTCTCTCCTAGATCTACTTTTAAGATCCCTGTCAAAACAGCCCTTCAAACACATTTGATTGGGTTGGGGCTCATCACGCTGTCACCAACTCACTTTTCATTAGGCTGTTGCTCTCTGTTAGCCTAGCCAAGCAGAAGAACTCAAACACATGCACAAATTAAATCGACATCCAAACTCCACCAATATACAAAGCAATTTAAATGATATTCATTAGAGCGATGACAAGTCCTGATGAGGCTTTCAGGAGCGGAGTCCTTCAGCTTCTGCCGACTCGGTTTCATGGTCACTGAGGCGGAACTGCAGTGACTGTACCTCCAGCTTAGAAAAAAAGAGCCGAGAACACGGCTGTGCTTCCCGACACACCTCCCTCATTCTCCCTCTGCACAGGTTTGCAGCTGAGCACACTTCAGGCGTGCCTCACGCTTCTTTGCAGGCTTTACACTGCGCACACACTTTAACAAACCCTCTTCCTTTCCCTGCCACCTACAAATGCGCCAATTAAAAAGAATTCCATTTTCAAGTAATTTCATTTCGCTTGGCTAGAAAGGTCACTAACTCACAATTATGATGGCTATAAACATGTCCCCCGTTTCCTACCCTGCAAGAGAGGATGTGATACGTTGAAGCTTAATAAAGAAGTATTTTTCATTGTTAATTTATATTAAAGTTTAAAAGTTACCTTCTCCTCATTTTTATTTTTGATATGAAAAATAAAATTAAAAAAAAGATGGACACTATCTTCTCCACAGGAATGGGAATAGGGCAGACAGGCCTAATGCAGGCTTTTCTACAATGCCAAATCATTTGAAATTCATTTCCCTTGTGACCAAAGTCCTTAATTCAGGCATCAAGAGGTAAGAAATCAGGAAATTACCTCACAGAAGACCAGCGCTCTTCTCGGCCCCCTGAAATCTGAACATCTCTGCAGCTGGGAGATGGGCAGGACAGGCATACCCTGCTCCTTTCTCCTTGGCTGCTCTATGACTGCCTTTATTTCCTCAGACAGACCAACAACCTTAAACCCGAGATGCAGAGAAATGTCCCGTTACATTATTACTTTAAAATTTCATCTCCTGGCATTGCTGGCCTGGGTTGTAATTTTTAATTTTACTTTTTAAACACTCCTACAATGAAAGATAGGCACGTGGTATAGAGTATGATTTGCAGTTGCACATTTTCATTTCAATAAAGGTTCTAAAAATGAACTTGGTGAGTGGTGTGGACGTATCCATCCATTCTAAAGTGTGTATCTGATTTTAATTATCTTAAAAGATGATTTAACCAGAAGTGCATTTCAAGCTATAAATATGGTGAAGTGAATCAAGCAACAGCTGCTGAGGAAGTTAATGTGTCCCACCTAAATATCGTAATTTACTGCTGAAAAGCAAACAAACAAACGAACAACTAACTACCCTAACATGTAGCAGGATACAAAGTATAAATGACTGTGGTTTTACAGGTAAAAAAATCAATTTATGTAACACCTGCACCATGTTTGCATATGTACTAGATAATGAATACAGCACGTAAGCTAAGTATCATAAAGCTAAGCATTAGTAAAACTTAGTCATCTTTCTCATGCTGAACATTTAGTGAAAATTACTGCCCCAAACCAAGGCCTGAAAACAGATTGTAACCTCGCCGATTACTCCAGCACATTCAGACATGTATAATGGTGCTTTAAAACATAATTCTGCTCCCTTCTCTAAATGACCCCAATTCTTTCTTCCTATACTGGTTAAAAAATAAAAATAAAAAATGGACTTCTTATGCAAATACTCTTCAGTGAAAGAGGCAGTTTCACAATCATGAACATATACAAACTTTTCATTATTACAGCATAATTACTGAAAGCTCAACAAAATTCACTGCTACCACACCCTGAGCAACAAAACCGCTTTCATACAGCAGTCGGCAATTATTTCTTCTTCTCTTGTTTCCCTACAGCAGGTCAACCCAGAGCTGGAAGGCACAGCGCAGTGCCAAGGCCCAGGAGAAGAGAATTTGCTGGGTCCTTTAAGCTGGAGATTATATGTATGCACCAGCATTTCCCAAGGGAGTTACACAGGAGTTCTCCCTCTGCAACCGTCCGACCGAACATGATTGGTTCACTCTTTTCTCAGAGAAAACTCAGTGACTTTTTAAAAAGTTTTGCAACTTAGGAACTCTTTCTTTTGTTTACTTTTCGTGACCAATTCATGCTTTGTGACCAGTTCTGTATTCTCATCCATGAGAACTGTGGGTAACTGAGAACCCAGCAAAGCTCTAACACGTTCTCAACCTAAGAAAGTATGCAAGAATGACTGCCACCATTTGGTATTTTCCTAAGAAATACATAAGGCTCTCTGGAGGCAAATTTTGAAATGTAAAATGTATTAAAGTTAGCTTTATTACCAGTTGTCTCTGTCGTCACTTGCACCACAGCTACTTCTTTTTCTGTTGCAGCTGAAATAAGAACTTACAAAATTAAAGGTTCTCCTCTTCTATGCGTGCCAATATTTTCTTAAATCTCACAGTATTGCCAAAAATTTTGCTGTCATAAAATGCAGTCACATTTGTGCCTAGCTGCATATACCAAGATACATAGCTGTATCAAAGTGCAACAGATCATTCCCATACTGATAACACTTATCTGCCTTGGTTAAGATAAGAAATCACGTATATTTTTACCACAAAAGCAACTGCAAAAGTAAAACGATATACTTTCAATTTTAATACAAACAAACAAAAACAAAACAAAACAAAAAACATAAATATAAATAAGATTCTAAGGTTTCAGAAAGTTCCTTACACTAGTTTGAAAATCACATTTTGGTTAATTACAGATTTCTTGCTCACTAAAGTCACAGATACATGGTGGTGTTCTTTTTGTTCTTCTAGTTGCTTTTATTTATTTATTTGCTAAATGTTGACTTCAGTGAACAGCTAAGATCTGGCATATTGATTTCTTGTTGTGAAGTGAGCTGTTCAAGCTCCATTTAAGATTTTCATCTTGCATGTAGCCCTGAGCACATCATAGCACCATAAATTAGTTAAATTGCACATTTATCACAAATGTTATTTTAAGATACTGCGTAAATGTGATAGCTGGAAGATATACAGTATGCTGCAACAAGCCACTACTTGGGTGGGGTTAGACCAGGGTCACCTTTATACACCTGTGATTTAAAGCTCTTCCAATCACAATCTCATTTTTAAACTCTTTCTTGAGGCATTTTGTTTTCTCTCACATCTGATCTGCATCTTCCTAAATAAAACATCAAACGCAACACAAAAGTTGGAACTCAGATACACATTTTAAAATCCCACATTTGTACCTTCATGTCTAATAGGAGAAAAATTATCTTCATATAGTCAGGTTGGTGATTTGGTTAGCACTAATGGTTACTGTGCCAATATACATATCAGTGTATTGATGGAAAGGACATTATTCCAGTTCACTGATTCTCTAAATTCTTTATAGTATGAAATCACATTGGTATGCCAGTCCTGAAGGTTCTGAAATGCAAGCTGAACTTTATTTTAATAAATTGAGGATACGCAGATCCTGAGAAGCCATTCATTTGCAAAGTTTGAAGAATATTTTAAAACTGTATTTTAAAAGTCATTTCTGGTGCACACACAGATCTAGCTGCTCCCAAAAATTTCCCCTGCATCTATCTCCTCTCTGGACATTGGGATCCAGAGGGTTGGGCCCTGGGAGGGATTTCATCAGACTGGATGAAGCTGCACCAGCAGCATTCGGTGTTTGCAAGCATCAACTCCTTGTCTGTATTTTAAAAATAAAGAGAATAAACACTGCAAAAGACTGCAGCCTCCTGCTTTTCCTCCCTCCCGAGCCCCAGATAACTGTACTGCATATAGAGCTTTTACCATTACTATTATAAGTCAACGGTGCATCTTAAAAATAAATTGATTGACAATATATGCAATAATCTGCCAGTCTCCTTATGTGTGAGTTTCTGCTTTGCAACCAAACACTATATTTAAGCTGTTCTAATTTTCAAAGGAGGAATTCTCTGCCGTAGATGCAAAAACTGTGCCTGCATTTAGGCTGAGACCATCGATATGCAAAAAAGCACAGAGTGCTACCAGGGAGTCCTCCTGGAGGGCAGGGGATGGCTGGGCTGCACCTCCTGGGTACAATGGGTACTCCTGGGATGGGCTGGCAAACATCAGAACTGTGTACTGCGATTTCATTGCTGGAATTTGAGTGGAGGCCATAACATTGACACACAAATGACCTTAAAATCAGATACAACTGTGAGCCAAAAGAGGAGGGAAAAATGCAGAGCACTAATTGTGAATCCCATTCATCGAGTCTTCTTAGCACTACTGGCTGCAGAATGAACAGAACACTCAGTTACACTGGGCAAGACATGGCACTGGCCTTCGTGGTCAGAGAAGAAGGGGAGAAAGCACAAAACACATTTAATTCACTTACTGGAAGACAGCGTATATTTTTTTTAAATAAAGTAAACCGAAGATTTGACATTCAGATGGTAGCTCTCACTTAAAGCACGATTCCTAAGTGCCACAACGGTGGTTTTGGCTCCCTGAACCATTCCTAGCCTCCGATTTCACCTGCCTGGCAAAAGGCATTATTTACGTGCATAATTATACAGGTAATTTGGAGATGCAAGTGGTTGATGGGGGTGACCTGTCACCACCAGTAGCAGTCTGTCATTCTCATCTAAACGCGCCCGCTCATTTGACACTTTTATCCACCTTTCTTCCCGCTGTACCCCAGCACTGAAGGCCAGCACAGGCTTCCCTTCCCAGTGGCTCCGGGAGCTCTCCAGCCTCAGGTGCCTCTCCAGCTGCCCCAGGAGCATGGCAGTGCTGTTCCAAACGTGTGCCCAGCTGGGCAGGGAGAGCAGCATGGCTCCCTGCTGGGCTGCAGGCGCAGAGAAGTGCCAGTTTGCTATGTCGCACATTGCTCCTAAAGCCTGTCTTTGCAGCCAGCCTTACCTGATGTTTAAAAAGGAGTTATAATGCTCATTTATCTGTTCCGGAGGAAAAAAAAATTGTTAATGCAGCCTTTGAATAAGTGCTACCCTGCTCTTTAAATGCTAAAGTTCACTAAAACTCCAGTGATTTATGTGCAGCTTTTGACTGCCAGCACCTGGCAGATGAAGAAACCTACTCAAGCTTCAGTCATAAACAGATAGCATACAATTTAATTTTAATGTGCTCGTTAGTCGTAGCACATTTCAGACATAATTGTGAACGCAACACAAAATTATAGCAAAAAGACAATTTTAATGCTGCTGTAGAAAAAAAGGTTATATGAAGAGTCATATAATGGTGCTTCATTGTCAACAACAAAACAGGGCACAGAGTGCATTACAGTGTCTGTGCTGTTTACATGCCAATATTTTATACATAGATTCTCATATGGTGTCAGCTGTCAGTTACTTCTGCAAATTAACTGCCAAAAATGGAGACGAACAGAATCACTTAGTGTGCTGGTAACCACGGGTTACCTTTCATATGCCTAAAGATAAAGCTGCAGTATGGAATCTTGGGAGAATAATTAGGCAGAACAAAACAGAAAGTTACCAATTGAAATAAAAAGGCATTCTACAATAGGAAATAACAACCAAGAGCGCTTATAAATAAGTAAAAGAGGTTATATCACAGAATGCCTCATAACTTTTAAGCAAAGTATTACAGTACAAACATTTTAAAGGCTTTATCAATGTTTAGGAAATACAGTACAAGTTTTTCAAATAGATTTAACCCTTTGAGCACTGAGTTTATTTTGAATTTTCTCTTTTTATTTTCTTTTATTACTTTTTTTTTACTAATAAATACCTTTAAAAGTCACGTTGTGCAAAACAGTTATAATGCATGCCAGGAATGCAGTCCGTGGCTTCTGTTTCTTTAGACGGTTTTAAAAAAGAACAAAAAAAACAAACAAATAAATGATAGCAACACTAATAAATATGTATAATTTAAACATGAACCTCTATTAATATAGATGTACTGTATAGCAAAACAAAACAACACATACTTTGCTTTAAGAATAATGTTTCTGAATACTTTATAAATGCTATCTGTGGTATCTTTCATCATACAATTTACAACGTTTGGATGTTAAAAGGAAAACCGTTAGGCCTAAAAAATGAAATTTACACTATATATAGCAGTTTATACCTGGGGTTATCAGGTACAAAAAACACTGTTGCTAAAAATGCTGAAGAAAAAGAAAATGGCGTTAACCACAATCACATTTTCCATAAGAGATTTTGAAATATCTATACAATATATACATCTATGTTTCAATGTGAAAATCATATTTTTAAATTTCAAGGTGTGAGACACCTCTGCATAAATGGAGGTTCATATTTGTAATCAGAACTAAACTGGTAAGGGTTTAAAAAAAACCATATCCATACATTTTTACCAAATTAATGCAAAAGTGCTTCAAAGTACTCAGAGGGCTAAAGATTACAGGGTGAGAAATACCAGCACACTTAGGTCACATGAAAAAAGTGCACCAGAATCAGTTATAAATGCTTAATTAAACTGTCTGTTAATGCATGCAGCTTGATGCATCAGAGGGATGCATAGCAACTAAATCCAATTTACACAAAGTTCCAAACACTTACCACTGCATTTTAACCTTCATATTTTACCAGTAACAACAGCTGATTATGCACCTCTAAACACTGTACAGTTATACAAAACAGTTCAGCCCAGAGTGACTCTGGAGTTAAAATAAGAACATGTGCCAAGAATTAAACAGTAGCTTTAAGGCGTCTTTGACAGTTTTCCTCAAAGCAAATTACAGTTATTTTAATCAAAAGCAAATGCTACTGCTTCTCTAACTCTGAAACATACAGAAGATGATCCTCTGGTGACTTCCCATGTGTTTTACTAAGATGAAGTTTAACAGCATGCTTGCTTGCAAAAGTCCTGTTACAAAGTTTGCACTGGTAAGAAGTTCCGATATCTTCCTCTGGAGAGGATGTCACCAGCTTTTCAGACGGTGACTTTGCTTGTGCTATCTGATTGTTAATCTGTTCACTGGACAGTTTGGACAAGTCCCTTAACCTGAAACCCAGATGCGATTCAAGATGACTGATATAAGTTGAAGGAGTTCTGATCTGTGAAGCGCAATCATTACAAAAGAACACTGGATGCCCAGTGTCCAAATTTTTAAGGAACTTAGTTCCTCCCGTCCTTCGGAGCTGGTATTTCACATTGGCTAGCCAATGGCTAATGGTGGTCATTGAAAGTCCCGTAAACCTGGAAATGTGCATTCTTTCTTGAGGGCTTAAGTCTGACATTATGTATTTCCCCTCTGAAGTCTGCCGTAAACTGGCTGCAAACTGGGCCTGCAAGATGAGCAAGTGCTGAGGGTTCCAGTTAGACTGACGTCCCTTCCTTTTCTGAGCTGGTGTACTCTCTTCTGGTTCCTCTATTGTGGTACCATCAATGTCAGATTTCTCAGATATGCTGGAAGGTGTGGAAGATTTTGATGTGTGACTTTCTGTCAGGTTCTTCAGCATATCAGATATATCTGACAAGGCATTCTCGCGTAGCGGCGAGTTTGACATGAATGACACGACTGCAGATGTCTTTGCTGTTGTCACTGTAGATGAAGAAGATGCAGAAGATGTCGATGTGGATGACAAAAGCGCTGAACCCAAAGAGCAGCTTTTGTCACTCTTGCCTTTCGTCAAATCTATGGGTTGGTCATTGTTGACATGATAAAAATAACGGTCTAAGTGGTCTGTTTTTTTGGACTGGAGAGGTGGGGTGGCCACTGCAGCCTTTTCTGCCAAACTGTTGCTCATTTTAAAAAGCATGCTCATTGGATCCAACGTGGGCAAAGATGGCTTTGCTGCCTTCCCAAGATGAATATTCATGACAGATTGCAGTGCACTTAATGGGTTTACAAATGGCTGCTCAGGAGGGTGATCAGTAATGATAGCCGTGCTGCTGCTTAAAGAACCTACAATTGACTTAGCAGGCTCTTTCCCATTTTCCACAGGTTCTACAGTTGGACTGTCCTTGCAAACATCTCTTTGAGGGACTGGGCTATTTTGTTGGCTTTTAAAGCCACCATCATTGGAGGCCTCCATTTTGAGAGGTTCACTGACTTCGCTACTGCACGGTGAAGGTGTTGCACGCTTCATTGGAGAAAGCTTCCCTTCGGGCTCCTTCATTTTTTCCTCTACTTTAGCCACCTTCTCAGTGACTTTCTTTACTAATTCTTCCATGGCATGAAAATTCGTTTTTGGCACAGGTGAGGTCTGGCTGCTTGGTGGAGATACCAAGGGCTGGCTTTTAGATGGCGATACTAGTTCACTGTTTCCAAACATGGGCTTTAACGGTGCACTCTTCCCAGATGAACCCAACGACAGCTTCATCATATTAGGCAGCTGATAAGCAGCATGAATGCTAGGGTAGCCACCCCAGCTCGGGGTGCCATTCTGGGCTTTATTTATAGCTGATGTAACTGTGTTTTCTAAAGACTTCAATATATCCAGTCCCCCTTTAGGGCTTTCTTCTAGGTCGTTTTCAGTCAAGTAATGGTATTTTGAAGAGATATCATACTTCTCCTCATCCTCACTTGACTTTTCTTTCTCCTTCATTTTGTCATCAGCAGTGCTTCTTTCTTTATCTACTTCTTTTTTTATTTCAACATTTAGTTTAGGGGAAACACTAGAAGGCGTATTGGAAGGAGATGTGAAAGTGGTGGCAGCTAGTGGCACAGACTGGACTTTCTCATCTACTAAGGATGTTACTGTAGGCGTTGCTGGGGCTTCTATAATAGGCTTCCCTTTTTTCATGGCAGAGTTGGTGACTTTAATAAAATGTCCCGTCACCATCATGTGGGCAGTGAGTTCCTGCAGAGTGTCATGAGAACTTCCACATTCCATGCACTTCAGAATTTGAGATTTCCTCGCTTCAAAGTGCCAGGCATAGCTGGCACCGTTCTGGTGACCATAGCGATTATTTGGTGTAATGTAAGGATTGGAATTCTTTTGAAGTGCATCGTTGGTGTCTGAGACAGGTGCTTTTGGTGTCCCACCTGTGGAATCTGGAGAACTTGGAAGTTCAAGCTCTAGTGATGCTTTCTTTCTAGTAGCTGGGATAATTTTAGCTGCTACAGGTGTAACAGGTTCCTTCAGAGGCACTTTTTGGTAGTGTTTTGTTTTGATCATATGAACACTCAAATCCTGAAGAGATTCAAATGAATGACCACAGTACATACACTTTAATACTTTCTGGGCATCTTCTTTCCCTTCCATTTCAAGCAAAGAACGTTTACGAGGTTTGGACCATCTTTTAGGGTTATTGTTATCAGTTTCATGGTTGTCATCTCGATAATGTCCCGTTTCATTCATGTGCACTGTTAATTCTACTAAAGTATCATAGGCAGCACTGCAGTCTTTACAGCGGAATTTACTGGCTCCAGTAAATATAGAGCCATAAAGCTTACTGCTTTGTCTGTACAATTGAACTGTGCTAAAAAGGCTTGGTTCAGGAAGAATTCTGCTCTGAGAAACTTGCTGCAATGTTTTAGCCATTGCGGTCTGGTGCCAGTCAAAGCTGCCACTTCCACAACTGCTGCTGCTGCTGCTGCTACTGCTGCTGCTGCCATTGTTTTTTTCTGAAATTGGCTGGTGAAGATTCAAATTGAGATTGGACCAGTAGGAATTGGAGAGGAAGTTGTTATATACAGCTTTCATTTGTTCTAAGCTATCAGATACGGTAGAGTCTTCAAGTGGTATTGAAACCTCCTTGCTCTCTTCTTCATTTTTAATAGAACTGCTCTCAAAGTCTGCCATGCGGTCACTCGTCTCACTGATATGTGATTCACTGTCCATTTCATGGCTTGAAAATTCAGCTGCTGGAGAGTTTTGGTAGCTTTGGCAGTTCTTACTGAAGTCTTTTTCTGGACATGCATATTTTGCAGAAGGCTCTCCATCAGCTGTGCTTTCATCAGCTTCCACATCTTCTTCCACCAGTGCTGCTGCTTTTAGTTCATCTGAAACATAGGCTATTATGAAGAGAAGAAAAATAAGTTAGTTTCTGCTGATCATACTTTCACTCAAGTGTTTCAGCCAAAGAACAGCACTTATTTGTAAAATTAAACAGTTAAAATTTAGCGTTTCTTCCGAGCAAGAAAAAAATCTGCTCTTCAAACATAATTTGCCACCTTATTCTTCTCAAGGGGCAACAGCTTGAAATTAAAACTAAATTTGAAATTAATGAAGCACATTCTGGAGGTGGCATTCATTTCTAAAGTAATAAATTACTTGTATCAACCTCAGAGACAGCAGTTCCTGTCTGTCAATTAATATGTCTTATGCTTCTCCTACCCCTAATGCATTTCTTAACAGACAGATTCACAATTTAAATTAAGCAAGCATTTTTTGCTCATTACAGTTTTGAGACTCAATCCTTAATAAATATAGAGTACAACAAACATCAAAAATTCCTACAAAGTAGAAGAATTCCTAATTGCAATAATCAAAAAATGAGATTTTCAAGAAGTTATCATTATTAGTAGTATCATATTTTAAAGGAGGAGAGAGTAAAAGTAGATGACACAACCTTATGAAACAACTCACTACGAGTTGAAGGGTATTCATTATGGGTATAACAAATGACCCATTCACATTTAAACATACCTTTCTCAACAAGAAAGCCCATGCAGAATTATGTCAGGAGCTATGTCAGGAGCTAGTTCAAGAAAATTGGTATGCTGTACTCATTCTTGCTGTATAAATATATACAAGACCTTCCAGTGGACCTTACAAATGTCAAAGTGTTTGCTCTTTAGACTACTTTGTCAATATTTACTCAGCATAAGCTACACAGACACCCAACAGGGATCCTGTCTTTTTTTCCTTCTCAAGTAATGTAACTGGTGATGTAAATTTAAGATACTCTTCCTGAATAGGATAGTTGGGAACTGACAGTAAACACGTTCTCTTTTTCTCCACTGCTTCTGTGCACGTATTGTACATACATTAAGTCTACCTCAGTTTTTCCTTCAGGAAAGAAAATTATGGTTAGGTTAAGAGAGGGATCATTAATTGATAAAAATAATCTATTTTTACATAGTGAGTTAATTTGCAGCTATTCTTATTAAATGGAATTTAGAATTTGCTTTCAATCTCTCGCAATTACAATTACAAACTTCAAAAGAACATGTTTCCAGTAGACGAGGGGTAAGGACACTTGACTTTTGACCTTCCCTGGAACACATCTGGAATGTGTGGGTATCTGTATCGTAAACACATCTATAGCTTGTTTATGCAGGCAACAGTGCAAAGAAGATAATGATTAGCATCCCAAGAACACCTACTCTAGCTCACAGAGAGAAAAATGTAGGACAGTGTAGTAGATATCACATACACAGTATTGAACTTTGCAAATTGTGATTAAATGTTGCCAGAAAATCACAAAAGAAGAAAGCAGCTGTTAAAGCAACAATGAAATTAGGCTTTTAGTTTCGTATGCAGTACTTCTTCATTCAGTTAGGAAATACAAAACATTCACTGCTGTTTCTCACAAGGCTCTGAATAGTAGCAAGTCTTCCTCCAAGCACATAAAATTATATAATCTGATGTACAGAATAGTTGCTAAGCCTCTGAAAGCACAAACACATCACATGAAACAACAGATAATTGTGATTAAGTATTTCAGCATAGGTCATTTCAAAACGGAAGAGCCATGCAGCAAAGTTCTTATTTTCAACATTTGTATGAATGTAGTTTGAATTAAGTTTTAAAACTTTCAATTATTATATTATTTTGAAAATGCTGTTAAGATCAGACTTTAAAAGGAGGTATATGTGCTCTAATGAAATAGAGCTGCTCTCTTTTACTTCATTCTATGCTTTTTCAAAATATCTTGAAAGAATTCAAGATTCTTATTTTATGTACACTACAGTCATGCTGGCAATCTGTAGCCAAGACTGGTGTCTATCCAGCAAATGCTTGCAGTGAAACCACTATAAAGAATTTAACATCTAAGAAGGTGGACTTCACTCAGTACTTTTGTTCCCTTATACATGGTACATATTCCTTTTCATCTCATATGTTTCTTCCATCGTGTTTCTAAACTCTACCAAATCTTCAGCAAAGGAAAGCATAAGGGTTAAAATTATATTCTAAAGCCGAAAAAAAATTAAGTAATCCCTGGTAACATGTAAACAACTGGCTAACAACTGCCTCAGTATGAAGCACGCCAAAGATCCAAGTGATAAGAATAAGGAAAGATGGAAGAAAGAAATGCCAGCATGAACCAATGATCCTGGAATCAAATGTACTCTTTTCTATCTTGTGGAGTTTTACTTTTATCCCTCCCATTCCTTAGCTGCATGTGAAATTGAAGACAAACTCTCTATTTAGGACATAAAATCCAAGGTTATTGTCACTCTGCCTGCATTAGCAAGACCTGCACACCTGCAGATTGAGATGAAAGACCAAGGCACCTTATAAACGTACCCACTCTTTGCTCCTTCTGTCCACCGCGTGCTCATTCTCACACCAAAGCCCTGGGCCCTACAGACCGTGCAGGTGCTCCTGTAGGCTGCCTAGTCCTTAATTTGTGTGGTTTTCTTTACATTTTTGTTTCTCTTATTAAAATCTTATGAATTTTGTTTGGATGAAACACTCATATTGTCACAGTCACAGTTTTTTTCAAGAGCGACTTTTATATTGGGGAAAAACTCCAGCATGTGGCTCATTTAAATGTAAATCTATTTACCTTTCATGCTTTCTTTGCCCTTTTCACCAACTATCAAGCATATTTGCGTGTTAACCAGGAGCTGCCTCCTTTGTAGCTGTTCTCCCTCCTAAGCTCAAGTTGCAAAGCCAAGTTGTGACATTGATCTTTAATCTAGATACGTGGGAAATGAGACACAAATGACAGCATGGAATTTAACTCTGCAACTTTAATAAAGTGACAGTTTGAACAACTCCTTCTGCTCTTTCCACTGCACAAGGGAGAGGAGCGATGAAACACAACTTACTTGAACTTCTTCAGTCCTTTCACTTAGAACATACCCCTTGGTGGTTTGTGGAAGAAGCTTATAACATCTTATTCCAAGGGCTGGTCATCTAGCATTTGCCTTCAGGGCTGGTGCGTAGCAGCAGGAGGCAACCCACCAAATCCTGGGCCATACAAACGCATAATGGCAGATTTGGGCCATTCTGAAAGATTTCCAGCACCTACATTTAAGTTTACAGTGGCTGAAAGGCTCATCACTCCCTGAAGCCTTGTCCTCGGAGCATTGATGCAACAGACAATGTGCACATCTCCTCCTCAGAAAACCCTGCCAAACTGTTATCAGCATTGTGGGACATGAGATGAAGATAGAGGGTTAAGGCCAAAAGACAATTCCACACCATCAAACAGTATGGGAAGCTCTGATCCTGCCGACCTCACTACACTCGGCTCAGAGGAGTGGAACAACTGGTGCTGTCTGCGTGCAGATGGTGACAGCTCTGCTGTTACAGAGCACAGGATGAGGAAGGTAGAGAGATTTTGTCTTAGGTTAAGCACCTACAGGAAGAGCAAAGACACTACGCAGAAAAGAACAAAATCAGGAGGTGATGGTAAAACAAAGAACCCCGCAACTTTTCATTGAGATCTACTGCCTGGTGGAGACTGTTTTTAAGAAGCACTGGCTCCAGCCCATCTTTGCTCAGCCACTTGCTTCTTATTAGAAATAAAAAATAAAAGAGAGATTCTCGGTTTGATGTGTTTCACGTACAAAGTAACGCCTAAACAGCAGGGCATCTGTACAACCTTTCTTCAATGCCTTGACAGCAAAGTATGAGGTAAAAAAACCCAACACTTTAAAGGCAATCCTAACAGCAGAAGAAGTTAATAAGAATGGAAATGAAAGAAATTATGTGCTTCTGTATTTTTGTTTTTTACTTCCCAGTGTCAAAGAAGAAAAAAAGTCACAGTTCCCCAAAAAGTTTTTAGTTTACATCTTGTAGGACATCAAAACCCACAGGAAATTGGCTGCAAGATGAGTATTGTTGTTAGAGCGACACAGTATTTGACAAAAGATGGGAAGTAGTTCTATGGGGAGGCTCTCAGTTCCTACAGAAGATGAGGGCATTAAAGGGATTCCGAAACCTACTGCAGGTGCAGCTATACAGAGGTTGAGAACAGACAGTTCCCTCATTAATATTTATTATAATTATTAACTAAACTGCTAGGTAAAAATGAAATTAACACATTTGATATAAATACATAAATGTAAGCTGTGGTATAATGGAATTCATTTCCACAGAAGAGGGAATTACCTTCATAACTGAGCTATGGATCATTTCTTTGCCAGTGGAAATAAATTGTGATACATCACTACCTAAAGTGATGTATATAGATACATCTTGCATTGACACTAATAAACTGATGGACTTCTTTCTATGCAGACACCAGAAGAACTATAGGCACCACAGACACTATATACATGTATACGCCAACTGCATCTGAGACCATATATTTTGGCTAATATTTAATTGGAGCATTTTTGAAATGTCTTGTTTTAATTATGTGCTTTTTCCACCAATACTTTATTTTAGTTAGCTTACTGGTATAAATAAGAACTAGAATACAAGCTTTCTCCTTGAAAAAATATCAAAAAATTCAAATATTCTTCTTGCAAGAAAAAAAATGTTTGACTACAAAAGTCAAGCATCCAGTGATTCATCAAAATTCTTCAATTCCTTGGAATTTTTCTGGCTTTAACAAAACAGCCTTATACTAGAAAATCACAACCAACTTTATTACTTATTTATGCATGGTTTGAAATAATCGTTCAATAGTAAGGTTCATTTCCTAAACCATCTGATTTTTGAGTGCATCTTGAAAAAAGCATCTTACCCCTTAACAAAACCTGAATCCATTTTAATCTCACACCTTGAGAACAAAAGAAAGGTTGAGAGTAAGAAGGATACAGTCATCTAAGGAATTACCCTTTTTTAAAAACAACCAAACAAAAAAAAAAATTAAGCAATCTACAGAAAAATCTTTGAGGAGTCCACAGTTTCTGTGGAGCCATTCAGCCAATGCGGGGCACGGCCCGAACACAAGCCAAGGAAATGGCAAGAGGAAACAGAAGTTCTCAGATGTTCTGACTGTGCCAATGGACCCGTGCTCACACAATTAATGAAGAGAGGCAAGAGAAATTGCAGTGGATTGAGTCAATCAAAGACCTAACATAACTGTAGGCATACAAAAGTTAGTCTGTTAGAAAACTCCCACTCCACAGGCCTTTCAGTTACAGGAGGAAAGGCAAACATCTCACCCACAACATAGGCTATTTCTACACGCAGATTGACTAATAATTCACATGTAGCTGAAACTGCTTGAGACTCCACCACATGGCAGAGCTGTTAGTGTACTCCTCAGGAGGCAACAGAAGGGGAAAGCAGGAGAGCCTCCCTGCTCACCTGAATGGCATGTGAAAACACTGCTTATAAACAGGCATGGCCACGCACCTTGACCTGTTAGAAAGGTCAAAGGTTCTATTTCACACAGGCATTACTGTCTGTTGTGGGAGACAAATGTTGTTTCCAGGAGGAGAGGCCAGCATTTCCCTCACCTGTTGGCTGAAGCAGCTGGTGCTCTGCACTAAGATACGATCCTACTCCAAAACTGATTATATTGCCCATTGGCAAGATCAAGAATATTCATTTGAACATGCTGATTTGATGTGGTATACGTGACTCATGCTTGTTTAGCTGAGTGTTTTTTTTTCCTGGTGTTTTGATACATTTGCAGCAGTTTTGCACCAACAACACTGTACTATGAAGTTATGGGAATCAGCACATGGATGGATGTCACACAGCACGCCAATCTAATGGGTGACTAACATTAGGCACCAGAAACTTTGAAGTGTACTTCTGTTTGTTTCTTTATGAATATACTGCAGCAGCTATGTGATACAAAGAGCTTAGAAACAGGCCAAAGGAAGCTAGTCAGCTGCTCTAATCCAGCATCCTGGCCTGGTATTATGTTTGGAGCAACTTCATACAGCTCAAATCGACCGCTAAGTGCTAAGAGTTGAGAATTACATGGAAAAGAATACAGAGTGAAGAGATGGGATCAAAAACTGAGTTTACATGTAATTACTGTTCGGAATATAGAGCAAAAGCAAAGCAAGCTGGTTGCAAGCACCTTTTCCTCATGCTACTGTACTATATACTCCCCCAGCTTTTGTGTAGCTTTCAAAGGAGGGTGAAAATTCCCATCTAATTTTGACTTCAGACTTAACTCTGCAATATGAAAGCTACCACAGCAGCAACCTACCAATGAAAACAGTAAACATTCAAAAATTGCTACTAATTCTCCTAACGGAGGAATTTATCTTCCTAGAACCAAATACTGTTTGGACATTTGTTAAATGAAATATTCCTGTGCAAAGCTCACATTTATGTATTATCTCCTTCATTAAATACACGCCTGAAAAAACAGAATGCTATTATATTAAATGCTGGCTTAGAAACAATCTAGCACCACTGGAAAATATCACTGTAACATGGTGTTCAAAAGATTCAGTGAGTGCTTTACTCTTCACAGCAACCCTGTTCTTATCCAAAGTTTATAGCTGCAGACCTGGAAATTCAAATAGCTAAAAATTACTTGCCCAGTGCCAGACAAGAAGACAAGTAAAGAAGCCAACAACTCCTGCAGGTTAATATATATAATGAAGCTATTTACACAAAATATGACAAGAAAGCTTAAGTCTGTGTTTCTGTTCCTGTGCTTCTTCACAGTGTGTGTATGTGACTGCAACCTACGTGTATAACTGAAAATAATTGACAGTTTTCAGCTTCCTCCAGGTAGGCTGTGAGCATCAGTTTCACTAGGGCTGCACTAGCAATGAAAGATGATGGATCATGCCCCACTCCTCCAAGGCTGTCCTCTGCCTTGCCTTCAGTCTGAACTCCCCAAATTAAACTTGTTTTTTTTAGGGTTTTTCTAAAATCTGCTCAATTTATCCACTCATTAAGTACAACATCCGATCTTCCTAACGTGGAGAACAGCACACAGTCACATCACAGAGCAATGTAACCTTGTGCACATAGGGTTTTGTGAGGGTCAGTCTGAAATCTGTCTCTCTTTGAGAGCTGATCTGCCTTCTCACACAGTATGTTTCTAACAAAAAGCAATTAACAATTAAAAAAATTTTGAGAGACAACCCAGTCCAAATTACTCCCATGTATAATGCACAAAACCATTTTAAAAGAGATTTTCTAACATAAAACTTGCTTCCAGATGCCATAATTGTACGGTTGGAAGAGAGCATCATGCTTAGGAGAAACCAGTCTAACAGTTCAGACAGCCTGCCTGGTCTGGAAAAACAGATCCTTTATTTTGTTCTCCTGAATTTGCAGCCACACATACACAATAGGGCTGGCTTCCTAAAACAGTACCACACAGAAGCAGGGGGACAGTTTACGTCCTGCTCTGCGTGCCCCCAGTTGATGACCAGAAGCAGCACACGATTGCTGTGTCAACACTATGGGCTTCTGTGAGGACAAAAGGCCATTGCTTGCTATTGTATTTGCACTTGAGGACAGCAGAGATTTTGATGGTCCCTATGAGCTGGAATGTCTGGCTGATCCTGCTGGAAGAGAAATGGGAGAAAAAAATGCCTTGGCCTTTCCTGTCACAGCATAAACCATCTTTCACAAGTACTGTCAGAACTAGATCAAACAGGTACGTACGAAACAAAGACTGTGAACACCCACTGGGAATTCTCACTTGCTGTTTGGTTCAAGATTGATGGCCATCAATACTCAGAGTGCCTTCCTCTTCCTCCCCACCCTGCAGGTCAATGGGAAGGGTGACCTTCCTGCCAGAACACCAAAGGCAAATATGCTCACCAAAGCACCAAAGCTCACTGCAGGAATACCAAGCTCTCCACGAGCCCTTGAGAGGCTCACGAGCCAGCTAGCCAGTCACAGAGAGGGGCAGCACGGGGGGCTCAAGAGCCAGACATAAACTGTTGGCGTAAACAGCTCACAAGCAGCCCCACAGTCTGAAAACATTCACATAAACTTAACAAATACAATTAAGTATGTGCATTAGTAACAGGAAAAAAAAAAATCTACATTTGCTGTATAAATTATTCATCACAAGTAAATGTGATCTACTCTAAGTGAGACAAAACTGGTTTTCTGTTGGTTTCTAAGACAGTTGCTTCGTGTAAAGTACTACACACGTATCAGATTATCCCACTCCAGGCAAGCACATATTACAGCAAGAAATAAGTAGAGAAAACAGCCTCATGTTATGCTTTCCCCCTGATTTTGATTTAGGAGGTACACTGCTTTTTGGACTCCTCATAGGATTTTTCTATACATAGAACTACCATTTCCTCAAGTAGACAAAAATATTTCCTGGAATCTCCAAAAAATAAAATATTTGGATATATATATATTTTTAAATAACATTCACTGTCAACATATTGTTAAGAACAGCCACATTCTCTACACGACCTTTTGAATTGGTACTAAAACACGCAGTGACACAATCACTGCTTGATATCAGCATTTGGGTGGCATCTTTCTTTTAATCACTGCAAAGCACTCAGGGCATTCACCAAACTAATACAAGATTCACAGTCAAATCCAGGATAAGCAGGCATGAGCATAAAAGTTCTCAATATGGCTCTAATAGCTCTTAATTATTATAATCCTTCACTGAGCAAACAGATGTTGTAAGGGAACTTTAGTTTCTTCAAATGTAGTAATCAAACCATTCTGCTTCTGCCCTGCCTATTTTCAGTAAATGCTTTGTATAGAAGAGTGGAAATAGCAAATTTCGTGGCAAAATGACCATTTAATTGTCACAAAAATCTGTTTTTGAACAAAACTGATGTTGTCATTTCTTTTCATCCACATTTCTCTGAGCCTTCTGATTGCAGTTTAGAATTGTGGTGACTGAAAAACCTTACACCTTACTTTCTAAGCGCCCCACATCTTTGGTCGCTCCCAAACTGCCCACATCTTACAAGCTTTACAGTGACCACAACGCAGGCTGTGTATCTGTGTTTAATCATTCTAACATTAACATACATCCCTGGAGCTGCAGCCTTCATTTTTCTAGCCAACTTTAAATTCCCATTGAAGCCTTTCATACAGTACTTTCAATAGCTATTTTGGTTGCAGTGAGTACTTACAATAAACTCCATACAAAGGTATGAATGGTATAGTAGAAATCCAAATGATTTCAATCACAATTTCAGCTATTGTGAACTTGTACTTATAATGAAGTTTCTCCATGAAAAAAGGAGTTCACTGTGGGCCAACAGAGCTTTGTGTCCTTTCACAGTTTTTATTCAGCCCTCATTTAAGAAAAACAACTATTGACTACTATATGAATCTCAGGACTCAGAGAAAGCAAGGATCCCAAGGATTACCTCTACAAGATGGCCCCCACTTGTTTTGTATAGATAGAAAAAAAAAAAAAGAAAAAAAAAAAAAAAGCACTGAATATTCATTTCACTCATTTGCTAACTATACTAATATACTCTTTTGTAAATGAGTCTCTATCTCCAGCACTAGCTATTGAACTGAAGGGTATTTGAATAGGTGGGTTTTGCTATAATGCCACACTAAGATAATGTGCTAGAAACAAATGGTTCACTGATTCCTGAATAGAAAATTTGCTGGAAAACCCTGAGAACCAGAAGATGAGGGGGAGGGGATTAAAATGTCTCATCAGAGCCACCAACCAAACCCTTGTCATTTTTAAAAGATGCTCCTATGGCACAATATGAATAGTTTATAGCCACAATTGTGAACATTCAATGTCATATAAGAAAAGACACTTGTCAAGAGCCTTTCCCTTACAAGCACCCTCATCATGACCTGTGTTAATGAAGTTAATTGAATTTAAGATCAATAATGGTTAATTATTGCAATTTGACATTCTGAGATAAATGGCTTTAAGACAGAGAAATGTGTGTGTATGTGAATTCTCTCCAAAGAAGGTGAACATGTTACAGCCTAAGAGGGATCACACAGTCCTTCCATTGATCCTGGTACAATCTGATCGACCTAATCCTCTGATGAATGTGGGCTTTTCACAGCTACAAGTAAATGTTCTACAAGACTACTCTAACCCTTGTCACTGACCAAATCTATATGAGCTGTACACTAGAAATCTATTGAGATAGATTAAAGAACTGCTGTAGAAACAAGAGATGCTTCAATAAAGATGAAGTTTTATTATATTGACTACTAATGTTACATGCACTATGTAATTATGAATGCTTACAGATCATAAGAGCTTAATTTTGGCCAGTTGGATGTAAATGATCGTGATTGAAAAACAGTATGAAATTAAAAAAAAAAAAAAAAGATAAAATAATCTAACAACCACCGTGAATTTGATCAATTATTATACGTGAATGTTCAATAAGCAAGAGATTTCAAGATCACCCTCGTAATGTGCCAGAAGATGCTCGCAGACAGGTATTTATTTCATAAAGTCACTCATCAACCCGCTTCATTTAGGTTTTTTTTTGAGTTTACTTTCCAGTAGTTCCTGGAAGACATTTTTTCAAACGTGTTCATAATGATATTCTTACATGCATACCGAACAAGTTAAATGACCACTTACAAGATTTATAATGACAAAGTAAATGTCAAGGAAAAAGTATTACTGATTGCAGAGCACTGACAATAAAAAGCCGCTGAAGAGTTCTGTCAAAATGTAAGATTATGCAAAAACACTATTGAGAACACTGCTAATCATCTGCTCTTGTCAATTACTTGAAGGGTATCTGACAGCATATTTACATTAAACACATTTCAGTAGCAAAATCCTTAATGCTGTATCAGAATATTTTCATTATCATTAGAAATCCTCTAAAAAGTCCTTTTGCAGCAGAGCATTGTAGCAACAATGATGTAATATCTACGTCTGTACCAGGCATCTATTTCACGCTATTATAGCTACATAACATTTGAAATAATACAACCAAAGATTAAATATACATGTAAGATGGCAGTCTCCATGTTCCCTTACCCAGTGTTGGTACTTTTCAAGTTATAGCTTTGTAGGAGTCTCAAACTAAGCACAAATGAATGATCTGTTTTTGTCTGGCCATTCTTTTAGCCTTTTACTCCTCGTGTGGCTGTATTTTATTATGGCAAAAGACATTATCAAGCAGACATTTTTTCTAAATCTTTGATTGTAACTTACAATTCAGCTGCTTTATGAAGAGCCACATTAACCACCAGTACCTTTCACCCGCAGTGGAAACTTATTTTAGTTACGTCTATCTTATACTTTATGGAACCCTTCCTGCAAAATAGAGAAATAAATGAAATGTAATGAAAATGAAATGTTGATCCTTTCCATGCTTCAGCAGGCGTTACTAAAAAAGCATACATAACCCTGTTGGATGCGTAAAACAGTACGCATGCATAAAAATGGACAGAGCGTAAACACGAGCTGCCTTTCAGAAGGAATTCATTGTGGCCTAGAGAAAAAGGAAGGAAAATTCAATCCCTAATGTGGCTCGCAGGATCGATTCATGGTCCCTCCACTACCCTTGCTGCAGACAACACACTTAAACTCAGTTTACCTGTCTGTAAAATTGGAAAATAGTCCTGATGCTCTTATTGCATTTAAGAAAACACTCACTGAAATGAACCTTGCAGAAAGCCCAGCTCACACCTCACAACCTGGATTAAATTCAATCCTCATTCAAACCATACAGCTAAGTGGCATTACACAGACAGCCTTCACTTTTTAAGTCAAAGACAAAGGTGATTTGTGTAATAATAAAATACAAATCTGAAACGAGTTCAATGTGAGTCAGTGTGTTGTACACTCACC
Source organism: Tetrao urogallus (assembly GCF_951394365.1). Classification (NCBI taxonomy): domain Eukaryota; kingdom Metazoa; phylum Chordata; class Aves; order Galliformes; family Phasianidae; genus Tetrao; species Tetrao urogallus. The sequence goes on along the minus strand of NC_136825.1, from coordinate 10,691,055 downwards.
CATTCTGATGTACCTATCCACGTCTACTTGCTTTCATCTGAAAATGAGACAGAAAACTCCACCCTGCCAGCATGCAAAACCTGCAGCAAGCAGGGCCAGCAGCTTGTCCTGCCATCCTCCCATGCAGCAGCCTTTGATGCGGCATGGAAGCACCTGCAAGCATAAGCAGCAACACTCGCTGTACCCTACT